>NC_091058.1:2223244-2562744 GCF_000393655.2 Nicotiana sylvestris
TCGCAAATTACATATATTTTTCTAGTTTTGTAAGTTACCATATTCTTCTTATCGGGACTGCATATTTAGTTGAATATTTTCTTCTTCCGGTCAAAAGAGCAGAGAGTTTATATATATACGGTATTAAAAGTATTTCCATTACCATCAAGCTATAATCGATAGGCAGGCCTCTATTGGGCAACCTCTGATCAGATGGTAAGTTATATACCGAGCCTGCTGTGGCCGAGCGCCTATGAGCGAGCCCAGTTGGTCGAGATACAGAGGGCAGTATGGTCGAGCGCCTATGAGCGAGCCTACTACGGCAGAACAGTTATATATATATACCGAGCCTTATAGGGCCGGACAACTATTTTACTCACTATATTGAGAGAGTTGGGTCAATATCAGCAATGAGCATACCTTCAGATTTTCTTTGACTCCTAGTTGTTTTCAGTTATTATATTATCAATTCAGCTTCAGCTTCAGTATATTGCCTTACATACTCAGTACATTATTTCGTACTGACATCCCTTTCTAGGGGTGCTGCATTTCATGCGTGCAGGTTCAGACAGACAGACGGGTAGACCTCCTCAGTAGGTGTTGTCCGAGTTAAGCTTTATCGGTAAGCTCCTCTTCTTTCGGAGTTGCGGGGTCTAGTAGTATGGTGAATATCTAGTGTATATATGTAGATAGGTTATGGGTAGGTCGGGGCCCTGTTCCGATCACAGTACATCTATCAGTAGAGGCTTGTAGACATATCCTGTCGGTTAGTGCAGTATGTTGGGCTTGTAGGCCCCGCATGTATATTTTGTTAGCTTGTTAGTTGTAGTAATTATGATGGCCTTGCTGGCCCAACTTTTCTTGATACCTAATTTTTCCCTATATATTTTTAATATGCAAAATACCTTCAAAGTAGCATATATATGCATATATAAGCATATCCAAGTGTTTTATTATTTTTTCCATAATTTTAAAGCTTTAAACTGATTTATTTTCTCCCTTTTTACCCATAAAATCCCCAATATATATTTCCAAAAATTATTATTTTGATAATTCATCTATTGAATTTTTATATTTATGCCAAATTATGGTTAATTTAATTTTTACATATTTTTACAATTTTATTTAGTATTTTTAATACTAAATTGCACATAATTGCAATATTAGCCATTTTAAGGTTTAATTATGTTTTATATGCATAAAATTGGATCCTGTATTTTTAAATTGTTAATTACGTATTATAAATAATTTTAGTCTTTTAAATTAATTTTTAGAAACTATTTACTATTTTTATAATTTAAATAGGGAAAAATTGCTATTTAAATTATAACCAAATTTGGCTTTTAATTATAGCCAAATCAAACCCCAATTTTCTAGCCCAATTTTTAATTAAAACCCGACCCTAACCCAATTAAATCCTACCCGACCCAGACCCCTTCTCATCCTGGCCGTTGATCACAGAGATCAATGGCCACCGTTCACTCTTACTTTTTTTTAACCCAAACGACCCCCCCCCCCAAATACTTTCATTCTCACAATCTACCGCCCTTGAATCCCCTCTCCTTTCCAACTCTCTCTGAAACCTAAAGCTAACCCTAGCCGCCGCCACCCAAACTAACCCTAATCCCCTTCGATCCTTGCTCAATCTATGGACTCCCATGGCTGTTTGAGATGTATACCCATCTCCTACGTCTCCTGGTTGCCTGTTTTTGTGATCTCGTGGAAAGATCTCGACCAAACCTTTCTCAACTTCTATCCATAGTCTTTTATGCTACTTTCCGGCCATCCATAGCTGTTCGAGTCAGATCCATGGCCTTTCCGGCTAAAACCGGTAACGATCTAATGTTTTCTCATCTTTTTGGGGTTATCTGAAAACCTAACCATTGAGATTCTCCATTTTTCTTTAGATTTGTCTTCTATCTAGGTATATCCATGAGCTTTAACCGATCTTTTCTTCGTCTCTTTTATTTTCTGAAAAAAATCTAGTTATAAAGCCTCCGATCTTTTTAGATCTGTGATTGATCTATGGGTTTCTTAAGGTTTTCACTTGTTTTTCCCAAAATATTTTTTCGATTTCAAAATGTTCCTCAAAATAATATTTGTAGGTATTATTGGTCAGGTTGTGACGTATGAAGATGTTAAGACCCACAAACAAGGAGGTAACAATAGTGTTTTTCTCAATATTACACTCGAAGATGATCAGTAAGTTATTCACTGATACAAACTATACTTTTACAGCTTAATTGTTCATATTATTTTGTTAATTAACGATAAGCTTGAAACTTATAGGAAGAACAGGATTGCGACAACCTTATGGAGTGAACTTATGGATCAAATTCAGCCTCACTTGAATGAAGCTATAGACGAACCTTTGATTGTTGTTTTACAATTTATGAAACCTCAAAAATTTCAAGGTTTACCAACTCTATTCCTATGTTTAAAATTTAGTTTCAAAAAATATTATAATTTTTAATTTTTGATTTATCTTATCTACAGGTAACTACTCAATGCATAGTTATTGGTACTCTACAAGACTTTCGATTAATTCTACTTTACCGCAATATGTTGAGTTTAAATCTAGGTTTGTAAAGGGTGTAATTTCTTTTTCCCTATCTACTTACATAATGTTACTAAGATTTATCACTTTTACCACGTTACGACTTATGCAGATTAGTTGCAACATGTCAAGCTAACTGTGAGCGGATTACTCAAACATGCTCTCAACAAAGTTATTCTATCATAGATGAGTTAGCCAAAGGAATTGAATCGTTTAAAACTATTACGGATTTAGTTCAGTATACAGAAATGAGTTAAATTTAGTATTCACGTTATATTTACTTTATGTTTTTCCAGTTTAATTTAGAACAATATTTTTGTTCTTAAATAGGAATGTACCTACTGGATTGCTGCAAAAGTGGTAAATTTGGAACTACAACGAGAATGGTCATACTTAGCATGCAACAAGTGCACTAAAAAAGTTGAAAAAATTGGGAACCATTTTTTTGTAAGAAATGCAATGAAGAACAATGTTCTGTTGGTCACAGGTAATTTTCATATCATGTAACTCTAAAATATATAAAAAAAAATGCGCAAGATTAAAAAAAATTGGACTTGCAGGTGTCGACTTCAAGTTTGTGTTATTGATAGAACCGTTTTTATCTCATTATTGCTTTGGAATCGTGAAGCTATGCAGATTATAGGAAAGTCCGCAAAAGAATTGAAGCAAGGATTAGTTGAGGTATACTAATCAACTTAATTTAGTTTTCAATTATAACTTTTCTAACTTATGAAATTTGGTGTAGACTTCTATTGTGGATGACGACCGTTCTTATCCAAGTGAGCTGGATGATATTCTTTATAAAAGATTCATGTTTAAGGTTATTGTAAAGTCATCCAATATTGAGAAAAAGGACCAAGTTGTTATGTCTCGCATTTTTTTCGTACGTTAAAGTTTTGTCTTCAGTAAATTGACGTAAACTCGGGGATGATATTATCTGGAGGTTAGCATATTTATGCTATTTGTAACAAGCGATAAATAAGTATCATGAAGGATAAATGATGCATGAATTAGAGAAAACGAGTTTCGTTGAAAGTGTCCAATTTAAAATAAAATACGGATCGAGTGATAATACCCGATAATTATGAACTAGTATCATGCAAGGTACCATATGACCACGGTAGTATAATATATAAAGTATATATGAACTGTATTTTAAAAATAAATAGAATTTGAAGTAATTTGTGGTAATTTTTAAATTATGTGGGTAATTGGTTAATTACCGGGTAACGGGACATTATCCAGTTAACTAATAAGTGGATAAAAATTAACTAAAATACACCACTCTTCACGTGGCACAAGGACACCAATTTAAAGATATGACTCATAAACAATTGTAGAGAGGTGTCTAAATCCTATAACATTGTAGGAATCTGATAAGCTAAAAAAAAGTGATATTATCACAATTTAGTACCAAAGCCATTCAAAGGCTAGAACCAGACATGTTTTCCACCAAAACCAAATGAATTCAATATTATTCTTTCAAAACTTATGAAGAATCAGAAACATTTTCCTCAAAAACGTTTGTGTATTTGTTCAAGAACCAAGTTTTAGTTGGAACAAGTTTTAGTCAAGAACCAAAAAAATGTTGGAACAAGTTTTAGTTAAGTCCATCTCTGTCTTTGTTCAAAAACGTTAGAAGCAAAGCAGAACAAGTTCATTCAAGTGTAATTTCGTTCATATTTTGCAGAAACAGGTATGTTAAGGCTAAGTTTTTCCTTCATTCTAGCATGATATCGTAATTACACAAGTTGGATAACGAGGCATAAAGACAAATTCGTATCCCGTAATTTACATATATTTTGCTAGTCTCACAAATTACATATATTTTCCTAGTTTTGTAAGTTACCATATTCTTCTTATCGGGACTGCATATTCAGTTGAGTATTTCCTTCTTCCGGTCAAAAGAGCAGAGAGTTTACATATATACGGTATTAAAAGTATTTTCATTACCATCAAGCTATAATCGATAGGCAAGCCTCTATTGGGCAATCTCTGATCAGATGGTAAGTTATATACCGAGCCTGTTATGGCCGAGCGCCTATGAGCGATCCCAGTTGATCGAGATACAGAGCGTAGTATCAGTAGATGAGCAGTTATATATATATATATATATATATATATATATATATATATATATATATATATACCGAGCTTTATCAGGCCAGACAACTATTTTACTCACTATATTGAGAGAGTTGAGTCAGTATCAGCAGATGAGCATATCTTCAGATTTTCTTTGACTCCTAGTTCTTTTCAGTTATTATATTATCAGTTCAGCTTCAGCTTCAGCTTCAAAATATTGCCTTACATACTCAGTACATTATTTCGTACTGACATCCCTTTCTGGGGGTGCTGCATTTCATGCGTGCAGGATCAGACAGACAGACGAGTAGACCTCCTCAGTAGGTGTTGTCCGAGTTCAGCTTTATCGGTAAGCTCCCCTTCTTTCGGAGTTGCCGGGTCTAGTAGTGTGGTGTATATCTAGTGTATATATGTAGATAAGTTATGGGTAGGTCGGGGCCCTGTTCCGATCACAATACATCTATCAGTAGAGGCTTGTAAACATATCCTATCGGTTAGTGCAGTATGTTGGGCTTGTAGGCCCTGCACGTATATTTTGTTGGCTTGTCAGTTGTAGTAATTATCCAGATTTTCTTGATACCCAATTTTTTCTTATATATTTTTAATATGTAAAATACCTTCAAAGTCGCATATATATGCATATATAAGCATGTCCAAGTGTTTTATTATTTTTCCCATAATTTTAAAGTTTTAAATTGATTTATTTTCTCCCTTTTACCCATAAAATCCCTAATATATTTCCAAAATTATTATTTTGATAATTCATCTATTGGGTTTTTATATTTATGCCATAGTATGGTTAAGGTAATTTTTAGAATTTTATTTAGTATTTTTAAAACTAAATTGCACATAATTGTTAGCCATTTTAAGGTTTAATTATGTTTTATATGCATAAAATTGGATCCTATATTTTTAAATTATTAATTAGGTATTATAAATCATTTTAGCCTTTTAAATTAATTTTTAGAACTATTACTATTTTTATAATTTAAATAGGGAAAAAATTGCTATTTAAATTATAGCCAAATTTGGCTTTTAATTATAGCCAAATCAAACCCCAATTTCCCAGCCCAATTTCTAATTAAAACCCGACCCTAACCCAATTAAATCCTACCCGACCCAGAACCCTTCTCATCCTGGCCATTGATCACAGAGATCAACGGCCACCGTTCACTTTTACTTTTTTTAACCCAAACGACCCCCCCCCCAAACACTCTCATTCTCACAATCTACAGCCCTTGAATCCCTTCTCCTCTCCAACTCTCTCTGAAACCTAAAGCTAACCCTAGCCGCCGCCCCCCAAACTAACCCTAATCCTCTTCGATCCTTGCTCAATCCATGGACTCCAATGGCTGTTTGAGATGTATACATGTCTCCTACGTCTCCTGGTTTCCTGTTTTTGTGATCTCGTGGAAAAATCTCGAAGAGATCTAGTCCAGACCTTGCTCAACTTCTATCCATGGTCTTTCATGCTACTTTCCGGCCATCCATAGCTGTTCGGGTCAGATCCATGGCCTTTCCGGCTAAAACCGGTAACGATGTAATATTTTCTCATCTTTTTTGGGTTCGCTAAAAACCTAACCCTTGAGATTCTCCATTTTTCTTTAGATCTGTCTTTGATCTAGGTGTATCCATGAGTTTTAACCGATCTTTTCTTCGTCTCTTTTATTTTCTGAAAAAAAACCTAGCTATAAAGCCTCCGATCTTTTTAGATCTGTGATGGATCTATGGGTTTCTTAAGGTTTTCACTTGTTTTCCTCAAAATGTTTCTCCGATTTCAAACGGTTTCTTCATTTTCCAAACTAGGGCTTCAAAACACTTTTTGCAAAAATGATTTCTTTCTGATTTTAGCAATTACTTTGATTATTAGCATGTTTAAACATTACCCGAGTCTTTCCTTTTGGCCCGATTCATTTTTTGTTGAGAAACCCTAATACTTTTGGGTTCGATTCGAAGTTTGAATTTGTTTGTGGTGTGTTTGCATGACTGTTATGAACCTTCTGGGCTTTCTGTGTGTTCTATATGCTCTTGTGCTTCCTGTTTTGATTTATTCTTAAGATTTCTTTGATTTTATCAAAACCCGTGTATGGGTCCGACCATTTATTTTACTGATTGTTCACATAATTTTTGGTGATTCTGTGTAATCTCCTTAAACCTACAACTTTGATTTTGTGTATTTTCCTTGTAATTCCGTACTGATTTTTCGAAATTGCTTCCTTACTTTTGTGATACTTTCCTTAGTTAGTGTTGATTCCCTGTGATTTTCAATCTCATTTGTGATTCTCTGAACTAATTTTCAGAATCAAATTATATTCTACCCTATTTATGTGCACAATATGTTGTTATTATACTTTTCTTACTTAAAAATATTCTGTACTTAGTCCTTATTACATGCTACATGCTTTTACTATTCCTATTATGGTAAAATCAATCTTACGAGCAATTCTTTTCCTTATTTGATATAGCTGGTACCCGTTTGAACTGTGACTTCCTAATTGAAGGGAGTTCGGGTCTTTAATTGATTCTAATTTGTATAATTTCTATAATTATGATAAGTCAGTACTTGTTACCTAATTTTCCTGCCTGTTTTTAAAAACTATAAATACTCTACCCTCTCTTCTTTAAACACACGAACAAAAACAGTCCAGAACACACACATACACACTCAAACTCTCTTTTCTTTCTCTACTATTTATGCTACTGCTTTGTCTAGCCGGCTGAAAGCCAAGGCTAGACTGTGGAACTCTGATTGCTTTACTTTTTTTGCACTTTGCTTCTTCAACTGGTATGTTCCTAGTTCAAATTCTGCAACTCAACTCTATGTGTTCCCCTGTTTGTCAATCCTTATCTCTTTCTGTACTGACTTAATGACTCATGATGTTAAATTGCACTTCTCACTTACTGTTTTACTCAACATGCTTAAAATTCTGCCCTCCTTTGTTCAAAAATATAATCAGCATGTCTACTTGTTCCTATTTATGTCCCTCAACTAGTATGTCTCATAATGTACTTGATTAACACTAAATCATGACTAATTATGTTCTGATTTGGGTCCTCTATGTTCCCAACCCCTACTTCCCTGTTTGTAACTACTGAAGCTGTACTACTCTCTGAACTTGTTCTGTGTGTGTTGTTGCTCTTATCCCCTTTCCCTTTCAAAAAACTGTTTTCACTAAGCAACTCTTCTGCTGTTTTACAAACTTATTTCAAACACGCTGTTATCAAAACTGTTTGCTAACTCAACTCCTTGAAATCTATGTCAAGCACTCTCACATATACTCTTAGACTACTAGGTTCTGCCCTTTTTGTGTGAGTCGTGCCTTGGGACCCTAGAGCTCCCTCTGAACTTGGACACATAAGAGTTGGCCCTTCCACACTGCACTCACTCTGTTTGGTTATGCAATCTGGGTTTAAGCACTGCCCGGGATCCCTTGATGTCCTTAGGGAACTCTGACACACCCAGATATAAGAGAGGCTATGGAACAAAATTGGCATTTGAGGTGGTTTATTACATAACTCAAGAGAAAGTCCAAATCAGGCATCCTATAGTTGTAACTTCTTATTTTTCATTTCTACTTATGTAATTCAATCACATGGTCTGTAATAATTTGTAAACAAGTATTGGGGTAGTTAGTAAAAAGGGATAGGGTAAATATGCAAGCTATAATCTATTAAGGGTAGAAGACAAGTTATTAAGTTTATATTCCTAATTGTGCAATAGAAACCATGCTTAGGATTCATACAATGCATTAGAAATCATGTTCATAGGGCATATGTTTCTTGCTTCAGCACCTCATTCATTGATCCATGCTCTATGTCTATGCACTTAGAAATCCTGCTCTTAGGAAATTCTGCAATCCTGTCATGTGCCTTTAGAAATCCTACTCTTAGGAAATTCTGCAATTCTACAATATGCATATAGAAATCCTGCTCTTAGGAAATTCTGCAATCCTACCATATGCATTTAGAAATCCTGCTCTAGGAATTCTGCGTCATGAGTTTTATACATGCACCTTAGACACCATGTTTTAGGATCTTATTTGCACTTGCATTCACACTTAGTGTAAATTGCTGATTACAAAAGAGGTAAAAACATCTTCACACTTGATTCTCCCGTTTAAAATAACTAGTAATAATCTCTGCATCTGACTAGAACAACATGCTCTTAGGGTAAAAAATAAGCTCTAAACCGTCTTTCAATAATTCTGAATAACTACTGCATCTTGCTTTACACCTAGGTAAGCCTTAGGTAATAACTTTAATAAAACTGGAATTGCCTTTGTTTAATTATCAACTATAAAAATTAGTAGGTAAACCTGATTCAGACTTCTTTTCTGAGTCATGTAATAAATCTGGTTCTGATGATATCACTTAGATACCATGCTTTAGGATTCAAATATGGAACTTAATTGTGTATGAGTCATGCTATCTATGTGCACTATTTGTGGAGGTATATCTGAGCCTTCTACTTGTTTCTATGTTTACACCCTTTAAATGCGGTTAATATTTTGCCTTTAAACCTGAGGGTCTGCCTAGAACCTCCTCCTTATAGGATAGTAGTCCCAAATTCCTCCGGGACTGATAGGAAGGGACGGGTAACAACATGCAGTAGGGGTCGAGACCAACCCTCGTTTTAATTACCTTCACGGGCGGGAAATGGTAGATATGGATATGATGACTGGTGTGCTAATACCATATGTAGCCCCTCTTTTGAGGAGTGTCATACCGGGTACTGCATTAATGTGACCTATATTACATACAAACCTAGGACACCCCCTTTACATTCATAAGCATGCTTTAGATTGTAATTTTTTTTTCATAATTTCGCCTTTCACTAATTGTTTTCAAACACTTGTGTACTTGAACTTAAATCCCCTATTATTTGAGCCCTATTTGTCTACTTGATAATTGCTCGAATTTACAAAAATTGTCTGGTCAGGAACCACACTAGTGGATGCTGAGGGGTGCCTAACACCTTCCCCTTGGGATAATTTCGAGCTCTTACCCTATCTCTGGTTTATAAATATAGTTAGAAATGAACCTTGTAGGTGCCCTAATGCACCTTAAAAATTGTTAGGTGTCGACTCTTCAAAATTGCAAAACCCCTTTCCCAAAATGAAAGAGTCGACCCACAACCAAAATGTCATGAATCCGATTCCGTGAAAGGGAAAAAGGGGCGCGAAAGCTTTATGTTGACATTAGTCAACATTAGTCTCCATTTAGTTTTATATTTTGTATCACACATTATTTTGTAATGTTGCCCATAGCCA
Organism: Nicotiana sylvestris; assembly: GCF_000393655.2. Lineage (NCBI taxonomy): Eukaryota > Viridiplantae > Streptophyta > Magnoliopsida > Solanales > Solanaceae > Nicotiana > Nicotiana sylvestris. Next base: position 2,233,136 of record NC_091058.1, read on the forward strand.
AAGTATGATATTACATGTTCAGAGTCTCTTAGTCGCAAGTGGTACGCAAGGATAGATGAGGCACTAGGTATCGGTTTCGCCGCCGGACTCGGGGCATGACAAAGTGATATCAGAGCAGTTCTGTCCTAGGGAATCTACAAGCCGTGTCTAGTAGGGTCTTGATTATAAATGTGCGGTGCACCACATTATATAAGCAGGGGACTACAGGGCATTTAGGAATTGGTTACCCTTCTTACAAATCTAAATCGTGTTGTAGTAGCACTGAGTTATAGGAAATTTGAGCTAAACTTACGTGTTGACATTTGCATGCACAGATGACAGAAACTAGGAAGACTACGGCTAGCTAGAGGAGAGAAATAGCAGTAGGTAAGGGGACTAGCAGGGGCCCAATCGGAGTCGCAAGGAGAGACCCCTACCCAGTGATTACCGGCTCTCCCGGCAGCTGAGGAGATTCATAGGGACACCGCACACCCAGTTCCCTCACCGCTTCCATCAGATCAGGACTTGAGGAGTGCGGTGCATTTGTTGGCACAATTGGTAGCTACCCAACAATAGGCTAGGGCATCCGCTAGTGCAGGACCTTCTGAGGGATCTGGGAGTTCAAGGGTCCGAGTGTTTATAGCTCTGAATCCCCCAGAGTTCACGGGGACATATCAGAGGTAGGACCCACAGGATTTCATAGATCAGCTTCAAAGATTTTTCGGGTTATGCATGCCAGGGAGAAAGAGGCAGTTGAGTTAGCAGCTTTTTGACTCCGAGATATAGTCATCCTTTGGTATAAGGGATGGGAAAGGTCTAGGGGACGTGATGCACCTCCTGCTATTTGGGAGAATTTTTCAGATGCCTTCCTTGACCAGTACCTACCACGAGAGATCCGACAGGCCCAACTCGATCAGTTTCTAGCCCTCAAGCAGGGCAATATGAGTGTTCGAGAATATAGTCTCTGTTTTGACTCATTGTCCATATATGCACCATCCATAGTTGCTATTATGCGGGATAGAATCCACAGGTTTATAGCAGGATTAGACCCAGAGTTGACCAAGGTGTGTGCCACCGTTGCATTGCAGGATAGTATGGATATCTCCCGGATTCAGGCATTTGCCTTGAATATAGAGAGGGGTAGGCGTAGGCAGCAGAGTACAGAGAGGACTGAGTTAGGGCAGCGTAAGAGGATGAGATTTGCCAGGTCTCAGGAGCAATCTCAGGATAGTTACAGGCCCCAGTACTTCGAACGGCCACCTAGACCTCCGCCACCTCAGCTACAGGGTTACAAGTATGACCGTTATACTCAGTCAGGACCAGGTGAGAGCTCCTAGGCATCAAGTTTGCAGCGATAACGAGGTTTAGGGCAGACATGGCCAGTTCCGCCGCGGTGTACCATCTGCGGTAGAGGACATTTGGGCCAATGCTAAGCCGGTTCTGATGCTTGTTATACATGTGTATGTCCGGGGCATATGATGCGAGATTGCCCGAATAGAGATTTTGGGGGAATGGCGCAACCAACAAATTCAGCAACAGGATTGGCTATGTCCGTGCATCCTTCAGGGCGCGAGTCTCAGTCTTCGGTTGGTAAAGGTCGAGGCTGAGGTAGAGGGTCCAGTTCAGGTGGTAGCCAGAATCGTATCTATGCGCTAGCAGGTCGACATAACCAAGAGTCTTTACCAGACGTTGTGACAGGTATGTTGACCATTTGTTCTCACGATGTTTATGCCTTGATAGACCCAGGATCTACTTTATCATGTATTACCCCATTTGTCGCGCAGAAATTTGGTATAGTGCCTGAAATACTAAGTGATCCTTTTGCGGTATCTACACTGGTTGAAGAATCTATTATCGCTAGATGCATTTACCAAGGTTGTACAATATCAGTTTGTGGTCGTCGGACCTCAGCGCTATCATGGGCATGGACTGGTTGGCAACTTGTTATTCCACAGTTGATTGTCGAGCAAAGACAGCCAGATTTTATTTTTTGGGTGAGCCAGTCCTTGAATGGGTAGGTAATACAGCGACACCCAGAGGCAGGTTTATTCCCTATTTGAAGGCGAGGAAAATGATCGCAAAAGGGTGCATTTATCATATTGTGCAAGTTAAAGATGCAGATGATGAGATACCTACACTTCAGTCTATTCCAGTAGTAAAGGAGTACACAGATGTATTTCCAGATGAACTTCCAGGTATTCCTCTAGAGCGAGAGATTGATTTTGGCATTGATTTGCTTCCACGAATGCAACCAATATCCCTCCCTCCGTATAGAATGGCACCTGCCGAATTGAAGGAGTTGAAGGAGCATGTAAAAGATTTGTTGGAGAAAGGTTTCATCAGACCCAGTACTTCACCTTGGGGTGCACCGGTACTGTTTGTACGAAAGAAAGATGACTCGCTAAGGATGTGTATCGATTATAGGCAACTGAACAAGGTAACTATTAAGAATAAGTATCCTCTTCCAAGGATAGATGAGGCACTAGGTGCCGGTCTCGCCCCCGGGCTCGGGGCGTGACAAAGTGGTACGTAACACATCATTAGGAACGCGAATGCTTATATTGCACGATCTAAGATAAGAAGAGAGGATAACATCCTATATGTCCTGTAACTTCTTGTCTATAAGTATGGTGCACGACACACCCATAAACAAGACTCTACTAGATATGGTCTTTAGATAACCCTAGGACAGAACTGCTCTGATGTACATATAGCATCCGTGAAGGTTTTATGGAGAAGTAAGAAGGTGGAAGAGATGACGTGGGAAGTAGAGGAAGAAATAAAGTCTAAATACCCTGACCTATTTCAAATTGAAGATATGAATCTAGGGTATAAACTCTCAAGCTAGTAGGTCATCAGGTAAACTCTCATTTTTAACTCTCAAAATTTATAATGGACAGTTGCGTGGAGCCAAGTGTTGCTATTTATAGACAGTGGCCATGTGTCGCACGTATATTAAGTTTTATGGCTGCGTACAGGTTGGTTTCAGTCAGATGTACGGAAGAGACTCCGGCAAAAATGTTCCCAAAGTATCTAAGAATAGACATTCGAGGATGAATGTTTCTAAGAGGGGAAGGATGTTACATCTCGCATTTTTTTTTCGTACGTTAAAGTTTCGTATTCAGTAAATTGACGTAAACTCGAGGATGATATTATCTGGAGGTTAGCATATTTATGCTATTTGTAACAAGCGATAAATAAGTATCATGAAGGATAAATGATGCATGAATTAGAGAAAACGAGTTTCGTTGAAAGTGACCAATTTGAAATAAAATACGGGTCGAGCGATAATACCCGATAATTATGAACTAGTACCGTGCAAGGTATCATATGACCACGGTAGTATAATATATAAAGTATATATGAACTGTATTTTAAAAATAAATAAAATTTTAAGTAATTTGTGGTAATTTTTAAATTATGTGCGTAATTGATTAATTACCGGGTAACGGGACATTATCCAGTTAACTAATAAGTGGATAAAAATTAACTAAAATACACCACTCTTCACGTGGCACAAGGACACCAATTTAAAGATATGACTCATAAACAATTGTAGAGAGGTGTCTAAATCCTATCACATTGTAGGAATCTGATAAGCTAAAAAAAAGTGATATTATCACAATTTAGTACCAAAGCCATTCAAAGGCTAGAACCAGACATGTTTTCCACCAAAACCAAATGAATTCAATATTATTCTTTCAAAACTTATGAAGAATCAGAAACATTTTCCTCAAAAACGTTTGTGTATTTGTTCAAGAACCAAGTTTTAGTTGGAACAAGTTTTAGTCAAGAACCAAAAAAATGTTGGAACAAGTTTTAGTTAAGTCCATCTCTGTCTTTGTTCAAAAACATTAGAAGCAAAGCAGAACAAGTTCATTCAAGTGTAATTTCATTCATATTTCGCAGAAACAGGTATGTTAAGGCTAAGTTTTTCCTTCATTCTAGCATGATATCGTAATTACACAAGTTGGATAACGAGGCATAAAGACAAATTCGTATCCCGTAATTTACGTATATTTTGCTAGTCTCACAAATTACATATATTTTCCTAGTTTTGTAAGTTACCATATTCTTCTTATTGGGACTGCATATTCAGTTGAGTATTTCCTTCTTCCGGTCAAAAGAGCAGAGAGTTTACATATATACGGTATTAAAAGTATTTTCATTACCATCAAGCTATAATCGATAGGCAGGCCTCTATTGGGCAACCTCTGATCAGATGGTAAGTTATATACCGAGCCTGCTGTGGTCGAACGCCTATGAGCGAGCCCAGTTGGTCGAGATACAGAGCGTAGTATGGTCGAGCGCCTATGAGCGAGCCTACTACGGCAGAGCAGTTATATATATATATATATATATATATATATATATATATATATATATATATATATATATATATATATATATATACCGAGCCTTATAGGGCCGGACAACTATTTTACTCACTATATTGAGAGAGTTAGGTCAGTATCAGCAGATAAGCATATCTTCAGATTTTCTTTGACTCCCAGTTGTTTTCAGTTATTGTATTATCAGTTCAGTTTCAGCTTCAGTATATTGCCTTACATACTCGATACATTATTTTGTACTGACTTCCCTTTCTGGGGGCGCTGCATTTCATGCATGCAGGTTCAGACAGACAGGTAGACTTCCTCAGTAGGTGTTGTCCGAGTTCAGCTTTATCGATAAGCTCCCCTTCTTTCGGAGTTGCCGGGTCTAGTAGTGTGGTGTATATCTAGTGTATATATGTAGATAGGTTATGGGTAAGTCGGGGTCCTGTTTCAATCACAGTACATCTATCAGTAGAGGCTCTTAGACATATCATGTCGGTTAGTGTAGTATGTTGGGCTTGTAGGCCCTGTACATATATTTTGTTGGCTTGTCAGTTGTAGTAATTATAACGGCCTTGCCGGCCCAACTTTATGTTGACATTAGTCAGCATTAGTCTCCATTTAGTTTTATATTTTGTATCGCATATTATCTTGTAATATGGCCCATAGCCAAAGCATGACATTACATGTTCAGAGTCTCTTAGTCGCAAGTGGTACACAAGGATAGATGAGACACTAGGTGCCGGTCTCGCCCCCATGCTCGGGGCGTGACACAAGTCTATACTGTTATGAAGATAATTGATGATTGCGATCTCCTAAAGGATTACTGCCACTCTTCACTCCATGACACATTCAGTGTAAAATATCTTCTTAGAAAATTCCAAATACATTAATGAAAACTAAATTAAGTTGTCTATAAGTATGTTACCTTCAAAAATTAATGTTTATTTTATGATATTTTTCATTGTAATAGGATTCAGAGATTCCTGAGGGACAAAGTTCGGGTGGAGAGAAGCTATTTGGGGTAATCATCCAAAAATTAATAAAGTTTATTAGTTATTTAGTTCTTAAGCAATAGTAAAAATTATACAATCAAGACCTTTACCGCTCTCCAACTGCTTCTGCACTTTTTCTATTTTTGTAGGATTTTATGGCCGAAAGTCAAATTATGTCTATTTCACAAACTCCTATTAAAAAGCATATCAGAAAGTGGATCATCTGTGGTAGAAGATGGTGATGATTGGAAAGCAAAAGTATCTCCTTTGAAGACGTATGACAAGAGAACTAGATCCTCCAATAAGGCATCAGGAGTAGTAGTAGATGACGACCTTAATTGTCAACTTTCTAGCAACAAAGTTCGAAAAGTGATAAAAAAAGAAAAGAATCCATAATTGGCTGTACTGGAACGACATTATCTATAAAATTTTATTTTTCCTTCTCTAAGTAGGTTTTGAAAGGAAATACTGGCAGTCGGCAATCATTTCTTAGTTTTCTCTTTCAGCTATTTTTTTTCCTGAACATGTTAGTTATTTGAACTAATCGAATGCTGAATATATTTGTTGGTGAAGTCAAGATTTAAATTGAGCCTTTCAATATTTGTACGATACACATTCGATAGTCGTTAGCTCATACTTGGGACTGTCCGTGAAACTTTAGAAATTTGTTGCATATTCTATTACGTAGCTAAGTGTTGCAGTTGCTAAGAAGCAAATTTATAGGTTGTTTTTTTGGATTCAACATATGAGTTTTTGGTGCCTTGTGAACTGCTTTTATGCGGTTTTAAGTGATTATTTACACGGCTATTCTTTATTTATTATCATGGTGGGTCGATGGAGTTTAAGGGTGGTTTTAATGTAGGTTTAGAGGTAATTCATGGCTGGTCTGCAGCAATTATGGCGGCTTTAGAGCTGCATTTTCAAGGGATTCAGGTGACCTTTCGGACTGTTTTTTTTTTGTGTGTGGAGATTTTCATTGTGTTTTTCTTTTTGTTTTCATGGTTGATTTGACAAAATCTTTAAAAAGTTGCTGCATATTATGTTAAACAACTAAGTGTTGCACTTGCTAAGAAGCAAATTTATAGGTTGTCGTGGTAGGTCAATGGAGCTTAAGTGTGATTTTAATGGAGGTTTATAGGTGATTCATGGTTGGTTTGCAGCAACTATGGTGGCTTTAGAGCTGCATTTTTAAAGAGTTTAGGTGACCTTTTGGACCCTTTTTTTTTTTGCAGATTTTTGCTGCATTTTTCTTTTGATTTTCATGGTTGATTTGACAACAACTATGGTAATTGGAACTCTATGTATTTAATGGTTAGTAGTATAGTTTAACCAAATGCTTGAGCAGTTATTTGTACATTGACATAATTGTTTTCACTAGAGTGGCAATGTATTGTGGAATTTGTAGCCAGAGACAAACATAATGTGTACACAAGAAAATTATAACCATTTACATGATTGTCAATGCTAATTCATACATACCCAAAGTTTCTATGAGGGGAGAAGAATATATTTGGCTAAGAAAATTGCATAAGCAGCAATGATTGATGGAGCATAACAAAGCATGTTGTACCCTAAAAGAGAGAATTCTGCTATGTAGCTGGCCAAGCATTCCAACTGCAGTACAGAACCTGTACAAGATTATAAGATTTTAATCAACTCTTCCTTTCATATTCATGAGGCTCAGGGCCCAAAAAGTGTGAATTCTGAACTCAAAACTGATATTTTCTTTTTTGTTTCCTATATATAATATGTTGGAGAACTATAAACTTTATGTGAAGAGATTACCTCATTAAGTCTCTTTTAATCAGAAAATAGTACAGAGATAGTAAACTACAGGTATTCTGCATAAATTATGACAGTCCAACTGATAGTTTTTGATGTATTAATCAGGTTAATATGTATCCAGAGACAAACACAATTTTCGCACAATAAATTTGCAACATTGAAGACATCATTGATATTCAAATCATTGAAATATGTTGTTAAAACTAAAACAAATGAAGCGAATGACATTTTGTATCTTACAATTTGGAGTCCGCTGAAAATTCGGTAGAAGTCCTTGGAAGTGGTAATATCAATAAATCCTGTCTTTGGCGCTACACATTCATTCATTAGTTTTATGTACATTAAAGAAAAGGTCTTTATTCGTCGGCGATAGCTGGCTTACTAAGAAAATAAGAAGCAAAAATCATATTTGATGATAAGCATTTGCTCCAAATTACTGAACGAGCAATCAATCTTCTATCAAAAGACAAAATAATTAAACTACCAATTCTTGTGGTAATCTCTCAATCTGAGAATCCCTCTCCTCCTATACTCTTGACATTGTCGCCTAATGACATTCACGAATACAAAATTCTCTTGGCAGTACTCTATTTCAATTTTACAATAAAGTGGACAAAAAGCTGAATTTGATCCGATTAGTATCTATTATACTTCAGGAACAACGTCACTATTCAAATGAGTTGTGTACAATCATAGCGGTGCGGATCTCAGTATTATTAGTATGTTTCTGATTTTTAAAATAGGTTCGAAGCCTACATATCTTTGCATGAACGCTATGCTTATCTTTTTGGATTACAGAACAATGGAGGAGAGCAAACTATTTCTATAATTATTGAATATTTAGGTTGAAAGAGTGATATATAAAAGCATGAGTTAGCTTATGTATTGAGTAAATTGTAAACCAAAAAATAATTCTATTTTTCAACTAAAGTTAGAAAGGGAGTAACCAAAGTTGGAAGGAAACAGAGGAAATGTAATAAAGATAATTCTGCTAACATTCATGACTAGCGTAAAGTTATAGCTTTTTGTTTTTCTTATCAGAGCCTTTTACCTTTATGATGAACCAAAGTAAGAATGCAATGAAGATAATTCTATTTTTCAACCAAAGTTATTTTGTTCTTTAAGAAGCTTCGGAATTTCTCACACCTTATTTTGTTCCTTTGTGTCTACCGTATTTTACAAATAATATTTTCTTATAAAAATTATATTTAATATTTTTTTGCGCAACGCCCAGGTACGGATACTAGTGGATATCAGGGGCGGACCCACATGGAGTCAAGAGGGTTCATATGAACCCGCTTCATCGAAAAATAACATTGTATATATAGGTATATTTTTTCTGTCTTCAAACAAGTAAATGTATAAATATAATTTTGAACCCACTTCAAACAAGTAAATCGCTTAGCCTGTTGGTAAAGAGGGTTCAAATTTTCCATATGGTCCTGAGTTTGAAACCGGCTAGTCACATATGATCTCTATTTTTGTTTTTTGAACCCGCTTCATAAAAATCCTGGGTCCACCACTGATGGATATCGAATATCAAATGATTAAATCAGTGAAAAAGAAAGAAGAAAAACAAACATTACTCTGCTTCCATCCAAAATGAAAGTCCTAATTGCTAAAAAAAATTATTTGATTTTATTAAATCAGAAAAAGGGCCAAAATAAAAAAGCATGATTACGAGCTTCTATCCAAAAGAAAGTCCTAATTGCTAAAAAAGTTTCCTTCAATTTTCACGATATTAACTTTTCTATTTTTAGAACTCTACCCCCTAGACCTCTAATTAAGGAAAAAAGATCCAGTCAAGTAATGTTGCCTCAAATAGTGTTCAAAAGTTAATTAGATAACGTTTGGCCATAGATTCTCAAATTTATTTTGAACAATTTGATTTGGGTAAAGTTTGGTTTGAAGAAGAAAATGTGTTTGGAGATGGAGAAGAAGAGAGTAAGAGAGGGGGCGGATGGTTTTTTTTGTGTTTTTAGGGTTTTTGTTTTGTGTTGTGTTTTGAAAAATGAAGAAGGGTGTTGGGTATTTGGGTTAATGGGGCGGACCGGGTCGACATGCAAGTTCGAAACAAATATATGTACAGAGCAAGTAGGATGCATCAGAATGGTCTTTTCATTTCAGGTTGCTAGTCCTAGATGGACTCAACCCCTGTGTTGAGTCCCCTAAGTCAAATGCAACGTGATGCAAATAAGCGTTCCTACTAGGGATCCGGCATGAGGTTTAGTTATACTAGGTTTATAACCTGGGTATATGTTCTAGACTGTGTACCCGAGCGGACAACTCGAGTCGAGGAGGGGGCAACTTACCGGGAACCAAAAGGCCATCCGACTTTGTAACTTATCCGTCCTCTTTCTTATTTCAGGTATTGACACTAACAGAATAGGGAGCCTCGACCAGCAAGCTTCTCCCCGGAGGTAAGAAGAGAAAGGTTTCAGCACAATTTATATACAGTTCAGATAATATCAAAGCGGTAAAAGCAGCATTTAGCACATTAGGCTCAAATATGTAAAAATCAGATAAAACCAAATATAACAATTTATCTAAGCTCGAATTCTAACCCTAAACCAGAGATTCTGGGTTCGTTCCCCAGCAGAGTCGCCAGAGCTGTCACACCTCCTTTTTACGCCCCCGCTAGGATACAAGGGAGTTTTTTCCAATTAAAGGACAATCGAAACGGGATTTATTTATTTATTTTAGAGTCGCCACTTGGGAGATTTAGGGTGTCCCAAGTCACCAATTTTAATCCCGAATCGAGGAAAAGAATGACTCTGTTTAACAGTCTGCGCACCAGAAATCCGGATAAGGAATTCTGTTAACCCGGGAGAAGGTGTTAGGCATTCCCGAGTTCCGTGGTTCTAGCACGGTCGCTCAACTGTTATATTCGGCTTGATTATCTGATTTTATACAAATATGAACTTATGTGCAAATTTTATCTTTTTACCGCTTTCATAATTGTTATTATTATTTTTACAAGAATGTGAACATCGTTTAAAAACATGTCTTTGGATTGCGTCACATAAAATGCACCCGCGATCCGGAACGTATTTTTATTCAATGTTTTAGGATTTGGATTTGGGTCGCATAAATGCGCACCCATGTTTAAGAATGTATTATTATTAAATCGTGCCTAAAGCGATTAGCGTATTATTATTTATGGGTAAGACTGTGGAATTCACTAAACAGTCCATCCCGAATTCTAAATACTCAATTAAATATTTATTGAGGGCCCCGCAATTAGTGCATTTTATTGGGCGAGGCTCATCTCATTTTATTTTTAAAAGGACAGTCCTAAAATGCCTACATTTTTTATTGAAATTTGTCTCTACAAAATAAAGGAGAAATATCTTAATTTATTTACATGTTATTACCTAGTTACATTATACTAGGCATGTTCTCAGTTTGTCAAATTAAAAAAAACATAGCAATTCTAATTTTAATCCTAGACCATTTATATGCTGAAATTAACCAATATTATTTAACTAAACAAATTTCTACCAACTTCCTACTAGATGGCCTATTCGTTTGATTTTTGATTCGACGGAATTACTACACCATTTATTTATTTTTAGGCAATAGATGTAGATAGTTCATTTGTTAAGCTATCGTCGAATGTTCCACTATATGTATTAAATATCTACATGATTCTGATTTTTTGCAAGCTACATAATTTATACATACAAATAAAATTCAGAATATAATTAAATATAATTCAGAATTTCAACTCTTCATTTTTTCGTATTCATGCTTCATATTTCGGATTACAATAACCAGCGTGTCAGTTGTGTACCTGATATTGGAAGCAAAAGAAAATGAAGATGAGAATCAGCAGCAGTAATAACAGTACAACACAGCAGCAACAATCCAGCAACAGTAACAACCCAGGAACAGAGTTTGCAAACCGGTGGAGTATTAATCCCAAAACAAAGCTTCAAGCTTTGATGACACAACAACAATTAATGCTAATTTCAAACAATGAAAGAAAGCAGAAGATTTTTTAGTTTTTTTTTTATTTGAAAGTTTGAATATTTTTCGGAATTTTTCTCTCTTAAATATTTAGCTCTTTTTTTTTTCCTCTTATTCTCTGTCCGTTTTTTTTCTCTTTTTTTTCTCTATCTCTGTATTTTTTATCTGTGTCCCTCTCCAAAATCTGATTTCAAGACTTCTTATATATAACCCATCCCATAAATCTTTCAATTAATTAAAATCAATACTTTTTCTCTACCCAACCCATTATCTTCACACTCATCCCCATTACATTAAATAAACATAGCACACCACCCCATTATATTTTGTCCCCCATGCCTAACATAAAATAATACAAGATTCCCCACTAAATTTTGTCTTGTCCCCCCTTTATATTAAATAACCATATCACAACCCACCCCATTTCATTTTGTCCCCCATGCTTCATATAAACAATTACAAAATATACAATTCCTAAACTACCCCTCCGACCTTATTGCAATTACAAATCTACCCCTGAATGCAATGTCATTTACCAAATTACCCCCATCAGCTCTAAACACTCAATTAATCATAACTTGACCAAAATATGATCAAGATGACCAACTTCTCAACAATCTTCAACAACAATTATATGAACGCGATGAACAACACAACTCAAATTAATGGAATGAATTAACCATATCGGGAACCAATCCTGGTTAATTTAGACCATGAATGTATGAGCAAGAACACAACAATACGAACAACAAAACACATGATTCAAACTAAATTAACAAATCAAAGACAAACATAAACTCACATTAAATCACTGGATTTAAACATGAACTTCAAACAAAGATGAACATGAACTAAATCTATTTTTAACAACAAACATGACGGATTCACATGACTCAAATAACATTAATAATTTCTGGAAAATACATAACAACATGAAACAAATTGAAGAACTAACCAATTAAATTTCAATTTGAATCTAACAAACATTACACTAACAAATATTCGCTTAAACAACAATACAAACATGAAATAAACATGAAAAATAACTAATTAATCTTTCATTTGAAATCTGAAAAATTAATTTAACAAACAACACATGAACATGAACTAAAAATTAATTCAAACGATAAACAAAACAAATATTTTCCGATTTTAGATTCGAAAATATTAAAGCAAAATACGGACAAAATAAAACTCAAAAACTACTAACCGGATCGAAATGAAATATGTACGGACTGTTTTGACGAACCTCGAATGGGAATGAATCTGTCCGGATTCGACGACGAACTCAACGACGACTCACCTTCCTTGTAAACTTTGATGAACTCAAAACGACGCTCGACGACCTCGACTAAAACTCAACCGAGCAGCTCGTCTGAAGATACAACAGCTGGAACGAAGGAGAAGTGATGAACGGAAGCAGCTGGAATGAAAGAGAAGTGATGAACGGAAGCAGCTGGTTCGTTTGCGAAGAAAATGAAGGCAGAAGAAGCAACGATGGAGACTGGCCATGGTTGTTCGATGAGGCAGCAGCTGGACGGCGAGGTTGAAACAGAAGTAGCAGCAGCCGGAAGTGAAGAAGAAGGTGGAACGGGAAGCAGCAGCAGCACGTTTGGACGCCATGGACGTGAAGCAGAAGCAGCAGCTCGGAGACAGCTTCCATGGCGACGCTCAAGCTGAAGAAGACGAAGAAGAACAGCAGCAGCTGAGGCTTGTTTTGGCCTCAAGTAGCTCGACGGAAGCAGCTGGTCGACGCTCATCCATGGCGGAATGGGCTGGACGACGAGGGCAGTGACGGGGGTCCGGCGGTTCAGGCGTCCATGGTCGTTGTTTAGGGTGGTGTTGACGACGGACAACGACGACGAGGGAGGGGACTGTTTGGTCGAAGGACTGGACGACGCCATGGGAGGCAGCCATGGTTATCTTGGGTTGAAGGTTTTGGAGAAGAAGGAGATGGAGGGGGGAGGCGGATGTTAGTGTTAGGGTTTTTTGTTTTGTTATTCTTTGTTTTGTTTTTGTGTTTAGACCAAAAAATGAAGAAAGGGGTTGGGTATTGGGTTAATGGGGCGGACCGGGTCGACCCGGTCTGAAGTGGACTGGGTCATGGAGAAGATTGGGCAATTTTTTGGGCCTTTGGCTTACAATTGAAGAAGTGGCCCAATCCGATTTTCTTTTGTATTTTTGTTCTCTTTTCTTCTTTTATTTTCTAAAACTAAATTATAAAAATACTTAAATTATTATTAAGAACTAAATTAAGTTATAAAAGCGCAAATTAACTCCCAATAACAATTAACGCACAATTAAGTAATAATTAAGCATAAAATTGTTCATTTGGACATTAAATGCTAAAAATGCAAAAGATGCCTATTTTTGTAATTTTTAATTTTTTGTAAAACTAATTTAATTACTAACAATTGTAGAATTAAATCCTACATGCGAAATGCGACATATTTTTTGTATTTTTTATTAATTTAACAAGTAAGCAAACACAGACAAATACAAATAATAATCCAAAAATATCACAAAAATACTCAAAATTGCACACCAAGAAAAATCATTTTATTTTGAATTTTCTGGGAGTAATTCTCATGTAGGGTAAAAATCACGTGCTTACAGCTGCCCCTCTTTGCCCGAAGACACGAAGGGTTTTCGCGCAAAGATAAAGCGAGCGATTTTTGCTCATCCAAGTACTCCGTGTGAAGCATTTTTTGAAAAAGATTTAACCGAACCTTTGCTTCAAAGGTTTACTACATATCCTGGGCTAAACATGAATCAGGTCAATGTAGTTCGGGAAGCTTTGGTAGCTGGGACTACCGTTGGACTGTAATGTTACTGTTATTGCATGCTATTACCACTGCTTACCGATCTCCTTGTTACACCGTGCTTAAAAGAAAACAAGAAGCTACGCTAGACTGCAATTTGTTTTTGTTGCCTTGCTTTCTTGTCTGCTTGCATTTTTTACGGTGCTTTTCTTCCGATCGATACATGCACTTGAGTTTTTGTTGGGACCTCTTATTGCAACCTTCTGCTTTCCAGTGCTGGGGATTTTTATTGTTTCCTGCTGGGGATTCATATTGTAACCCTCTGTTTTATTGTCCTCTGACTTGATCTTGAAATGTATGCCTCTGTTCTATGGGCGGGCTCCCAACTTTAATAATTGAAAATTAATGCTGAATGTGTTCCTCTGTTCTATGGGCGGGCTCCCAACTTCAACACTTGAAATGAAAAGACTGAAATGTATGCCTCTGTTATCTGGGCGGGCTCCCAACTTCAATGCTTGAAATATAAAGACTGAAATGTATTCCTCTGTTCTATGGGCGGGCTCCCAACTTCAACACTTGAAATGAAAAGACTGAATGTATGCCTCTGTTATCTGGGCGGGCTCCCAACTTCAATGCTTGAAATATAAAGACTGAAATGTATTCCTCTGTTCTATGGGCGGGCTCCCAACTTCAACACTTGAAATGAAAAGATTGAATGTATGTCTCTGTTATCTGGGCGGGCTCCCAACTTCAACGCTTGGAATGTAAAGACTGAAATGTATGCCTCTGTTATCTGGGCGGGCTCCCAACTTCAACACTTGAAATGAAAAGACTGAATGTATGCCTCTGTTATCTGGGCGGGCTCCCAACTTCAACACTTGAAATGAAAAGACTGAATGTATGCCTCTGTTCTATGGGCGGGCTCCCAACTTCAACGCTTGAAATGAAAAGACTGAAATGTATGCCTCTGTTATCTGGGCGGGCTCCCAACTTCAATGCTTGAAATATAAAGACTGAAATGTATGCCTCTGTTATCTGGGCGGGCTCCCAAATTCAACGCTTGAAATGTAAAGACTGAAATGTATGCCTCTGTTATCTGGGAGGGCTCCCAACTTCAACGTTTGAAATGTAAAGACTAAAATGTATGCCTCTGTTATCTGGGCGGGCTCCCAACTTCAACGCTTGAAATATAAAGACTAAAATGTATGCCTCTGTTATCTGGGCGGGCTCGTACCTGCGAAGCCTTTGAAAGAATTTTCTCAAATCTCTGACATGGTCGGATTGCTGTCTAGACTTCACGATCACATCATCCACGTATACCTCGATTTCTTTATGTATCATATCATGGAAGATAGTTGTCATGGCCCTCATATAAGTTGCCCCAGCATTTTTCAAACCAAACGGCATGACCCGATAACAATACGTTCCCCACGGCGTGATGAATGCCGTCTTTTCTGCATCTTCCTTATCCATTAGAATCTGATGATAACCCGCATAACAATCCACAAAAGAGCCAATATCATGTTTGGCACAATTGTCGATCAGTATATGGATGTTGGGCAGTGGGAAATTATCTTTTGGGCTTGCCTTGTTAAGGTCTCGATAATCGACGCACACCCTGGTCTTGCCATCTTTCTTTGGCACAGGCACGACATTGGCTAACCAAGTGGGGTACCGTGTAACCTGAATGACCCTTGCCTCAAACTGCTTGGTGATCTCTTCTTTGATCTTCACACTTATGTCTGTAAGCACGTGATTTTTGCCCTACATGAGAATTACTCCCAGAAAATTCAAAATAAAATGATTTTTCTTGGTGTGCAATTTTGAGTATTTTTGTGATATTTTGGATTATTATTTGTATTTGTCTGTGTTTGCTTACTTGTTAAATTAATAAAAAATACAAAAAATATGTCGCATTTCGCATGTAGGATTTAATTCTACAATTGTTAGTAATTAAATTAGTTTTACAAAAAATTAAAAATTACAAAAATAGGCATCTTTTGCATTTTTAGCATTTAATGTCCAAATGAACAATTTTATGCTTAATTATTACTTAATTGTGCGTTAATTGTTATTGGGAGTTAATTTGCGCTTTTATAACTTAATTTAGTTCTTAATAATAATTTAAGTATTTTTATAATTTAGTTTTAGAAAATAAAAGAAGAAAAGAGAACAAAAATACAAAAGAAAATCGGATTGGGCCACTTCTTCAATTGTAAGCCAAAGGCCCAAAAAATTGCCCAATCTTCTCCATGACCCAGTCCACTTCAGACCGGGTCGACCCGGTCCGCCCCATTAACCCAATACCCAACCCCTTTCTTCATTTTTTGCTCTAAACACAAAAACAAAACAAAGAATAACAAAACAAAAAACCCTAACACTAACATCCGCCTCCCCCCTCCATCTCCTTCTTCTCCAAAACCTTCAACCCAAGATAACCATGGCTGCCTCCCATGGCGTCGTCCAGTCCTTCGACCAAACAGTCCCCTCCCTTGTCATCGTTGTCCATCGTCAACACCACCCTAAACAACGACCATGGACGCCTGAACCGCCGGACCCCCCGTCACTGCCCTCGTCGTCCAACCCATTCCGCCATGGATGAGCGTCGACCAGCTGCTTCCGTCGAGCAGCTTGAGGCCAAAACAAGCCTCAGCTGCTGCTGTTCTTCTTCGTCTTCTTCAGCTTGAGCGTCGCCATGGAAGCTGTCTCCGAGCTGCTGCTTCTGCTTCACGTCCATGGCGTCCAAACGTGCTGCTGCTGCTTCCCGTTCCACCTTCTTCTTCACTTCCGGCTGCTGCTACTTCTGTTTCAACCTCGCCGTCCAGCTGCTGCCTCATCGAACAACCATGGCCAGTCTCTATCGTTGCTTCTTCTGCCTTCATTTTCTTTGCAAACGAACCAGCTGCTTCCGTTCATCACTTCTCTTTCGTTCCAGCTGCTTTCGTTCATCACTTCTCCTTCGTTCCAGCTGCTGTATCTTCAGACGAGCTGCTCGGTTGAGTTTTAGTCGAGGTCGTCGAGCGTCGTTTTGAGTTCGTCAAAGTTTACAAGGAAGGTGAGTTCGTCGTTGAGTTCGTCGTCGAATCCGGACAGATTCATTCCCATTCGAGGTTCGTCAAAACAGTCCGTACATATTTCATTTCGATCCGGTTAGTAGTTTTTGAGTTTTATTTTGTCCGTATTTTGCTTTGATATTTTCGAATCTAAAATCGGCAAATGTTTGTTTTGTTTATCGTTTGAATTAATTTTTAGTTCATGTTCATGTGTTGTTTGTTAAATTAATTTTTCAGATTTCAAATGAAAGATTAATTAGTTATTTTTCATGTTTATTTCATGTTTGTATTGTTGTTTAAGTGAATATTTGTTAGTTTAATGTTTGTTAGATCCAAATTGAAATTTAATTGGTTATTTCTTCAATTTGTTTCATGTTGTTATGTATTTTCCAGAAATTAGTAATGTTGTTTGAACCATGTGAATCCGTCATGTTTTGTTGCTTAAAAATAGATTTAATTCATGTTCATCTTTGTTTGAAGTTCATGTTTAAATCCAGCGATTTAATGTGAGTTTATGTTTGTCTTTGATTTGTTAATTTAGTTTGAATCATGTGTTTTGTTGTTCGTATTGTTGTGTTCTTGCTCATACATTCATGATCTAAATTAACCAGGATTGGTTCCCGATATGGTTAATTCATTCCATTAATTTTGAGTTGTGTTGTTCATCGCGTTCATATAATTGTTGTTGAAGATTGTTGAGAAGTTGGTCATCTTGATCATATTTTGGTCAAGTTATGATTAATTGAGTGTTTAGAGCTGATGGGGGTAATTTGGTAAATGGCATTGCATTCGGGGGTAGATTTGTAATTGCAATAAGGTCGGAGGGGTAGTTTAGGAATTTTACATTTTGTAATTGTTTATATGAAGCATGTGGGACAAAATGAAATGGGGTGGGTTGTGATATGATTATTTAATATAAAGGGGGAACAAGACAAAATTTAGTGGGAGAATCTTGTATTATTTTATGTTAGGCATGGGGGACAAAATATAATGGGGTGGTGTGATATGTTTATTTAATGTAATGGGGATGAGTGAGAAGATAATGGGTTGGATAGAGAAAAAGTATTGATTTTAATTAATTGAAAGATTTATGGGATGGTTATATATAAGAAGTCTTGAAATCAGATTTTGGAGAGGGACACAGATAAAAAATACAGAGATAGAGAAAAAAAAGAGAAAAAAAACGGACAGAGAATAAGAGGAAAAAAAAAAGAGCTAAATATTTAAGAGAGAAAAATTCCGAAAAATATTCAAACTTTCAAATAAAAAAAAACTAAAAAATCTTCTGCTTTCTTTCATTGTTTGAAATTAACATTAATTGTTGTTGTGTCATCAAAGCTTGAAGCTTTGTTTTGGGATTAATACTCCACCGGTTTGCAAACTCTGTTCCTGGGTTGTTACTATTGCTGGATTGTTGCTGCTGTATTGTACTGTTATTACTGCTGTTGATTCTCATCTTCATTTTCTTTTGCTTCCAATATCAGGTACACAACTGACACGCTGGTTATTGTAATCCGAAATATGAAGCATGAATAAGAAAAAATGAAGAGTTGAAATTCTGAATTATATTTAATTATATTCTGAATTTTATTTGTATGTATATATTATGTAGCTTGCAAAAAATCAGGATCATGTAGATATTTAATACATATAATGGAACATTCGACAATAGCTTAACAAATGAACTATCTACATCTATTGCCTAAAAATAAATAAATAAATGGTGTAGTAATTCCGTCGAATCAAAAATCAAACGAATAGGCCATCTAGTAGGAAGTTGGTAGAAATTTGTTTAGTTAAATAATATTGGTTAATTTCAGCATGTAAATGGTCTAGGATTAAAATTAGAATTGCTATGTTTTTTTTAATTTGACAAACTGAGAACATGCCTAGTATAATGTAACTAGGTAATAACATGTAAATAAATTAAGATATTTCTCCTTTATTTTGTAGAGACAAATTTCAATAAAAAATGTAGGCATTTTAGGACTGTCCTTTTAAAAATAAAATGAGATGAGCCTCGCCCAATAAAATGCACTAATTGCGGGGCCCTCAATAAATATTTAATTGAGTATTTAGAATTCGGGATGGACTGTTTAGTGAATTCCACAGTCTTACCCATAAATAATAATACGCTAATCGCTTTAGGCACGATTTAATAATAATACATTCTTAAACATGGGTGCGCATTTATGCGACCCAAATCCAAATCCTAAAACATTGAATAAAAATACGTTCCGGATCGCGGGTGCATTTTATGTGACGCAATCCAAAGACATGTTTTTAAACGATGTTCACATTCTTGTAAAAATAATAATAACAATTATGAAAGCGGTAAAAAGATAAAATTTGCACATAAGTTCATATTTGTATAAAATCAGATAATCAAGCCGAATATAACAGTTGAGCGACCGTGCTAGAACCACGGAACTCGGGAATGCCTAACACCTTCTCCCGGGTTAACAGAATTCCTTATCCGGATTTCTGGTGCGCAGACTGTTAAACAGAGTCATTCTTTTCCTCGATTCGGGATTAAAATTGGTGACTTGGGACACCCTAAATCTCCCAAGTGGCGACTCTGAAATAAATAAATAAATCCCGTTTCGATTGTCCTTTAATTGGAAAAAAACTCTCTTGTACCCTAGCGGGGGCGTAAAAAGGAGGTGTGACAGCTCTGGCGACTCTGCTGGGGAACGAACCCAGAATCTCTGGTTCAGGGTTCAAGAATTCGAGCTTAGAATAATTGTTATATTTGGCTTTATTATCTGATATATATTGCATGTTCTGACATAACATACTAAATGTTGTCTTTTACCGCTTTGATATTATCTGAACTGTATATAAACTGTGCCGAAACCCTTCTCTTCTTACCTCCGGGGAGAAGCTCGCTGGTCGAGGCTCCCTATTCTGTTAGTGTCAATACCTGAAATAAGAAAGAGGACGGATAAGTTACGAAGCCGGATGGCCTTTTGGTTCCCGGTAAGTTGCCCCCTCCTCGACTCGAGTTGTCCGCTCGGGTACACAGTCTAGAACATATACCCAGGTTATAAACCTAGTATAACGAAACCTCATGCCGGATCCCTAGTAGGAACGCTTATTTGCATCACGTTGCATTTGACTTAGGGGACTCAACACAGGGGTTGGGTCCGTCTAGGACTAGCAACCTGAAATGAAAAGACCATTCTGATGCATCCTACTTGCTCTGTACATATATTTGTTTCGAACTTGCATGTTGACCGGTTTCTGAATCTCGGGAATGTTGGAAAAATTGAAGGAAAAAAAAAGAAAAAAAGGGGAAAAAGAATATATCAGTTAGGGAGTTAATTGATTATTTTAGAAAAAATCAATGACCAATTACTGGCGAAACTCTGGCGAAATTTTGAAAAAAAAGAATATTTTGTTTTGTTTTACTAAAAAATATAGAAAAAAAGAGTCATTTATTTTTGGAAAAATAGATTGTTTTATTGAAAATGAAAAAAAAATCGTTATTTTGTCTTTTTCAAAAATAGAAAAGGAAAATAGATTGTCTTGCCAGGAAAAAATAAAAAGAGTCATGTTTTAAAATAGTTCGGTTAATTGGCCCGAACTACGCGGGTTTGATTCTCACCGGATGTGAGATACGTAGGCAACCCTCATCGGGTTCAACCCCCCTTTTTCTAAAATAGGCAAAAACAAAAAAAAAATATATATATATATATGTCAAAATTTTAATTTTGTCATGAATAAGTCGGGTGATGCTGTTTTGTCAAAAATAGCCGAATGTTCCCGAAAGGGACGCCGGAGGGCTGACTTTGCATAAACAGCCACTTTTCGGTTCATGTTTAAGATTTGGTCTAGTGGACCCCCACATCCTTAAAAATCTTCGTCCCCGAGGCGTTGAAAGGTCGTGTTTGCAATGTTGAGTTTTCTATTTTTGAAAAATGATAAAAAGAGTCATAAATAAGTCGGGTGATATTGTTTTGTCAAAAATAGCCGAATGTTCCCGAAAGGGACGCCGGAGGGCTGACTTTGCATAAACAGCCACTTTTCGGGTCATGTTTAAGATTTGGTATAGTGGACCCCCACAGCCTTAAAAATCTTCGTCCCCGAGACGTTGAAAGGTCGTGTTTGCAATATTGAATTTTCTATTTTGAAAAAAAAACGATAAAAAGAGTCATGAATAAGTCAGGTGATGTTGTTTTATCATAAATAGTCGAATGTTCCCGAAAGGGAAGCCGGAAAGCTGACTTTGCATAAACAACCACCTTTGGGTCATTTTTTTTTAGGGATTTTGGTCCAGTTGACCCACACAGCCTTAAAAATCTTCGTCCCCGAGGCGCTGAAGGGCTGTGTTTGCAACACCAAGTTTTTATTGTAATTTGAAAAAAAAAACAAAGAGTAAGCGGTCAGGTGAATACCGTTTGGGCTTTTGGTCAAAGTAAGTCGAGCAAGCTTCGACAGTGTCTTAAACCGTTCTTGCCGAAATAGCCTTAGAGTATCTCTCAATTGTCGAAAGGTTATTTTCGTAAAAGAATGGACAAGTTTGTAAAGTGTCATAAAATAATCCTCCCCGGCCTCAAAATTCATGTGAAATTTGGAAGGGGCCACGTTTGCAAAAATAATCCTTCGGTTGCATTTGTCAAACGGAGAAAGGAAGCTGGCCATTTGTTTTTGGAGTTTGTAAATCTTTTATTAGAATATGTGGGTTGTTTGATTTTCGAGTTTGTAGGTCATCTTCAAACCTTTGAAATCCAGTTTGTTTTAATATGAAAATTGAAAAAATGTTGTTTATCTTTTATTGGTCCGAACTACGCAAGGTCTGATTCATGCGGGGTCATGATACGTAGGCAATCTCCATAAGATTCGACCACAACAAAAAAATGAAAAAAAATGAAAAAAAATCGAAAAAAATGAAAAAAATCGAAAAAAAGGGGAAAAGATGTTGTTAATAATGAGGACCGACCGAGTCCATTCTAACCTATTTTGCTTTGAATCACAAAGAAAGTTAGGTGGTTGGTTTGTGGTAAGCCGGAAATACAAGACCCAGAATCACACTTTGCGGGGATCAGGCCTGATAACAGAAGCACTCGAAACCTATTGGGACTTGTTGACTAAGGTTGGTGATATTGAAGTTGGCAATGGTCTGGACAATATTGATGCGAAGCTTAGTGGCTAAGATGCCAGTTTTGATAAAGTGGGAGCACGCTCCGTTTCCTTGGTTAGCAAGAGAGAAGCTTTTGGTGGCTTATTTTGTTGTCATTTCTGTTGTCCCGATTATTCTTAAGGTTGTAATCCAGATATTGTCTTGTGTCAAACCTTCTTATCTTTCCATTTCGTCATAGCGGTCTGTTTAAGTTTTGTCCAGTTTGTTTTGTTTGTCTTGTTATTCAAACCATTTCACCGGTAATCTAATGCAAAATCCGGTCTTTTATTATTCCCAGTTTTCTTTTGTTTAGTCCTTTTATCGTTTTTATTCAACACCGATTCTAGTGACATGACATGCGCACACAGTTTGGGCCTAGTTTTTAAAGTTAATCGTAAAACCCCGGAAAGGTGATCAGAACATTTAAAGAAAATAAGGACGGTTTGAGATTATTCAGAGCTCGAGTCATATGGAACTGGGGCAAGTAAAACATAAAGAAAACCGTTAAAAGCAAGATTCGCCAAATTGGCATGAGGGTCGATAATGAGAGTGAAAGTGTCGCCCAACAGTGCTTTAGAAATGACAAATGAAAAAGCAAATGTTGAATATAATTGTCAAGTCCAGCACCGTCAAAAGAGGCTACAAATCTCTGTTTAATTGTGTTGTTTGCACTTGGCATGTTTTGAATACTGGAATGACGAAGGCATTTTGTTCTGCTACCTAAACACTTTATCATTTGTTACCACTTTTGAGCCTTATTTGTTTTTCTTTCGTACCCCTCGTTCGGAATCAATAGCAACGACTAGAAAATACGAGCCTGGAAGGTAAAAAAGAAGAAAAGAAAAAAGAAGGAGAAAGAAAAGAAAGAAAAAAACGACAAAAAGAAAGGAGAAATGAAAAAAAAAAAAAGAAAAGAAAAATGATAACGAAAAAAAAAGGAAAGTCAAATGAAAAAAAGGAATTGGGAACTACGTTTGACCTGATTCCTCAAAGAGGATACGTAGGCGCTTCACGGCTCGGTCATAGTTTTGAAAAATGAAAAAAAATAATAATCAATTAAGATATCCCCAAGCAAGAAACTGGGGCAAATGTTGCGTTTGTTGTAAATAAATCAGGTTCCGAAGGTTGTAATTTTGAACCCCAAAGTTATTTTGTTTTTGTCGAGCCTTTAATACCCTTTCTTTCTAGCCCTATCCAAAACCTACACTACAGTCCAAAGAAAGACCTTCTGACCAGTCTTCAAAAGATGCCAAGTCATACAAATGAGAGTCTTACCGGTGAATATAACACTCTGTTCCACAGCAGAAAGGACTCTAATCCCCAGCAGAAAGAGTCATACAGGCAACACTCCAAATCCACAGCTGGAAAGTGATACAAATGAGAGAGTCTTATCGGTGAAAATCTTTACGGACACCGTAAGGCGATGAAAGCTGAGAGAAAAACCAAAATGAGAGAGACTTAATAGTGAAAACATTTTGGGCACTACAAGTCGAATAAGATTGAGAATCAGATGGGGAATTGCCAATTGAAGGTCTTGAAAGATGATTGACGGCGGAGGATAGGCCATATATGCATGTCATGACCATTAGATTCAGTATCTGCGTTTGATAGGTTTTTATTTATAGTTTCTTTTGTTAAAGAGTCATCTTTTTCCTTTGTCTTTTTATTCTGTTCCCTTTTATCTTTTTCCTTTCATAGAAAAATTCCCCAATAGAGTCTGTTTGGTGAGAACAAGTGTGAATTGACTTCAAAATATGCCATCAGCTTTCCAATTATGCAAGATGAGATATGACTAGTACATCCAAGTGGTATAGTCAGCAAGGAACAAGCGCGAGGCCAGTGTCAAAAAAGATATCCCCAGCAAAAGGGAATTGACAAAAGGATTGACGAGTGTCAAGAGGGATATCCTTGCCGAAATCAAAGGTTATAAACCTCAATGCCGAGGCCCGTGGACAAATCAGGGAGAGCAATGAGCATGATTTGGGAAATTCATGCGAGACTAAAAGGTCAGGGAAATGCCAGTTTCCAAGCTGTGCCACAAAAAAAGAGGGATATCCCCAGCAGAAAGGGATCATTCCCAGCAAATAATATCATCCCCAACAAGTTGTGGAACACAGAGCAGGGAAGGAGAAAGGGAAAACCATCCCAGCAAGAGTATCACAACCAACCACCGCGTTTTAAACTAACAAATTTTGTTTGATTTGAAACAGGTAAAGGAAATGGCATTGATGACAAAAAATGCATGCCACAAGGGATATTGTCAAACTGGGGCAGAAAATTTTCCTTTCATTTAGAAAATTTTCTGGAAATCAGGTACCCATTCGGGGAAGAATAATGATAACGCCAGTCTCAAGGGAAGTGGTTTTAAAACCAGTGTTTCCCCCAACATAATAAGTTCAATGGAGGAAGTTATCCCCAGCAGACAAAACAAAGGGATGACACTTGTGCTCAGAAAAGCAAAGAGCCATTATCATCCCCAGCAGCTTCCAGAAGAATGAAGCATCGATTTGTAGGGATAAAATTCCTTAGCAGCGTTATCCTCAACAACGTTATCCCAAGAAGATAACACTTTTATCCCCAGCAGAGTCGCCAGAGCTGTCACACCTCCTTTTTACGCCTCCGCTAGGGTACAAGGGAGTTTTTTCCAATTAAAGGAAAATCGAAACGGGATTTATTTATTTATTTCAGAGTCGCCACTTGGGAGATTTAGGGTGTCCCAAGTCACCAATTTTAATCCCGAATCGAGGAAAAGAATGACTCTATTTAACAGTCTGCGCACCAGAAATCCGGATAAGGAATTCTGTTAACCTGGGAGAAGGTGTTAGGCATTCCCAAGTTCCGTGGTTCTAGCACAGTCGCTCAACTGTTATATTCGGCTTGATTATCTGATTTTATACAAATATGAACTTATGTGCAAATTTTATCTTTTTACCGCTTTCATAATTGTTATTATTATTTTTACAAGAATGTGAACATCGTTTAAAAACATGTCTTTGGATTGCGTCACATAAAATGCACCCGCGATCCGGAACGTATTTTTATTCAATGTTTTAGGATTTGGATTTGGGTCGCATAAATGCGCACCCATGTTTAAGAATGTATTATTATTAAATCGTGCCTAAAGCGATTAGCGTATTATTATTTATGGGTAAGACTGTGGAATTCACTAAACAGTCCATCCCGAATTCTAAATACTCAATTAAATATTTATTGAGGGCCCCGCAATTAGTGCATTTTATTGGGCGAGGCTCATCTCATTTTATTTTTAAAAGGACAGTCCTAAAATGCCTACATTTTTTATTGAAATTTGTCTCTACAAAATAAAGGAGAAATATCTTAATTTATTTACATGTTATTACCTAGTTACATTATACTAGGCATGTTCTCAGTTTGTCAAATTAAAAAAAACATAGCAATTCTAATTTTAATCCTAGACCATTTACATGCTGAAATTAACCAATATTATTTAACTAAACAAATTTCTACCAACTTCCTACTAGATGGCCTATTCGTTTGATTTTTGATTCGACGGAATTACTACACCATTTATTTATTTTTAGGCAATAGATGTAGATAGTTCATTTGTTAAGCTATCGTCGAATGTTCCACTATATGTATTAAATATCTACATGATTCTGATTTTTTGCAAGCTACATAATTTATACATACAAATAAAATTCAGAATATAATTAAATATAATTCAGAATTTCAACTCTTCATTTTTTCGTATTCATGCTTCATATTTCGGATTACAATAACCAGCGTGTCAGTTGTGTACCTGATATTGGAAGCAAAAGAAAATGAAGATGAGAATCAGCAGCAGTAATAACAGTACAACACAGTAGCAACAATCCAGCAACAGTAACAACCCAGGAACAGAGTTTGCAAACCGGTGGAATATTAATCCCAAAACAAAGCTTCAAGCCTTGATGACACAACAACAATTAATGCTAATTTCAAACAATGAAAGAAAGCAGAAGATTTTTTAGTTTTTTTTTTATTTGAAAGTTTGAATATTTTTCGGAATTTTTCTCTCTTAAATATTCAGCTCTTTTTTTTTCCTCTTATTCTCTGTCCGTTTTTTTTTCTCTTTTTTTTCTCTATCTCTGTATTTTTTATCTGTGTCCCTCTCCAAAATCTGATTTCAAGACTTTTTATATATAACTCATCCCATAAATCTTTCAATTAATTAAAATCAATACTTTTTCTCTACCCAACCCATTATCTTCCCACTCATCCCCATTACATTAAATAAACATATCACACCACCCCATTATATTTTGTCCCCCATGCCTAACATAAAATAATACAAGATTCCCCCCACTAAATTTTGTCTTGTCCCCCCTTTATATTAAATAACCATATCACAACCCACCCCATTTCATTTTGTCCCCCATGCTTCATATAAACAATTACAAAATGTACAATTCCTAAACTACCCCTCCGACCCTATTGCAAATTACTATTTTACCCCCGAAAGTACTATAAATTACCAAACTACCCATCAGCTATAACACATCAATTAATCAAAACTTGACCAAAATATGATCAAGATGACCAATTTCTCAACAATCTTCAACAACAATTATATGAACACGATGAACAACACAACTCAAAATTAATGGAATGAATTAACCATATCGGGAACCAATCCTGGTTAATTTAGACCATGAATGTATGAGCAAGAACACAACAATACGAACAACAAAACACATGATTCAAACTAAATTAACAAATCAAAGACAAACATAAACTCACATTAAATCACTGGATTTAAACATGAACTTCAAACAAAGATGAACATGAATTAAATCCAATTAAAGGACAATCGAAACGGGATTGGTTTAATTATTTCAGAGTCGCCACTTGGGAGATTTAGGGTGTCCCAAGTCACCAATTTTAATCCCGAATCGAGGAAAAGAATGACTCTATATTACAGTCTGCGTACCAGAAATCCGGATAAGGAATTCTGTTAACCCGGGAGAAGGTGTTAGGCATTCCCGAGTTCCGTGGTTCTAGCACGGTCGCTCAACTGTTATATTCGGCTTATTTATCTGATTTTTAATACAATTATGAACCATGTGCAAATTTTATCTTTTAACCGCTTTATTAATTATTATTATTAAGAAATGTGAACATCGCTTAAAACATATCTTTGGACTGTGTCACATGAAATGCACCCACAATCCGAAACATATTTTATTTGATGTTTTAGAATTTGGATTTGGGTCGCATGAAATGCGCACCCGAGTTTAAGAAAATTAAATTATTAAAGGCGCGCCTAAAGCAACTAGCGCATTATTATTTTTGCGGAGGCCGTGGAATTCGCTAAACAACCCTCCTGAATTCTAAGTAATTTTAAACAGGTATTTACTGAGGGCCCCGCAATTTGTATTTTTATTCGGCGAGGCTCATCTCATTCTTATTATTTTTTTTTAAGAATTTGCAACGTCATGGAAATGCATCTCAGGCCACGCCACAATCAATGCGCCCGTGACTAGAGACATATTTCGACTCCGTTGAGATTTGGATTTGGGTCACATAAATGTGCGCCCGAGTTTAGGGAGATAACATTATTAAAGGCGCGCCTAAAGCAACTAGCGCATTATTATTTTGGGTAGGGCCGTGAAATTTGCTAAACGGCCCGTCCCGGAATCTAAGTATTTAATATATACATTTAGAGGGCCCCGCAGCTTGTATTCTTTGGTGAGGCTCGTCTCATTTTATTTATTTATTTATTTTCTCTTTTTAGAAATAGGACAAGGCTAAAATAACTATGTTTTTTTTTTCTTCTTCGCGGGATCATAGATTATAGATTGAACCCATTTGATGAAGCGAGCATTTTTCCGCGGAAATAAAATTGCTACTATAATTTCAACATGTACTACCACATGTATAAACAACTATTAAGACAAACTAAATAATTAACACCTTTCAGAATATGTGCAAACCTCTATTACGACAAATATTTGGATAACAACAATTTAAACATGAAGAAACAAAATGTCAAATAGCTACTTAAAATAACGAAACAACGGGAAAGACATTCACGGCCGAATTTCAATACCATACGGGGTTAATTATCAAATATAGCAATTTGCAATCACCATGTATATAATGTCGCGTACTATCCGCATGAACTAGGATTGTATTTCAACAAACGCATGTGCATATTGCTAAACAACAAATATGAAGGACATGGACAGAGATGACCTACTTGATATTATCGTCCGATGCGTTGGACCAGCGATGAAACCTCGGACAACAAACTCGACGTACCGGACCTCAACGTACCGGACCTCGACGAACAGAAAGCTCGGACCCACAACTGTCAACGACCAGGGATTGTTTGGTTGCTGCTGTATTTTTCCGGCGCGACACCTGTGTACGTGAAGCTGCAGTTGGAGGGGTCGTTTGGGCAGTTGACGATAGGGGTGGTTGGACGACAGACTGGGCTGTAGTTTTGGACGCTGGGGAGGTCGTCGTGGGTTTTTGGACGTGAGGGGTGGTGGTTATGGCGTCGGGGTGGTGTTTGGGAGGAGGAGGTTGGTGACGGGGTGGTCTTTGGGTTTGGACGCTGGGGGGGCTGCCGGGGAAGGTGACGGGGTCCCGGAAGGTATGAAGGAGCTTAGTGGTCGTTCATGGTGGGTTTAACGGAGGAGGAAGGTGATGGTTTGTTGGTATTGGGCAGGATGGAGCTGGTTGTTTGGGTTGGTTCTGTGATGGGTGATGGTGCGTGGGGGAGCTCGGGGAACTGGTTGTTTGGATGGTGGTTATGGTGTTTGGTTGTCGTAGGGAACTGACGACGAGGGGGAGGGGGGCTGGTTACTCGGTGGGAAGCTTGGGAGGAGGAGGGGTCTGCTTGGTAATGGAGGGAAGTCCGGTGGTCGAAAACTGGGTTGGGGTCACGGGGTAGGGTTTCGTTTCTCTTCTTCTCAAAGAAGAAGATGAACAGTATCTTCCAAAACCAAATTTTCAAAGTCCGTTTTTTTCAATTCCCAAAATCCCCCTCCCTTTCATGTTTTGTTCGTGTATTTGTAATGTTTTGCCCTCAAAAAATGAGCCCCACGCGTGATGGGGTTCAAGGCATATGTCCCCCACGCGTGGTGGGGTTCCCCACGTGTCCTGGACACGGTTTATTATGGGCTCGGTCCGAAAATTAGGCCTAAAACCGGGTAGTTTAAACCCGAAGATTATTCTTTTGCCAGGACCCGAGAAATAGGAACACGTTGCTTAACTAGTCCTATGTAAGCAAAATAACTACCAAAAATAAGACTAGTATTTAAACAAAACTATATCTTTTTGAATATTTTCCAAGATTTAAAATAGCTACAAAATATTAATAAAACTATATTTTTTGTAATTTTCGTTTTTAAATATTAAGATAAAATATGAGATAATATTTTTGTATTTTTCAAAGTTAAAAATGACTATAGAATATTAATAAAACTATTTTTTTTTGTAATTTTCGAAATTATATAAAGTACAAAAATAAAGTGCAATTTTTGTATTTTTCAAGTTTATGAGAGATACATAAACTAAAATTTATATATATATATATATATATATATATATATATATATTTTTTTATTTTGTGATTTTTTCTTTTTGCAACAAAATAAGGTAAAATAGTTAAAATAGCTATACTAGACCCAATTTCACATATTCACGCTAAAAATGTGAAAATTCTCGGGGAGGGTCAAAAATCACGTGCTTACAGCTGCCCCTCTTTGACTGGAAACACGAAGAGTTTTCCGACAAAGAACGACTAGACGTGTTTTTGACCCGACCATTACTTGGACGGACTACACTTAAGGAAAGGGAGGGAATGTGACCGAGCCCTGGTATCTGAGCTGCCTACATATCCTTGGTTATACAGGAATCAGGCCACGTGTAGTTCGGAAATGAGAGAGATAGTGAAGTGTACCGAGGTGAAGAGCCGATCGAGGTGCCGTTCCGTTGAGGTTCCGGTCCGCGGTCCTGTCATTACAACAAAAATGAAAACTGAAAAAGACTAACTAAGCCTATCAGCTACTAGTTACAAGGATTCCTATCTCTTAAGTCTTCTGAAATTTGGTCTTGAGTCTTGAATGGTGCTTCATACAGACTTTGGATCTGAACCTTGACACTTGCTAGTTGTAGGCGCTAGTTCCTGAGCAGATCTCATCTGTTCTCCACTTCCGTATTTTGGGCACTTCTCTTTTTTCTCTTTTTTTCTTCTTTTTTCTTGTTTTTTTTTTGTTTTTGTGACCAGCTTCTGTTGATCGTCCCAGACTATTGATTCGCGTTCTTGAGGCGAGCTTCTAACTTGGATTGAATGCTGGGGATTTCTGTTGTAACCTTCTGCTTTCCGGTGGGCCACTGCTTGATCTTGAAACATGTTTCTCCGTTCTACAGGCGGACCCCTGACTTCTTCTATCTTCGACACGCAACAACCTCCGTTCTACAGGCGGGTCCCTGACAATCAAAACAAACAAAACAAACAAAATTTTCTAACCCAGTTTGTACTGGGAAGATTTGTGAGTCATTAGCAAAATTGTAACTCACTTACACTACTGATGCAATGATGAGAGTAAACTAAAGACTGGGCTAGGATGTGCATCTCCTCTGAGTAAAACCAAAACTCTTGCTAGCAAATGTGTCTGCTAAACTAAAAACCTCAATGACTCAAACTAGAAAGTGTGTCTTCTATGGTTGAATCGGAATGAGCTAAACTAGGAAGTGCGTCTCCTAAGGGTGAAAACTTTAGTGACTAGAACTGGGAAGTGCGTCTCCTATGAGTAAAATCCCGATTAGGAAGTGCGTCTCCTACGGGTAAAACTAAACTTTGAGGAAGTGCGTCTCCAGGGGGTACAATAAACTTAGGAAGTGCGTCTCCTATGGGTACCATAAACTTAGGAAGTGCGTCTCCTATTGGGTACAATAAACTTAGGAAGTGCGTCTCCTATTGGGGATGACTGTTTTTAGGAAGTGCGTCTCCTACTGGGTGAAACTATTCTTAGGAAGTGCGTCTCCTATTGGTACAATAGATCTAGGAAGTGCGTCTCCTATTGGTAAAACTTAGCTTAGGAAGTGCGTCTCCTATTGGTAAAACTTAGCTTAGGAAGTGCGTCTCCTATTGGTGAAATCAACTTAGGAAGTGCGTCTCCTATTGGTGAACCTATTCTTAGGAAGTGCGTCTCCTAATGGTAAAACTGAACTTAGGAAGTGCGTCTCCTATTGGTAGAACTAAACTTAGGAAGTGCGTCTCCTATGGGTGAAATGAACTTAGGAAGTGCGTCTCCTATGGTGAAACTGAACTTAGGAAGTGCGTCTCCTATGGTAAAACTGAACTTTAGGAAGTGCGTCTCCTATGGTGAAACATATCTTAGGAAGTGCATCTCCTATTGGTGAAACTGAAACTTAGGAAGTGCGTTTCCTATGGTGAAACTGATCTTAGGAAGTGCGTCTCCTAATGATAAAACTTGCTTAGGAAGTGCGTCTCCTACTGGTGAAACTTGCTTAGGAAGTGCGTCTCCTATGGTGAAACTTATCTTAGGAAGTGCGTCTCCTACTGATAAAACTTGCTTAGGAAGTGCGTCTCCTACTGGTGAAACTTATCTTAGGAAGTGCGTCTCCTACTGATAAAACTTGCTTAGGAAGTGCGTCTCCTACTGGTGAAACTTATCTTAGGAAGTGCGTCTCCTACTGATAAAACTTGCTTAGGAAGTGCGTCTCCTACTGGTGAAACTTGCTTAGGAAGTGCGTCTCCTACTGGTGAAACTTGCTTAGGAAGTGCGTCTCCTACTGGTGAAACTTGCTTAGGAAGTGCGTCTCCTACGGTGAAACTTATCTTAGGAAGTGCGTCTCCTACTGATAAAACTTGCTTAGGAAGTGCGTCTCCTACTGGTGAAACTTATCTTAGGAAGTGCGTCTCCTACTGATAAAACTTGCTTAGGAAGTGCGTCTCCTACTGGTGAAACTTGCTTAGGAAGTGCGTCTCCTACTGGTGAAACTTGCTTAGGAAGTGCGTCTCCTACTGGTGAAACTTATCTTAGGAAGTGCGTCTCCTACTGATAAAACTTGCTTAGGAAGTGCGTCTCCTACTGGTGAAACTTGCTTAGGAAGTGCGTCTCCTATTGGTGAAACTTGCTTAGGAAGTGCGTCTCCTACTGGTGAAACTTGCTTAGGAAGTGCGTCTCCTACTGGTGAAACTTATCTTAGGAAGTGCGTCTCCTACTGATAAAACTTGCTTAGGAAGTGCGTCTCCTACTGGTGAAACTTGCTTAGGAAGTGCGTCTCCTACTGGTGAAATATTTTTAGGAAGTGCGTCTCCTATTGGTGAAACTGAACTTAGGAAGTGCGTCTCCTATGGTAAAACTGAACTTAGGAAGTGCGTCTCCTATGGTAAAACTGAATTTTAGGAAGTGCGTCTCCTATGGGTGAAATGAACTTAGGAAGTGCGTCTCCTATGGTGAAACTGAACCTTAGGAAGTGCGTCTCCTATGGTGAAACTGACTTAGGAAGTGCGTCTCCTATTGATGAAACTATTTTTAGGAAGTGCGTCTCCTATTGGTGAAACTGAGCTTAGGAAGTGCGTCTCCTACTGGTGAAACTTATCTTAGGAAGTGCGTCTCCTACTGATAAAACTTGCTTTAGGAAGTGCGTCTCCTATGGTGAAACTGAACTTTAGGAAGTGCGTCTCCTATGGGTGAAATGAACTTAGGAAGTGCGTCTCCTACTGATAAAACTGAACTTAGGAGGAAATGCATCTCCTATGGGTAAAACTAAAACTTAGGAGGAAATGCATCTCCTATGGGTAAAGACGTGGAATGTATGCCTCTGTTATCTGGGCGGGCTCCCAATTTCAACACTTAAAAGTAAAGACTGAATGTATTCCTCTGTTATTATGGGCGGGCTCCCAACTTCAACACTTAAAAGTAAAAAAACTGAATGTATGCCTCTGTTATCTGGGCGGGCTCCCAATTTCAACACTTGAAAGTAAAGACTGAATGTATGCCTCTGTTATCTGGGCGGGCTCCCAACTTCAACATTTAAAGTAAAAAAGACTGAATGTATGCCTCTATTATCTGGGCGGGCTCCCAATTTCAACGCTTGAAATAAAAAGACTGAAATGTATTCCTCTCGTTATACAGGTGGGCGCCTGGAACATGAAATGCAAATACTGAAATGTATTCCTCTCGTTATTCAGGTGGGCGCTTGGTTACATGAAATTTAAATACTGAAAGTATTCCTCTCGTTATACAGGTGGGCGCCTGGTGGTAAAGATATGAAACATGATATACCCGCATTATACTGGTGGGTGACCTAGAACAGAAATGAAAAGACAGAAATGTATTCCTCTCGTTATTCAGGTGGGCGCCTGTCTTCAACAATAACTTTGAAAATAAGATCCTATTTGAGCAACCCGACATATCCTGTTTGAGGGCGGATGAACCCAAAATATCCTATTTGAGGGCGGATGAACCCGACAGATCCTATTTGAGGGCGGATGAATCCAACATATCCTATTTGAGGGCGGATGAACCCGACAGATCCTATTTGAGGGCGGATGAACCCGACATATCCTATTTGAGGGCGGATGAACCCAACAGATCCTATTTGAGGGCGGATGAACCCGACATATCCTATTTGAGGGCGGATGAACCCAACAGATCCTATTTGAGGGCGGATGAACCCGACATATCCTATTTGAGGGCGGATTAACCCCATAGATCCTATTTGAGGGCGGATGAACCCAACAGATCCTATTTGAGGGCGGTTGGGTTATTAACCCAACAAATCCTATTTGAGGGCGGATTAACCCAACAGATCCTATTTGAGGGCGGATTAACCCAACAGATCCTATTTGAGGGCGGATTAACCCAACAGATCCTATTTGAGGGCGGATTAACCCAACAGATCCTATTTGAGGGCGGATTAACCCAACAGATCCTATCTGAGGGCGGATTAACCCAACAGATCCTATTTGAGGGCGGATTAACCCGACAGATCCTATTTGAGGGCGGATTAACCCGACAGATCCTATTTGAGGGCGGATTAACCCGACAGATCCTATTTGAGGGCGGATTAACCCGACAGATCCTATTTGAGGGCGGATTAACCCGACAGATCCTATTTGAGGGCGGATTAACCCGACAGATCCTATTTGAGGGCGGATTAACCCAACAGATCCTATTTGAGGGCGGATTAACCCAACAGATCCTATTTGAGGGCGGATTAACCCAACAGATCCTATTTGAGGGCGGATTAACCCAACAGATCCTATTTGAGGGCGGATTAACCCAACAGATCCTATTTGAGGGCGGATTAACCCAACAGATCCTATTTGAGGGCGGATTAACCCGACAGATCCTATTTGAGGGCGGATTAACCCGACAGATCCTATTTGAGGGCGGATTAACCCGACAGATCCTATTTGAGGGCGGATTAACCCGACAGATCCTATTTGAGGGCGGATTAACCCGACAGATCCTATTTGAGGGCGGATTAACCCGACAGATCCTATTTGAGGGCGGATTAACCCGACAGATCCTATTTGAGGGCGGATTAACCCGACAGATCCTATTTGAGGGCGGATGAACCCGACAGATCCTATTTGAGGGCGGATGAACCCGACAGATCCTATTTGAGGGCGGATGAACCCGACAGATCCTATTTGAGGGCGGATGAACCCGACAGATCCTATTTGAGGGCGGATGAACCCGACAGATCCTATTTGAGGGCGGATGAACCCGACAGATCCTATTTGAGGGCGGATGAACCCGACAGATCCTATTTGAGGGCGGATGAACCCGACAGATCCTATTTGAGGGCGGATGAACCCGACAGATCCTATTTGAGGGCGGATGAACCCGACAGATCCTATTTGAGGGCGGATGAACCCGACAGATCCTATTTAAGGGCGGATGAACCCGACAGATCTTTAAGACTTGAAAATGTCTTACCTCGAATACTTGCTGGGGATTGGGATGAACTTTTCCTTTTCTACCTTCCCCATTTTTATTATTATTCTTTTTTTTTTATTCCTTTTTTATTTTTGTTTTGTTTTTGCATAGCTTCTCCCTTCAAAGAATACCTCCCTTGATTTACTTACCTGTTGGGGGGTAAAATGTTATCAGCTGGGGGTACCTGACTTCCAGAAAATTTTCTAAATGGAAGGAAAATTTTCTGCCCCAGTTTGATAATATCCCTTGTGGCATGCGTTTCTGCCTCAATGCCATTTCCTTTACCTGTTTCAAATCAGACAAAATTTGTTAGTTTAAAACATGGTGGTTGGTTGTGATACTCCCAACGGGATGGCTTTTCCTTTTTCCTTCCTTGCTTTGCGTTGCACAACTTGTTGGGGATGATATTATGTGCTGGGGATAATCCCTTCCTCCTGGGGGATATCCCTCTTCTTTTGTGGCATAGCTTGGAAACTGGCATTTCCCCGACCTTTTAGTCTAGCATTGATTTCGCCAAATCATGCTCACTGCTCTCCTTGCTCTGTTCACGGGCCTTGTCTTTGAGGTTTATAACCTTGGTTTTGGCAAGGATATCCCTCTTGATGCTCGTCAATCCTTTTGTTAATTCCCTTTGCTGGGGATATCTTTATTGACACTGGTCTCGCGCTTGTTCCTTGCTGACTATACCATTTGGATATACTAGTCAGATCTCATCTTGGAAAGCTGATGGCATATTTTGAAGTCATTTCATACTTGTTCTGACCGGACAGACTCTATTGGGGAAATTTTTTATGAAAGGAGAAAGATAACAGAAACAAAATAAAAGACAAAGGAAACGATGACTCTTTTACAAAAGAAACTATAAATAAAAACCTATCAAACGCAGATACCGACTCTAATGGCCATGACATGCGTATGTGGCCTATCCTCTGCCGTCAATCATCTTTTAAGATCTTCCATTGGCGATTCCCCCTCTGATTCTCAATCTTATTCGACTTGTAGTGCCCGAAGGGTTTTCACTATCAAGTCTCTCTCATTTTGGTTTTCTCTCAGCTTTCATCGCCTTATGGTGCCTGTGAAGGTTTTCACCGATAAGACTCTCTCATTTGTATCACTTTCCAGCTGGGGATTTGGAGTGTCGCCGGTACGACTCTTTCTGCTGGAGATTAGAGTCCTTTCTGCTGTGGAACAGAATGTTATGTTCGCCGGTAAGACTCTTCATTTGTCTGACTTGGCATCTTTTGAAGACTGATCAGAAGGTCTTTCTTTGGACCGTAATGTGGGTTTTGGATAGGCTAGAAAGAAAGGGTATAAAAGGCTCAAAAATATATGAATTTTGGGTTATTAGTTACAACCTTCGGAATTAGATTTATTCACATCAAACGCAACTTTTTGCCCCAGTTTCCTGCTTGGGGATATTTTAATTGATTTTTTTTCATTTTTCAAAACTATGACCGAGCCGTGAAGCGCCTACGTATCCTCTTTGAGGAATCAGGTCAAACGTAGTTCCCAATTCCTCTTCTCCATTTGACTTTCTTTTTTTGCTTTTTGTTATCATTTTTCTTTTCTCTTTTTCTTTTG
The DNA here is from genome assembly GCF_000393655.2 of Nicotiana sylvestris. Taxonomy (NCBI): domain Eukaryota; kingdom Viridiplantae; phylum Streptophyta; class Magnoliopsida; order Solanales; family Solanaceae; genus Nicotiana; species Nicotiana sylvestris. The sequence continues at coordinate 2,269,663 of NC_091058.1, forward strand.
TCATTTTTTTTTCTCTCTTTTTCTTTCATTCTTCTTTTCCTATTTTGTTGTTTTCTTTTCTTTCTTTCCTCTTACCCGCCATGCTTGCGTATTTTATTCGTTGCTACTAATTCCGAACGAGGGGTATGAAAGAAAAAATAAATAAAGCTCAAAAGGGGTAACAAAGGATAAAGTGTTTAGGTAGCAGAACAAAATGCCTTCGTCATTCCAGTCTTTAAAACATGCCAAGTGCAAACAACACAATTTAAATTTGTACTCTCTTTTGAGGGTGCTGGACTTGACAATTATATTCAACATTTGTTTGTTCATCTGTCACTTCTAACGCACCGTTGGGCGACACTCTAACTCTCATTATCTTGGACAAACCTCATGTCAATTTAGGCGAATCTTTCTTTTAACGGTTTTCTTTGTGCTTAACTTGCCCCAGTTCTACATGACTCGGGATCCAAATAATCTCAAACCGTTCTTATTTCCTTTAAATGCTTTGATCACCTTTTCGGGGTTTTATGATTAACTTTAAAGACTAGGCCCAAAGTGAGTGCGCATGTCATGTCCCTAGAATCGGCATTGAATGAAATGATAAAAGGACTAAACAAAGATGACTGGAAATAATAAAAGACCGGACTTTGTATTAGACTACCGGCGAAATGGTTTTAATAACAAAACAAACAAAAATCCTAACACAAACTGGACGAAATTTAAACAAACTGCTATGACAAAACGGAAAGATAAGCGGAAAGATATTGACACAAAACAAAATCCGAATTACAATCCTAATAATCCGAACAAACAGGAATGACAACAAAATAAGCCACCAACTGCTTCTTTCTTGTTAACCAAGGAACGGAGCGTCCTCCCATTTTATCAAACTTGGCATCGTAGCCACTGAGCTTTGCATTAGTATTGCAATGACCATTGCCAGCTTCCATATCATTACCCTTAGTCAACAAGTTCCCAATAGGACTCGAATGCTTCCGTCATCAGGCCTGATCCCCGCAGAGTGTGCATCAGGAGGTGCAAGTAAAGGATTCTGGGTGTCATTGTCCGGCTTACCACAAACCAACCACCTTAACTTATTTGCAAAACAAACAGGTTAGAATGGACTCAGTCGGTCCTCATTATTGACAACAACTTTTCTTTTTTTTTTTCTTTTTTTTTCATTATTTTTCTTTTCATTTTTCATTTCGTTTTTTTTCATTCTTTTTTTTTCATTCTCTTTTTTTCATTCTTTTTTCTTTTGTTGTGGTCGAATCTTATGGAGATTGCCTACGTATCATGACCTCGCATGAATCAGACCTTGCGTAGTTCGTGCCAATAAGAGATAAACAATAACAAACAATTTTTCGATTTTCATACTAAAACAAACTGGGCTTCAAAGATTTAAAGATGACCCGCAAACTTGAAAATCAAACAAACTGCATGTTCTAATCAAAAGATTGGCAGAAAAAAAACAAAATTCCAGCTCCCTTTCTCTGTTCGACAAATGCAACTAAATGGTTATTTTTGCAAATGTGGCCCCTTCCAAATTTTACATGAATTTTGAGGCCGGGGAGGATTATTTTGACACTTTACAAACTTGTCCATTCTTTTACGAAAATAGCCTTTCGACAACTGAAAGATACTCTAAGGCTATTTCGGCAAGAACGGTTTAAGACGCGGCCGAAACTGACTCGGCTTATTTTATTTTTTTCATATATTTTTTGACTGAACATCCAAACGGCGTTCACCCGACCGTTGACTCTTTGTTTTTTTTTTCAAATTATGATAAAAACTTGGTGTTGCAAAACACGGCCCTTCAGCGTCTCGGAGACGAAGCTTTCTTAAGGCTGTGTGGGTCCATATCTCAAAATGACCCAAAGGTGGCTATTTATGCAAAGTCAGCCTTCCGGCGTCCCTTTCGGGAACATTCGGCTATTTATGACAAAACAAACACCTGACTTATTTATGACTCTTTTTATCGTTTTTTTTTCAAATTAGAAAACTCAATATTGCAAACACGGCCTTTCAACGTCTCGGGGACGAAGATTTTTAGGCCGTGGGGGTCAACTGGACCAAGTCTTAAAAATAACCCAAAAGTGGCTGTTTATGCAAAACCAGCCTTCCAGCGTCCCTTTCGGGAACATTCGGCTATGTCTTGATAAAACAGCGTCACCCGACTTCTTTATGACAAAACTAAAATTTGACATGTATTTTTTTTTTATATTATTATTATTTGTTTTTTTTTTTGCTTTTTTAGCAAAAGGTGGGGTTGGACCCGATGAGGGTTGCCTACGTATCTCACATCCGGTGAGAATCAAACCCGCGTAGTTCGGGCGAATAAGCTATTTTTGAGAAGACCCTTTTCCATCTCTATATTTTTTTTTATTATTATTATTTTCACAACAATCAAATAGACTATTATTCTATTATTTTCATTTATAACAAACAAACGAATTAACGAAAAACATAAAACATTCCTTCTTCTTCTTTTTTTTTTTTTTGAGAAGGTGGGGTTGGACCCGATGAGGGTTGCCTACGTATCTCACATCCGGTGAGAATCAAACCCCCGTAGTTCGGTCAAATAAGAATAAGTAGGCAAATAATAATAAGCAGATGAACTAACCCCTTTTGAATTTTCGTTTAAAAGAACTACTTTAAAAGAAGCGAGGAAATATTATTTTTGATTGATTTTCTTTTTAAAAGAAAGACTAATATTTTTTGAATTTTCGTTTTTTTTTATTCTAAAGAAAAGAAGAAAATATTTTTGAATTTTACCTTCAATATAAGAAATGCTTCTAAAATGTTTTTTTTTGAATTTTGAATTTTCTAAAGAAGAATCAAAATATTTTCGGATTTTATATTTATCTATTTTATCTTTTTGAATCTTGAACTTTCTTTTGAAATTTCTTTTTTTGGATTATATATATACCTATTTTTGGAACAAATAATAAAACTCTTTTTATTTTTTATTTCTGGCATTTTCATAGACAAACAAAATAAAATAAAATAAAACATTTTTTTTTAAAAAAAACAAACTCTTTTTCATTTTCATTTAATGGCAAAACAAACTATTTTCTTTAATATTTTTTTTAAAAACAGACAGAACAATGGTGATTTTTTTTATTTTTCCTTTGCTTTTAATATAACAAACTAACAAGACATTTTTTCATTTTTAAAATTTCGGCAAAGTTTCGACTCTACTCGGACTGCTATGCTGTTATTTTCTCCTCTTTTTTCACGATTTATTTTTAATCTGTGAAAAATAATGAAAACATACAAAATCTTTCTGAATTTTCATGCTTTGTTTTATTTGTAATTTTTTTTTATTATTTATTATTTCTTTCAAAAATGTGGCATGGGAGACATAACGATTTCCAAGACTTCTTGGATTCCGCAAATGCCCCCATGCGCTTTTCCCAACATATGAAGCGTGGGGGACATATGGGAATTCCAAGACTTCTTGGATTCCACAAATGTTCCCCATGTGTTTTCCCAAAAAGCAAGCGTGGGGGACATAGGGAATTCCAAGGCTTCTTGGATTCCACAAATGTTCCCCATGCTTTGATTAAAATAACATCATGCTGGAAATGACCCAATGACCCATACGCCCTTGACTAAATACAACATGTAGCACATAGGATGCCGAAAGATTGTCTATTATTTTCAGGTTGCTTGTCCTAGACGGACCCAACCCCTGTGTTGAGTCCCCTAAGTCAAATGCACATGATGCAAATAAACGTTCCTACTAGGGATCCGGCATGTGGCTTTGTTATACTAGGTTCAGAACCTGGGTGTTTGTTCTAGACCTGGCTTACCCGAGCGGACAGCTCGAGCCGAGGGGGGGCAGCGTACCGGGAATACAGAAGCTTCACCGGCTTAGCAACTTATCCGAACCTCGTTCTAAATTGGGATTTGACACTATACAGAAAAGAAGTCATACGAAGTATGCCCTTCTTCATGATTTAGAAGACTCAGAAAGTATAGGGGTTTCGGCACAGTTTATATACAGTTCAAATAATATCAAAGCGGTAAAAGCAGCATTTAACACATTAGGCTCAAACATGTAAAAATCAGATAATAGATAAAGCCAAATAATAACAATTATTTTAAGCTCGAATTCTTAACCCTGAACCAGTGGTTCTGGGTCTAAGTCCCCAGCAGAGTCGCCAGAGCTGTCACACCTCCTTTTTCCGCACCCGGCGAGGTGCGTAGGGAGTTTTTTCCAATTAAAGGACAGTCGAAACGGGATTGGTTTAATTATTTCAGAGTCGCCACTTGGGAGATTTAGGGTGTCCCAAGTCACCAATTTTAATCCCGAATCGAGGAAAAGAATGACTCTATATTACAGTCTGCGTACCAGAAATCCGGATAAGGAATTCTGTTAACCCGGGAGAAGGTGTTAGGCATTCCCGAGTTCCGTGGTTCTAGCACGGTCGCTCAACTGTTATATTCGGCTTATTTATCTGATTTTTAATACAATTATGAACCATGTGCAAATTTTATCTTTTAACCGCTTTATTAATTATTATTATTAAGAAATGTGAACATCGCTTAAAACATATCTTTGGACTGTGTCACATGAAATGCACCCACAATCCGAAACATATTTTATTTGATGTTTTAGAATTTGGATTTGGGTCGCATGAAATGCGCACCCGAGTTTAAGAAAATTAAATTATTAAAGGCGCGCCTAAAGCAACTAGCGCATTATTATTTTTGCGGAGGCCGTGAAATTCGCTAAACAACCCTCCTGAATTCTAAGTAATTTTAAACAGGTATTTACTGAGGGCCCCGCAATTTGTATTTTTATTCGGCGAGGCTCATCTCATTGTTATTATTTTTTTTTTTAAGAATTTGCAACGTCATGGAAATGCATCTCAGGCCACGCCACAATCAATGCGCCCGTGACTAGAGACATATTTCGACTCCGTTGAGATTTGGATTTGGGTCACATAAATGTGCACCCGAGTTTAGGGAGATAACATTATTAAAGGCGCGCCTAAAGCAACTAGCGCATTATTATTTTGGGTAGGGCGTAGTTTTGGACGCTGGGGAGGTCGTCGTGGGTTTTTGGACGTGAGGGGTGGTGGTTATGGCGTCGGAGTGGTGTTTGGGAGGAGGAGGTTGGTGACGGGGTGGTCTTTGGGTTTGGACGCTGGGGGGGCTGCCGGGGAAGGTGACGGGGTCCGGGAAGGTATGAAGGAGCTTAGTGGTCGTTCATGGTGGGTTTAACGGAGGAGGAAGGTGATGGTTTGTTGGTATTGGGCAGGATGGAGCTGGTTGTTTGGGTTGGTTCTGTGATGGGTGATGGTGCGTGGGGGAGCTCGGGGAACTGGTTGTTTGGATGGTGGTTATGGTGTTTGGTTGTCGTTGGGAACTGACGACGAGGGGGAGGGGGGCTGGTTACTCGGTGGGAAGCTTGGGAGGAGGAGGGGTCTGCTTGGTAATGGAGGGAAGTCCGGTGGTCGAAAACTGGGTTGGGGTCACGGGGTAGGGTTTCGTTTCTCTTCTTCTCAAAGAAGAAGATGAACAGTATCTTCCAAAACCAAATTTTCAAAGTCCGTTTTTTTCAATTCCCAAAATCCCCCTCCCTTTCATGTTTTGTTCGTGTATTTGTAATGTTTTGCCCTCAAAAAATGAGCCCCACGCGTGGTGGGGTTCAAGGCATATGTCCCCCACGCGTATTGGGGTTCCCCACGTGTCCTGGACACGGTTTATTATGGGCTCGGTCCGAAAATTAGGCCTAAAACCGGGTAGTTTAAACCCGAAGATTATTCTTTTGCCAGGACCCGAGAAATAGGAACACGTTGCTTAACTAGTCCTATGTAAGCAAAATAACTACCAAAAATAAGACTAGTATTTAAACAAAACTATATCTTTTTGAATATTTTCCAAGATTTAAAATAGCTACAAAATATTAATAAAACTATATTTTTTGTAATTTTCGTTTTTAAATATTAAGATAAAATATGAGATAATATTTTTGTATTTTTCAAAGTTAAAAATGACTATAGAATATTAATAAAACTATTTTTTTTTGTAATTTTCGAAATTATATAAAGTACAAAAATAAAGTGCAATTTTTGTATTTTTCAAGTTTATGAGAGATACATAAACTAAAATTTATATATATATATATATTTATATATATACTTTTTTTGTAATTTTTCTTTTTGCAACGAAATAAAGTAAAAATAGTTAAAATAGCTATACTAGACCCAATTTCACATATTCACACTAAAAATGTGAAAATTCTCGGGGAGGGTCAAAAATCACGTGCTTACAACTGGATTTAAACATGAACTTCAAACAAAGATGAACATGAACTAAATCTATTTTTAACAACAAACATGACGGATTCACATGACTCAAACAACATTAATAATTTCTGGAAAATACATAACAACATGAAACAAATTGAAGAACTAACCAATTAAATTTCAATTTGAATCTAACAAACATTACACTAACAAATATTCACTTAAACAACAATACAAACATGAAATAAACATGAAAAATAACTGATTAATCTTTCATTTGAAATCTGAAAAATTAATTTAACAAACAACACATGAACATGAACTAAAAACAAACGATAAACAAAACAAACATTTGCCGATTTTAGATTAGAAAATATCAAAGCAAAATACGGACAAAATAAAACTCAAAAACTACTAACCGGATCGAAATGAAATATGTACGGACTGTTTTGACGAACCTCGAATGGGAATGAATCTGTCCGGATTCGACGACGAACTCAACGACGAACTCACCTTCCTTGTAAACTTTGACGAACTCAAAACGACACTCGACGACCTCGACTAAAACTCAACCGAGCAGCTCGTCTGAAGATACAGCAGCTGGAACGAAGGAGAAGTGATGAATGGAAGCAGCTGGAACGAAAGAGAAGTGATGAACGGAAGCAGCTGGTTCGTTTGCGAAGAAAATGAAGGCAGAAGAAGCAACGATGGAGACTGGCCATGGTTGTTCGATGAGGCAGCAGCTGGACGGCGAGGTTGAAACAGAAGTAGCAGCAGCCGGAAGTGAAGAAGAAGGTGGAACGGGAAGCAGCAGCAGCACGTTTGGACGCCATGGACGTGAAGCAGAAGCAGCAGCTCGGAGACAGCTTCCATGGCGACGCTCAAGCTGAAGAAGACGAAGAAGAACAGCAGCAGCTGAGGCTTGTTTTGGCCTCAAGTTGCTCGACGGAAGCAGCTGGTCGACGCTCATCCATGGCGGAATGGGCTGGACGACGAGGGCAGTAACGGGGGGTCCGGCGGTTCAGGCGTCCATGGTCGTTGTTTAGGGTGGTGTTGACGACGGACAATGACGACGAGGGAGGGGACTGTTTGGTCGAAGGACTGGACGACGCCATGGGAGGCAACCATGGTTATCTTGGGTTGAAGGTTTTGGAGAAGAAGGAGATGGAGGGGGGAGGCGGATGTTAGTGTTAGAGTTTTTTGTTTTGTTATTCTTTGTTTTGTTTTTGTGTTTAGACCAAAAAATGAAGAAAGGGGTTGGGTATTGGGTTAATGGGGCGGACCGGGTCGACCCGGTCTGAAGTGGACTGGGTCATGGAGAAGATTGGGCAATTTTTGGGCCTTTGGCTTACAATTGAAGAAGTGGCCCAATCCGATTTTCTTTTGTATTTTTGTTCTCTTTTCTTCTTTTATTTTCTAAAACTAAATTATAAAAATACTTAAATTATTATTAAAAACTAAATTAAGTTATAAAAGCGCAAATTAACTCCCAATAACAATTAACGCATAATAAAGTAATAATTAAGCATAAAATTGTTCATTTGGACATTAAATGCTAAAAATGCAAAAGATGCCTATTTTTGTAATTTTTAATTTTTTGTAAAACTAATTTAATTACTAACAATTGTAGAATTAAATCCTACATGCGAAATGCGACATATTTTTTGTATTTTTTATTAATTTAACAAGTAAGCAAACATAGACAAATACAAATAATAATCCAAAAATATCACAAAAATACTCAAAATTGCACACCAAGAAAAATCATTTTATTTTGAATTTTCTGGGAGTAATTCTCATCTAGGGCAAAAATCACGTGCTTACAGATTCTCTAATTTATTTTGAACAATCTGATTTGGATAAAATTTGGTTTGAAGAAGAAAATGTGTTTGGATATACGTTTTCAAAACATATTTCTCAAATTTATTTTGGAAAAAAAATGTGTATTATTAGGTATTTGGCCCATTGAGCTGGTTTTGGGATTTGAGATTTTGTCAAAATATAGGCAAAATCTATGGCCAAACATGTGTTTGCCAAATAAAACCCAAATTTATTTTGGCATAATCTATAACCAAACGGATCCTTAAATTTATGCCATGTGGATCATAAAATAATAATCGGCTAAGTTCATATCAATTTCTATACTTATATGAAAATAATATAGTAGCGGTAGCAATAATCTAATCATGTTTATTACTTAAACTGCAAAATAAAGTAAAATGCAGTGCTCTCTATAAATGATTATACTAAAATGATATTTCTTCTACTTTTCGAAAGCAATTTTACAAATAATAAATTAAATTAAAAATACAATTATCCATCTTTTCTATGTACTTGGTGCCAAATATTATCAAATTTCTTAATAACGATTCTTCAAAAAATTCATCTGGTTCCCATACTTTGCTTTATTTTGTATTTTAAAAGTAAGAAACGTAATTAATCATAACGGCTGTTACTAATTGTTTGCCAATTTTAGTTATTTTAATAAGTATAGGAATTAAAATGAATCTTAAGCACGGATTATTTTATGATCCACATGATATAAATGTAAAAGTTCACTGATGTTATGAAATAAAGACTATAAAGTAAAGACAAGTATAGAGAGAAACTAATCTATTATTCGAATTCAAACTGATGTACATAATGAACTGAAATCTCTTCTATTTATAGAAGAAAAGAAGCTGTTGTGTAAGCTGCTACTACAAGCTGTTGTGTAAGCTGCTATTACAAGTTGTTGTGTAAGCTGCTACGCAAGCTGCTGTGTAAGCTGTTATTGCAAGTTGATGTGTAAGCTGCTACTGCAAGCTGCTGTGTAAGCTGCTACTGCAAGCTGCTGTGTAAGCTGCTACTATACCAGAGCAATGTTTATCCATAACGGAGTACTGAATGGATAAGCTTATTATACCCGGTATGGATAATCTTCTACCTAGGGTAATGTTTATCCATAACCGGGTACCGAAGTGATAAGCTTCTTCAGGAAGCTTATTTCCAATAGAGTACTAAATAGATAAACATATTTACGGTGGAGTCCCATATGGATAAGCTTCTTCAGGAAGATTATTTACAACGGAGTACTAAATGAACATCCATAATATAATATATTTATAACACTCCCCCTTGGATGTTCATTAAAAGATAATGTGTCTCATTAAAACCTCACTAGGAAAAATCACGTGGGAAAAAATCCTAGTGAAGGAAAAAGAGTACACATATTTAGTAATACGCATTGCTAGGTGCCTCATTAAAAACCTTATAAGGAAAACCCCATGGGAAAAAACCTTAGTAAGGGAAAAAGAGTGCATCGCGTATTTTACTCCCCCTGATGAAAACCTTGTTTCAAATATTTGAGTCTCCACATTCCAATCTTGTATACCATCTTCTCAAAAGTTGAAGTTGGCAAAGATTTAGTGAATAAATCTGCTGGATTATCACTTGAACGGATTTGTTGCACATCAATGTCACCACTTTTCTGAAGATCGTGTGTGTAGAATAATTTTGGTGAAATGTGCTTCGTTCTATCTCCTTTTATAAATCCTCCCTTCAATTGGGCTATGCATGCAAACATTGTCTCCGTATAATATTGTGGGTCTTTTATCACATTCCAACCCACGTGTTTCTCGAATGAATCACTGATCTCAATCATATGCACTCCCTGCTTGCCGGTTTGAAATCGAGCTTTATGGGTATCGGATAAATAACCTGCATCTGCATTACCAATACGATCTGCACCACTTTTGTTAGCATTAGCAAGATAAATAAGTGCACCATCTACACCGAGATAGAGTATTTCAGGACCAAGGAGCTCCTCATCCTCTTCTAGAGGTTGGAACGGATCCTTATTCACTTCAAGTGATTGAATATTCATTGGTGTACTTAATGGGTACACTTTGTCCATGTAAAAGTATTATTAAGACCCTCTTGGAGCTCTTCCGGAGTTCCAATAAGATTTATGTCACCAACATAAACAGCAAGTGTAACAAATTTTGATGACATTTTCTTTATAAAAATATATGGACATAATTTATGTAACTTTCTTTCAGCAAATATTTACTGAGGCGATTATACCACACGCGCACAGATTGCTTTAAACCGTACAAAGATCTTTATAATTTGATCGAGTACATTTCTCAAGACTTTGAATTATATGCTTCGGGCATTTTCAATCCTTCAAGGATCTTCATATAGATTTAGCCAAATAAGTCATATAGGTTAAGACTTGTATCTAAATGGTATGACATCTTCAAGTGTCTGGACTGCTAGTCCGATCCTCACAATCTTTTACAATATTGTGCACTATATTGTATTAAATATATCGTCGACGATCATTTTGTGTCAGTTCCGAAGCGACATAACTTGTGGAGATCTCATCACTTTCTTTATTTTCAGGTACCTGAACTTTTTCGGGAGTTTCATGAAATGTTATGTCGTGGGCTCTTCTAGAGCTTATTTCCTCCTCATTTTGATCATTAGCTCCTACTATTTTTCAAGGATTGTTACCTTTGGAACCGATTGGTCTACCACGCTTCATGCGTACAGTAAACTCTATCCTTCAGGGACTTTAATTTTAATAGGAGCATTTGCAGCTGAAATATGATATTTAATTTTGGATCAACAAATGCTTCTGGCATTCGACTTGAATTATCTTCTAAGTGAGGATCATGATAATTCGATTCATGCAATAAAAGATAGTAAAAATATTTGGTTTCTGATCCTAAACCAATTGTGAAGGGAGGACTTATCATATATTGTTGATCTGATGCATACAAGTGCTGCTATATGCAATTTAGAAAATCTTAGACCAACACATGAAGCTTTGTTCTCATAAGCAATGGTTTAGCCATTAATAGGAGGTATTCAATGCTAAACCAGCTTGGATATAAACCAGCATTATCAAGATGAACTGTCTTGATTTCATAATCTGAAAATTATGCTCTTAATCGAGAAAAGCAATTCCAAATGCCAAACTGCAGGTTGACAATAATTACACATGTAACCATCTCATATATGCACCTATAAGTGGTTCACATGATAGGTGAACGGGCCCATATTCACCTTTTATATATTTCAGAATCAGGGGTCTTAGTCCCAACTTTAGCTGGTATAATCAATTCATTATGAGAACAAGCAACACATGAGAATTCCTGAAGAATCTTCTAGTTCTTTAGTATATGCTTATCTGAATTCTCAAATAGCTCATTTAAAAATGGCAAATGAAAACTTCAAGTTTATCATGTCATGTGCTATCTCTTAGTAAACTTCTGGTTTACTATGGCATAAACTTTTGCTTTAGTAAACTTCTGGTTTACTGTGATACATGATATAGTACAAATTAAAGAATAAGACGGGTAACTTCTCACATACATATTATTTTACCCCCTATGATTGTGGAAACATGAAGATTATCAATCTTCCAATCATTTGTAGTCTCAATATGATAGCCATTTGTATTAGTAAACTTCAGGTTTACTACAACATATGTTTTGACCATAATCATATAATATGAATGACATATTTGTATATAAGCTCTTCGAGAGCCTTCATTTATTATCCACAATCTAATATTTATCGGGCACTACTGGTGTCATGTATCCTTTAGGCAAACAGTTAGCTCTTCAGGAGTTGTTGATACATTTTGTACTATCAAATATTTCTCATACACTTCTGGTATCATGAGAGAAAATCACAATCAAATAAATAATGTAAAACAATTGTTTAAGCACACGAAAACTCCTCTTCATAATATTTTTCCACTTCAGGAGGCAATTTCAATTGTGTTACTTCTTCAGGAGCAAATTTAAAATACGAAATATTGAGTATATATTCTCTCAATTATATTAACTCTTCTGGAGGTGAATTGTAATGTATTCACATCAAGAGCGCGTTCATATTTACCCGACTTATTAGTATTGTCACATTCACTTCAGGGAATGGATTAATATTATCAAAAGTTCTCATCCTTCAGGAAATCGAACATAATTATCTGAATGCGCATTAATCACATCAAATTGTGATGCCTCAACCTCTTTTAAAATATTTACTACTTCAGGAGCAAATCGAGGCGTGCATTTAATATAGAGAATATTTATGTAGCTTATCTTCAATTGTAACCATAGAAAGCCAAAATTATCACTTCTGGTGATCATAGATATATACCACTTCTTATGGTTAATTACAATGAGATATATGAAATAAAACTACTTCTGGTGGTTGTATATTTCTTGCAAACTCTGCTAGAGTTTAAGTTGATCTAATAATATTATCCATATTCTTCAAAATGACATAAATAAGATATATTATAGTAAACATCATTATCAAAGCATAACTTTTATTTATGTACAACAATTACATAACCATACTATCTATTACAAACAACAAAAATTAAAATATTTACATTTCTATAGATTCACCACCGATTACATGACTTGTTTCTCCTTCTGGGAGTGCAAGGTAATCAGTTACATCCAAATGCATGAAGTCTAAATTATCTTCAGAAATAAAATTTGCTTCAGCATTTTTCTCTGTCTTCTTTAGAGAGGCTTGATAAAGCTCACCAGGTGCTTTGGTGTACGACAGGTACGTGACCAGTGCCATTTTCCTCCACATCTATAGCATGCATTTTCTGCATTTGGCGCTTGCACCGCTTCATGCTTTTGTTCCTTACTTTTCCACTGCTGGTGGTGAGGAGGCTTCTTTGGTGCATTATTATTACCATGATTGAGGTTTCTTCCCCGACCACGGTCATGACCACGACTGGGGCCACGACCTCTTCCACGTTTAGCTTGGTGGAAGTTCGTCTCATTCACTTCAGGGAATGGACAAGAACCAATAGGTCGGCTTTCATGATTTTTCATTAATAGCCCATTATGTTGCTCTGCTATAAGAAGATGTGAGATAAGTTCAGAATACTTTTTAAATCCCATCTCTCGATATTGCTGCTGCAGGAGCATATTCGAGGCATGAAAAGTGGTGAAAGTTTTCTCCAACATATCATGATCAGTAATATTATCACCACATAATTTTAATTGGGAAATAATTCTGAACATAGCAGAATTATACTCACTGATAGATTTAAAATCTTGTAGCCTTAGATGAGTCCAATCATAACGTGCCTGTGGAAGAACGACCATCTTCAGGTGGTCATATCTATCTTTCAAATTATTCCACAGTATGACTGAATCTTTAATAGTGAGATATTCCATATTCAGGCCCTCATCAAGGTGATGTCGTAGGAATATCATTGTTTTGGCACGGTCTTGGTTTGATGCCTGATTTTTATCCTTGATAGTGTCTGCCAGACCCATCACATCAAGATGAATTCAGCATCAAACACCCAAGACATGTAGCTTTTGCCCGATATATCCAGGGCTACAAATTCAAGTTTAGAAAGATTTGACATTATTTAGGAAAAGAAAGTTCTTACCTCTAATACTTTCAAAGTATTTGCTCGAGATGTCAGAGTCTCGTGCTGATAACGTGTTATAAAATAAAGACTGTAAAGTAAAGACAAGTATAGAGAGAAACTGTTATATTATTCGAATTCAAACTGATGTACATAATGAACTGAAATCTCTTCTATTTATAGAAGAAAGGAAGCTGTTGTGTAAGCTGCTACTATACGCTGCTACTACAAGTTGCTGTGTAAGCTGCTACTGCAAGTTACTGTGTAAGTTGCTACTGCAAGCTGTTGTGTAAGCTGCTACTACAAGTAGTTGTGTAAGTTGCTACTGCAAGCTGCTGTGTAAGCTGTTACTGCAAGTTGCTGTGTAAGCTGCTACTATACCAGAGCAATGTTTATCCATAACGGAGTACTGAATGGATAAGCTTATTATACCCGGTATGGATAATCTTCTACCTAGGGTAATGTTTATCCATAACCGGGTACCGAAGTGATAAGCTTCTTCAGGAAGCTTATTCCAATAAAGTACTAAATAAATAAACATATTTACGATGGAGTCTCATATGAATAGACTTTTTAGGCTTTTTCAGGAAAATTATTTATAATGAAGTATTAAATCAACATCCACAATATAATATATTTATAACAACTGAACATTACTTAGACAATATTACTTGAGGCGGCCTTGTTTTTTTATTATCTATCTCGCCACGATCTCAAAATTTTAGTGTTCTTTTCCTTGAGAAGAATGAAATTTATTTTATATCACCACAAAAACTTATATCGGACAACCTTTTCTTCTTTCGGAAGCCACTGCGTGTTTTAAAATAACAGAATCAATTTCCAGATTTAGGATTAACTCTTTTCTTTAACAGTAATAATATAATATAATATAATATAATATAATATAATATAATATAATATAATATAATATAATATATAATATAATTAGTCAATGATTCTGGAAGTGAACTAGAAATTGACAGAGGGTGGGTAAGGGTGTGTCAAAATGACACGTACTGCAGTCAAAATGGATGAGCTGGCAAGCAGAGGATAAAAACATTTTTGAATCGGGTCAAAGCCCCGAAAAACACCGTACATCGAAGTTACCGTTTCCCCCAAAATAGATAAGCACAAACCTGTCTCTTTTTATTTACTGCCGATAAATCAGACAAATTAAAAAAAGAAACTCGCGAATTAACGTCACTTTACAAATTTAACCTTCCCTTTTCTCTTCAACATTAAAAATTAAAGTAGATGCCTAGATTAAAAAAAAAATGTACCCCAAGACAAGTAGTTGTAGTTTCATTGCATTAAAAAAAGTGAAGATTGTTGTACTAATCTCACATGTTTAACAAGTACAAACAATTTATATTCTTAACTAAGTATTTCTTTTAAAAATGGTACTCCATCCCATCCACTTTAAGTAATTTTCTTTTTACACATATTAAGAAATTCACTTTTTAGCATTAATTAACAATGAAATTAACTATATTAACCGTAATTTGCTTATTGAAAATATAACAAGCTACTCATAAGTTCTTTACTTCAAGAACAACTTTGGAAAGAAAAAATTAATTCTTTTTCGATATCTAAGAAAATAAAACATCATCAACAACAACAACAACAATAATCTAGTAAAATCCCACAAAGTGGAGTCTGGGGAGGGTAGTACATACGCAGACCTTACCCCTACCCTGATGGGACATAGAAGCTTTTTTCGATAGACCCTCGGCTTAGGACAACGGAAATAAAACAAGAAGAGACAATTCATCAGTATCGTCAACGGAAATCATAGACATAGTATCAGCATCATAAAAGTCATAAAATAAATAACATGCAATAACAATAACCACCAATTAAGGCTCGGGGCTATGAAAAACAGAAAGGATAGCGTGGACTCTAAATTAGCCACAAGCCGTCTAAGGTCAACCCTATCAAACCCGTCTCACCCCTGGTATGAAGTAGAAAAAGCTCGACTATCCCCTAGCCTACAACTCTAATGTTCGACCTCCAGACCTTTCTATCAAGGGTCATGTCCTCGAAAATCTGTAAGAGAAAATCAAATATCGTGGAACATAAAAAAGACCAAAAAATTACTTGAAGTAGACCAGAGGGAGTATCAACTTACTATTAAACGACCAAAAACATAAGGAATATCAAATAGTATTAGGGATAATTATCAAGGGGTCGTTTGGTAGGGCGTATAAGAATAATGCTAAATAAGGTGCATTGGTAATGCAGGGGTTAGTAATGCATGAGTTAGTAATGTAAGCATTAGTTATACAGAGATTATTTCTTATGCATTGTTTGGTGTGGTGTATTAAAAATTAAAATGCATTGCATAATTTTTAAGAAATTTAATTATTTACAAAATTACCCTCCATAGTCTTTAAGGGACTTTAAGGATAATTTTATCTTTAATCATACAAATGCATGCATTAATAGCCTTTGTATAGCTAATGTCATGGTTTTCTATGCATTAGCTATATATAGGATAATACCAAATAGAGTGTATAACTAATGCTTGTATTAGTTATATATAAATTGAAAAAGTTTACCAAACAAAGCATTACTAATACACAAAACTAATGCATGCATTATTTTCTCTAACACACCCTACCAAACGACCCCTTAAATACAGAAAAGAGAGAAAGAAGGTCAATATCGTCATGTTGATGATTTTTGGTTCGAAAAATGAAATCAACAAAAAATTGGGAGACTTCTCTGACACACTACAAGGGAACCGTTTCCTTCTTCAAAACTCAACTCCTCCTCCTCCTCTTCTTCCCTCTCTGTGTGAGACCCTTTTGCAGCGGTTATTCTCTTGTGAAATTTGAATATATATCAACAGCCTACACTTAGATTCATCTCCTACACATATTTATTTTCACAGAATTTTGAACTGTAGAGGGAGGCATTTGCTTCTCTCTTTTACAGAAGCTAAGATAGGTAAAGAGACAAACAACATGTTTTACTCACAGTTTCTACTTTCAAAGAAGGGGGCTTTACGCACCATTTGGTTTGCTGCTCATTTTCATAAACGCCTCAAGAAGGACCAAGTTCAGCAAACTAACATCCCTTCTTCTGTTGGTACGTTTCCTTTTTCTCTGCTCTTTCCTTTCTTGTTTTTCTCCTTTTCATTTATAGAAAGAAGTTAAAAAGTAGTCTTTTAACATTGCTGGTTTTTTTAAACCCTTTTAGTAAAGGATTTAAGTCATGTACGCTGACAGTCTAACGAATTTTTTACACCATCAGTGTAATTTAAGCTGTTATAGCAAGTTATATACCATTTGTTCTAGGTTATAGATCAATGTTATTAAATAGAGTTACCTCCAATTACCTTTTAAATGACGTGATGGTGTAAATATGTTTTACACTGTCGGTGTTTAGATATCCTAACCATAGTATGATGAATTGGAAATTGGTGTTCTGCTGAATTAGTTCTTAAAAAAAATTTGTTTGTTTATATTGGTTTTGAATGAACAGCTCGTGTAATTTGTTTTTCTGTCCCAAATAGCAGCTAGTAGTTACTTTCTGTACCCATTGTGTTATATGTTGATCAGTACATTGAATAAGCCTTCTATTACCAGAGTAAGTTGGATGGGTTGGGCAGTTTTCCTAAATTGAGTGCTATTCATTTTTATTATTTTGCCACAAAGCCTAATTCGATTCAATTGCGGCATACTGGTTATTCAGATATTTCCATAGTTTGTGACCTAATATGTTTTAGATGCAACGATGCTATAGTTATACTAACACAGACTTCGCGAGACATTGTAAAAAAATTGTAAATACACGAAAAATAATCATGTTCTCCAAGCCAGGGGAAAAAGTTTCCGGGCTTTACGTTGTATTGTGAACATTTTACTTCAAAATTGGGTGATGATAGGTGGTGTTAAATGTTAAATCTCTAGAATTCCTTGGATGAGATTTCGGTATGGTGTTTTCTTTTTTTCAAAATTTACATCTTCACGATTTGCTGTGTCTGTATGTAATCAAATGCTCATTGCATCTTTTTGATTTCAGATTCTTGTTGCTGTTTGATTGGGGCACTAAATTGTAGCACCTAAAAAGTAGTTCTTAAAAGTGTTAACAGTTACTTGACTGATTTTGTTTTTGCCTCATTTACTGCTTTTGTTTCTTTTTTCAGATAAAATTCTGAAGGATGGAGCTCCTGTGGTTACCTACAGAATTTTAGGTCCCCTGCTCCTGGGTGTGGTGAGAATATACTCGAAGAAAGTAGAATATCTTCTACACGATTGTAATCATTTTCTTGTTAAACTTGGTGATTTTCCAACTCACAAGAGATCAACTAGCAAACTATCAGCTCTAAGGATTGAGGGTCTGCGTGCTCCTAACTGCTTTATCAAACGACCAAAGAAATTTGAACTGGATACTTTTGAATTGGAAGTCTTGGAAGATCAAAATGCAAGCAGGTGAAATATGTATACTGTGCTGTCAAGTGCCAATTTGTATATTTTCTTTTTCTTTTTTCCTTTCAAGGTTTCCTGATTGTTGGCTTGGGGTTAATCATTTCAATCTTGGTTTGCAATATGCTGGTTTGAAGTGGTCATGTGGCATCTCGTGAAGAAATTATGCTTTCAGGTACTGTACATCTTTGTGTTTTTTCATCCGCGGGTACTTGGTTATAACTTTTCTGCTTTATGATCAGATGCTTGGAGAAGTGAGCAAACACGCTTGGGCTTATCTAGCAAGGTAATCGTTTAATTTATTATCACTTTTTGGTCTTTTAAAAGCATATTTCTCTGACTACTAACTAGGTTTTATTTCTAAAGAAGGCAGAATACCTCACTTTCTGCTTTATATTCACTATTATCACTTTCATGCTTAGCAAGAAATACTTCTGTTCCTTGGATATTCCGTAGTTCTTGTTAAACTCATTGCCAGGACAAAAATTAGAGGATTACTAGATCACCTGGATTGGTGTAGCGCATATTATCGTATCAGTTTGCTATTTGTAGATTGTTGTCTGCTGGTCAGTGTGATTTGTACTTGTCAAGATATTTCATTATTAACGTAACTGTTTTTTTTTTTTTTTTGGAACACGCTCCGGAAAGTGTTAGTGGTGCCTGTGTTCAATTTGAGGAAATAATTTGATTGATCAAGCTGCTAGTTTTTAATGGTACTTGAATAAGAGTGAGTTTAGTGCCGGTCACCTTTATTAGTTTTTTCTAATGATGTCATGAGTTACTTGGAATTTCTCCTTAACTGCTTCCTTGTCCTTTTCTTTTCTATGGAGTTTCTTGCATACATGACAATTAAGCTGCTTCTTACAGTACAAGGAAGATGTCTCTCGTTCAGAGTCTTTGACCACAGATCACACTCCAGTTAGAGAGTATGCTCTGATTCTATACTTCTCTTAATAAACATTGTAGTTCTAGTGCTAAGAGTGTTAACTTTTCATGGTGTAGCGTATGTTCGCCTCATCTGATGGACAAAGATGTTCACTTCCGCCCATCACTTGGCTCAGGCCACTTGGCAGCACTGTGGCACCTTAATGGGACTAGGTTCTCCTTAGAAGAGCGCTTTGAACCTATGACATTTGGGGACCTTGATTTTCAGATGACCTCTGATAAGACAGCTGATCACCAGACTGATGAGCAGATGAAAGAGTCTAATGCTGGGAACTTGGTAAATGAGGAGCATTTGTCATCATTGGAAGAACACGCAGAACCAATGATTACCGTAAACGCTGAAGCAGGAACCAATATTAGTCAACAATCTGAGAAAATTCGTCAGCCAATTGGGCTCTTAAAACACCCTGATACAGGAGGGGATGTAGATGATGAAGGACCAGCAGGCGTTGGTGAATCATTCTCCGTGGAAAAGCAACAAAAGAAAAATGCTGAAGCATCTTCCTCTAGAAATGGGAAGGATCGGACTGAACATGATCGCTCCCTCTGTATTGATGTACACCCAGATATCAAGCTCTCAGGTGATTCTGGTGGATCCTTATCTGGAATCCCCCCCCCCCCCCCCCCAAAAAAAAAAAATATCAAAGGAAAAAAGGAACCATAGTCCCCTTTTCAATTTTTTTTGGTAGCTTGTTGGGTACAAATCTAATTTTGTTCACTTTCAATACTTAAGCAGATAGGTTATGTTTCTTAAAACTGCTTTGTCATTTAACCAACATCACTTTCTTTCAATTCAGGATCTACATCACCAGATTTCATATCTGTTCGCACCCCAGCTACCAAAGAGCGTACTCGGATTTCAAGGAAGCGGAGGTGCATATTTGATGATTCTATCGTCATCTCAAACGAGTATGATCCTTCTTATCTTTTTACTATTCAAGGTCTGCACTAAGACATCTTATGCAGGATAGATTCGCAGAGATGAGGCTTTTCATTCTGCGGTTCCGTTAGTACGATAACTGACAAAGATGTAGCAGTTTGGAAAGTGATTTTGGCATGTAGGATAATGGACAGTCATTATAGTTTCTTCTAGAGCTCTCAATTTCTTTAGATCTGGGCAGTTGTTGCCAGTGGCGTGTTGAGTTCTGTGTCTTAACATTTAAATGCTCTCTTTTCACACTTGTACTATTCATCTTATTGTGCTTATGTCATGCAGTTCTGCATGAGAGTTTTCAAATGTATCCTGTTTAAATGATAGTATGACAATAATGATGTTGTGGATGCCCTCCATGAAAGCCGCTTTTTTGGTTTCTGCTGATGATTCTTCTTGTTGTAACCTTCTTTACAAAGTCTTGTTAAGTTCATTGCATATTTAGAAAAGATTGGTGTGACACAATCCAACCATGCAGGGTATACAAGCGCTGGATCGGTGATGCGAATGATTTGGTATGCAAGAGAAGAAAAGCCCCTCATACCAGTTATCTTGCACGGAAAGTGCATAAAATTTCCTCACTTCCTCAGAGTTTCGAGGAGCCTTTAATTCCTTGTGAGTAAGCTTTTCGATGCTGCCACTGCTATTTCCGTGTTTTACGAAACTTAACTAACCAACCATGGCAATGCAGGTGGTGATTCAATTGATATTATATCTGCAATTTGCAAAATTAGATCAACAAGGGATGGGCCTGCTGAAACAGTAGAAGTTCCTCCGCATGAGGAAATACCAGGTTCTCCTAATACACTCAGATATGGGGAACAAATGCCTGTTGCTTCTGCAACATCTCTACGTGAGGACATACCTATTGGTCCTTTGTCATCTCTGCGTGAGGACATACCTGAATCTCCTGGTAAACTCAGATGTGAAGAACAAATACCTATTGCTCCTGCAGCACCTCTGCATGTGGGTATACCAGAATCTCCTAAAACACTCAGATATGATGGTGAACAGACACCTATTGCTCCTGCAACACCTGTCACTGGCTCAAGCTCGTTGAGATTTCATGACATGCAAGGAATTTCTAGATCACACAACGAACCAGCAAGTTCAACTGAAAGCACAAAAGAAGGAGCACCCCAAATGGAGGTTCAAGAATTGGAGATGGATTTGATGGATGAGGTATAACATGATTGAGTAGTCCGATTCCCGACTTGAGTGCAGGAGATTGTATTGAGTTATAGAAGTGCATTGTAAAGATTAATCTGTTGTTTGTTTCATCAGAATGTGTTGCCATCCATATCTGTTATTTTAATGCTAATAAGCGCTAACTGTTGCAAATGCCCTCTTTCTTCAGGAGATAAATTCATCTGAAGGGGATACCTCAGAAAAATGTAAGACAGTACCGTCCTTTTTAGGTTTTTTGGAGGGTAGGGGGTAATATGATCTAGTGGATCATAGTACTTTAGTTGGATGCCATTCTTATAAGTTCTTGTTTTGGCTGCAGATAATTTTTCCTTGAGAACAAGGTATGATGAATGGGGGATCTCCCTGCCAGTTTATCCCTCTTATCCCTATCTTTTTGTTACAACTCCCAGAATCTTGCTGAAGATTTCTTTCTTCTGCTTTTGCTAGAGATTCATTCTGTTGCTTTCTTGCATGCAGAAAAGTTGCCAGATTTCTGCTTGAAAACTTTCTTGCTCGAAAGGGCAAGGAGAAAGTAGAAGTTGTTAACTTGTCCTCGCTTCTGAAGGGGAAAACAAAGAAACAGAGTTCAAGGGTATTCTACGAGATACTGGTATTGTTTCTGGCATCCATTAAGCTTTTTAAATCTTTCAACTTTTGGTACATACATTAAAGAGCTTTCGAGCAGGAGTTCGTGTCCCTTCTGTCGATCAGTTGTCTGTACTCATTCATTCTGTTCATGTTCCTCTCCTTAACTTTTCCAAACCGTTTAACTTGTTTATTGGTACCTCTGTATGTGCTTGCTTCACTTGTAGCTGTTCTAAACCTTTTCTCTTAACCTCTTTTATGGAGAAAAGGGTTTCTTGGAGTGTTCTTTATTTTATTTTGTTTGCATCTTTTGGTGTTTAGTGACGTGGTCATCCAGCAGCTAAGATCCTCACAATAGCATTCAGCAAATGATAATTCATAGCTAGAATTGAGGTGGTAATTGAATCTGAAGTCGTGGGAGTCCCATTTGGATCACTTCTTTTGAGCTCCATACTGATGCTTAAACCTGATGTCCTTATTTCTATTATGGTTGAAAAAGCATCTGCCCACTTATCCTTGAAAGATTTGCACCTATAGAGCACATGTAAAGCACCGTTGGGTTGCACACACAGCGGATCTCTCTTTATCTGTACTTACTCTTAACTATTCTTGACGTGGCGTGTCCGTGTTCTTGGCGTAGCAGCTTACCAAATGCTAATGTCAGATAGGGTAGATACGTAGATATTCGTTATATGTGTTTTATACATTTGTCTATATATATCTGCACAATGCGATATGCACAGACATATTGTGTAATTACTATGCTGAATTTTCTTGCAGGTTCTGAAATCAGGGGGATGGATAGACGTGCGACAGGACGATGCCTATAGTAGCATTCTTTTGCGAGAACTTCCTAGACTAAAGCAGACATTTGAAGCGGGGGGCATCCACTCAAAGTCCTGATCTGTAACTATCTTAACATAGGTTGCAGTGTGGGTAAATAGTAGTGCAGGAAACAATCACATGTTTACGCCTTTTCTTAGAGCAGTGTGTGTAAATAGTAGTGTAGATGGATCAATCACTTGCATATTCCTTTCTGCAAGTATCTTAGAGTCTGTAGTTAGGTGAACAGGGAGAGTAGGAGGATATAGAGTGAAAGAGAAAGGAACAGTGAGAGATTGCATTGTGCTCTGGGCTCGGCTTTTTCACTTGGCAGATGAATCCAACGATCTACTCTATGAGTGGAGTTAGATTTTTGTAAATTATTATGTGTAGGAACTTCTAACTTATGAATGCAAATTTCGCAAAAATCACTCGAATTTGTTGTCAATAATTGTGTAGCGCTTTGACAAGTACTGCTAGCTACTGCACCTACTAATACTGATGGACTGTGGAACTATTGTGCACATTTGAATGAGTAAAAATGGGTTCTAGTAGTAGTTGGAACGAGATCTACGTATATTGAATTGTCATATAACAAAAATCGGGGATTCTTGTAATGAACAAGCAGGGGTCTGGCGTTATGTGGCACCAAAGTAGTGTGCTAAGTCTTGAATATTTCGATCGTCATGACTAGTGTTTTTTAGGGCATCTTAAATAACAATTTGGGTAGAGATTTTAAACATTTCGTAGGTTTTGGTCATATTACTTTGTCATAATCTTAAATTTAGAATTACTGTTGTACTTAAATTTTAGCGGTGTTTTAAAAAGTTAATTAACCGACCATCAAATCAGAAGCAGATTCTTATTATATTTTAATTTTCTAAACGATATAAGATAGGTATGCGAAACTTGTCGTACTTAAGTTTTAGCGGGACAAGATATTATCCAATTAAGAGTAATTTAGACTTAGTTAAGGCTTTTTTCTCTCCCACTCTTTCCCTTTCCTAACATGGACCCTTCCTTAATCACAACATATATCCCGCCGGAACCTCTGGACAAACACAATCAAATGGACGTTAAATGCTTCAACCAACCCATTCCTACAAGGAAATGCTTTTAGACAAACCGGCAACCCAACAAACCGAATATTACGAAAATGACATTCCCACGAATCCAGAGAAGGATAAAGGAAAAAACATTGAAGGTTCAGTTCCTCTTTCCCAGGATGATAAACAACGCCTCTACCTCCCGTGGCACTACTCCGTAATCATCAAGGTCTTTAGACGAAAAATGTCACACCACTATCTTCGCTCTAAACTGATTGAACTATGGAAATCATCCGAACAGTTAATTTTGATTGACCTAGGATGGGACTTCTTCATAGCCAAATTCAGCTTAGAAGAGAATATGGTTAAGGCTCTTCACTTAGGACCATGGTTCATCTCAGGAAACTTCCTGTCAGTGCGGAAATGGGAACCTAAGTTTGTCTCACAAGAGGCTACCCTTTCATCTACTGCCATTTGGATTCACCTCCCGCAATTACCAACAGAGTTCTATGATAAAGACATTCTTGAAAAAGTGGGAAGAAAGCTAGGTAAGTTATTAAAAATTGACCAATGCACCTCCTCCATTTTTAGGGGACGTTATGCTTGTATTTGCATTCAAGTTCCCCTGGAAACACCAGTTGAAACCTCAGTCATAATAGGAGACCATAAATAGGCAGTGTTCTATGAAGGAGAAGGGATACTTTGTACGTCTTGCGACAAAATTGGTCACACCTCAATAGGATGCAACTACCAGATTTCTTAAACTACAGCTCCTCAAGAAACACCGGAAACCTCTGGGAAAAATGTAGAACGAACGGAAGAGAATTAGCGGAAAACTATCACATTTCCACGAAGGAGAAAGCAATGACATGCAAGATCGAACAATAAGAATGGTACTGTGCCAACTAGCCAACATCAAAATACACAAGGTGGTCATATTCAGGTAAACTTGTTCGATGCAAATTCAGGTAAATTTCTTCAAACTCAAAATATACGGTACAATTCAAAAAAATCATCCCCATCCCAAAACCCCAAAATAGGCCCAACGGCCCAAAAAATAAACTAAGCCCCACCCCGCGTCATCAGTCTACCCCAACGCGGCCCCTGCTCAATACAAGTACCCAACGAAAAGCTGGACCGGGGCCCGATGGCTCCACTGACCCCAATCACGCCCACCTAGATCAGGACACCACCTCTAGCCCAAGTATCGAGGCCACAGACCCCAATCTGCGACAAGATCTCATGGGGCCAGCCACGTTTTTCCAACTGGGCCCCTACCCAATTGGAGGATGTCAGCCCATCTAATTCCCCAAATCCTCTCACCTACGCTTCCCCTACCAATTCCTCTGAGATTATCTCTAATGGGGAAATCTCAACAGTCACCAACAACAATCAAGTGCCCTATCTGGAACCCCTCCCACATTGAGGTGTAAAGACACAGACCGTCAACTCCAATAGATCCACAATTAATGCCCAATCCATTCCCCAGGCTCAATTACCAGCAACCCCTCCACTAACCGAGATTTGGCACTAAATGGCGTGTTAATGGATCATCAAGTCCTTAAGTTAACCCCCCCATTACCCAAAGTAGTAAAACCAAAAAGCACAAAAATGGACAAGGATCAAACGACAACCTTCGTCACCTCTTTGCCACCACCACCGGACCACCTACCGGCTTCTTAGCTGGAGGTAGCTCTTCAGGGGCAGGGCCTTACCTACAGTTCCACCCTGGGAAACCAGAAGGTGACTATGATTGTTCAAAACTCAGCTCACCTAGCAAGGGTTACTGTGGAAGCATTGAACAAAGCCCTAGCGGCCTTTGGTCCTCTCCTATGGCAGACGATGGTGAACAAAGATAGTGCATCACCAATCATCGACCCCCAGACACTCAACAGCCAAATGCTTCAAACTTTCCAATCCCTACCTTTCTTCCCTGATCTAGCGACGGAGGACCCAACGGCGGACCCAGTCTTTGTAATGTTCGACCCCCAACCCCACTAAATATCATCATCTTCTGCACCACGAGAGAAAAGAACCTCTCTGCCCCTCAACAACATCAAAAAAGGGAGTCTCCAAGGCCCTAGAAATCCTCAAAAAGAAAAGCACGCTAGATGAGGAAGGAGAAATCTACGGCCCCCTACGAACAGATTCGCTCCTACTAGACTTAGTCAGCACAATCGAATTTAGTCTCAATACCAGCGAGGTGCTAGTGG
The DNA here is from genome assembly GCF_000393655.2 of Nicotiana sylvestris. NCBI lineage: Eukaryota > Viridiplantae > Streptophyta > Magnoliopsida > Solanales > Solanaceae > Nicotiana > Nicotiana sylvestris. Next base: position 2,295,461 of record NC_091058.1, read on the forward strand.
TTCTATGTCCCAAATCGATGGTCAAGTGTGGAATGATCTTAGTGTCCCTCCAAACTCACGTTCCTATCAAAACTCTTCTGAATTTTACCCTAGTCTTGAGCCTCAAGAGGAAAACCCCTCCGTCTCCATCGAGGTGTCCGCAAGGAACAGGGAACCCTCAGGAGAGTCTCCACCTCCAACCCCTACCTCCCTTAATGAATTATATCTTATGGAATGTTAGGGGTGGTAACAATATTGAATTCAAGAGGTATTGTATGGAAATGGTGAAGATGCACAAGCCAGCCATGCTCGTCCTTCTTGAAACCAAAATGGCAAAGCACAAGAAGTTGGCATAGGAGCTCCAGTTCGACATGATTATCCAGTCACCAGCAATAGGCATGTTGGGGGAAGGATTGTGTTTATATGAAAATAGGACTATGTGAATGTTGAAGAGGTGGCCACCACTCCCCAAGGTATCCATGCAATGGTGAATGTAGTTCCTAATTATTCTCCATGTCTTTTCTCTACAATCTACGCAAGTAATATTCTAGCTAATAGGAAAATTCTGTGGGAGAACTTAATTTCAATCTCCAAAAATCTCACAAACAACTGGTTTGTGGGAGGAGACTTCAATGAAGTCTTAAAGGCTAGGGATAAATTTTGGGGCAATCCCATAAACCCTTAGTCGTAGTAACCTATTTTGGAACTGTATAAATGAATGTAATATTCTAGATATATGTTACAAAGGGAGAAAATACACCTGGTCAAATAAGAGATACAGTAATAGGGCCTCTCTTATCCTACAAAGAATAGAGAGATGCTTTGCAAATGAAGGTTGGATCAAACAGTACCTTGAGGCTACTGTTTTGCACCTTCCTAGGACCCACTCTAATCACTGTCCCATCCAAGTTAGCCTGGTAGGATCATCACCCAACAACCTGACTAGGCCCTTTAGATTTGAGTCAATGTGGGTTAGCCACTCATTTTTCCCTAACATCATCAATAAGGCTTTCTCTGACCACTCTACTCTCCTCCAATACACTGATTTTTTTAAAAAATTGTTACCAAATGGAACTGAGACACCTTTGGTAACATCTTCCATCAGAAGAGAAGAATTCTTGCTAGAATTTGAGGAATCCAAAGATCCCCTAACTACCAATTTAGTAGCTATTTGCTAAACCTAGAAACCAATTTGTCTAGTGAGCTTAACTTAGTCCTAAAAAATAAAGAGGATTTCTGGAAGCTCAAATCTAGGATTAACTGGATCAATGAGGGTGATGCTAGCACAAGATTCTTCCACACCTCCACCCTTAATAGAAGAAGAAGGAACAAAATCCTTTCTCTTAAAGAAGAGAATGGAAACTGGCTCCATGATCAGCATGATATCAATTCTTGCTAGAATTTCAGGAATCCAGAGATCCCCTAACTACTAATTTAGTAGCTATTTGCTAAACCTAGAAACCAATTTGTCTAGTGAGCTTAACTTAATCCTCAAAAATGAAGAGGATTTCTGGAAGCTCAAATCTAAGATTAATTGGCTTAATGAGGGAGATGCTAGCACAAGATTCTTCCACACCTCCACCCTTAATAGAAGAAGAAGGAATAGAATCCTCTCTCTTAAAGAAGAGAATGGAAACTGGCTCCATGATCAGCATGATATCCAAACTGCCATAATGGGTTTCTTCACAGATCTCTACACCCCTCCCACTCCCAAGCCCCAATGGCCACCACCAGTTATCTCACTATGTCCTATACTCTGTCTGACTCCCAAAGAGACATACTAGACAGACCTCTAGAGTTAGGTGAGATAAAAAGAGCAATCTTTTCCCATAAACCCTTCAAATCTCCTGGCCCCGATGGCCTCCACCCTTTCTTCTACCAGAAATTCTGGGACATAGTGGGAAACTCTATCACAAATTTTTGCAAGAAGTGTTTTTCCTCCATCTCCATGAATGAAACCATGAACCAAACCCTACTATGTATCATTCCAAAATATCCTTAAGCATCAATGTTGAAAAGCTTTAGGTCAATTGGTCTATGTAATATAATATACAAGACCATTACTAAGATTATTGTCAATAGAATAAAACCACTTTTGCCTCATATCATTAGGCCTAGCCAAGCCAGTTTTCCTATCCAACAGGAAAACCTGTGACAATGCCATCATTGTCCAGGAATACATTACTCATTTTAGATAAATGAAAGGGAATCAGGGCAACATGATCCTCAAAATTGATCTTGAAAAAGCCTTTGACAGGCTGGAGTGGTCCTTTATAAGAAACATTATTCATGTTTTTAATTTCCCTCCAGGCTTGTCCAAACTCATTATGTCCTGCATTAGTTCTTCCTCCATCTCCATTCTTGTTAATGGTGGAAAAATTGAATCTTTCAAGCCTACTACAGGCATAAGGCAGGGAGATCCAATATCTCTCTACCTTTTCATAATGTGTATGGAAAGATTATCCAGGTCCATTGATAAAGCTGTCCTGGACAATCTGTGGCAACCCATAAGTATCAGCAGATCTGACCCTAGGATATCTCACATTTTCTTTGCAGATGACCTCACCCCTCTTTGCTAAAGCAAACCACAGAAACTGCAATACTATCCTCTCTATTCTGCAAAATTTCAATGATCAGTCAAGCCAGAAAATAAACCTTACCAAGTCCAAAGTTCTCTTCTCCTCCATTACATCCCAGGACTCTCTAGAGAACCTCACCAACTCTCTGTCCATTCAAGTCACCACATCCTTTGGAAAATACCTGGGTTTCCCCATTTTTCACAAAAAATCAACCAGTGTTGACTTTCAATTAATAATTGATAACATGCAATCCAAATTGGCTGGATGGAAAACAAGTTGCCTAAACATAGCTGGTAGAACTGTGCTGGCCAAGACCTCCTTAAATAGCATTCCTAGTCATGTCATGCAATATATCAATCTGCCCACCAAAGTTACCAAACAAATTGATAAAATCCAAAGGAACTTTCTATGGGGCACCACCCCTAAAAAGAAAAAATTGCACCTAATCAAATGGGATAAGGTCACAAAAAGAAGGGTGATGGAGGATTAGGGATCCAAAAAGCTGACCTTAAGAACAAAGCAGCTTTCACAAATCTTGTATGAAGGACTTTCCAAAATACTAATAGTTTATAGGTAAGAATCCTCATTCATAAGTACTACAACATGAGCCACACTCATTGGATAACTAGAACATCTAGATATCCTAGGTACCCCCGTCTCCTACTTGCCAGTGCATTCTAAAGGGATGTGACACTTGCTGCAAAGCAAGCAGATGGGTAGTTCACAAAGAAAATATGGTTAGTTTTTTGAATGATACCTGGATTCCCAACCATCCGGCAATTAGGGAATTGATTGAGGGCCCTCTAACTCAGAATGACCTAAATGCCAAGGTAAACTCAATCTACAATTCAGGGGCTTGGGACTTATCCACATTAACAATAGATCCCCCCAGCATCCTAAACTTGTTAAACTTTGTCTTCATTCCCCCAAATCCTACAAAGGAGGACACTCTCATATGGGGTTTAACTTCTAGTGACTACTTCTCAAACAGTTCTACTTACTCTTTCCTAAGCAAGGCAGCCAACAGCCTTGATACAGATGAAGAAGGTTCCTTCAAATGGATCTGGAAGCTCCAAGCTCCCAATAAAATAAAAAACTTCATCTAGCTCCTTACCCATAGGAGACTTCCCACAAAGAGCTACCTCCACAAAATAGGGGTCAACCGTGATCCTTGCTGCTCTTACTGCAACAATGGCCAAGAAACGATTGACCATATTTTCTTTGAGTGTACTAATGCAGTACTCTTTTGGAATGACCTCCTCTCCAAAGTTTCTAATGAAAATAGCCAGTAGAGAGCAAGTTTCTCTGTCCTCCAGTGGCCAACAACCTGGAATTCAATTAGGAATATGCCTTTTAATAGCATCATTCTCTGGGAAAGTATGTTTCTGGCACATCTGGTTAACTAGAAACAACAATCTCTTTAACAACAAAAAAGAACTTACCAACTCTTCCAACACCATCTCCAAAGCCACTGAATACTTCGTGTTGACGAAAAATGGTTCCACTAAGATAACTCATCAAATCACAACCAAATGGGAGCCACCAAAAAGAGGATTCTACAAGCTGAACACAAATGGAGCAGCCAAAAAGAATCCAGGGATAAGAGGAGTAGGAGGAGTTTTTAGAAACCACAATGGAGATTGGATAATGGGGTTTATTGAGAATATCCCCCGTACAACCAATACTATGGCAGAATTGAAGGCCCTACTAAAAGGACTCCAACTTGCGGAACAAAATAACCTGGTTCCCCTTGAAATCAATACTGACTCAACTGAAATTATCCAAATGCTAATGACAGGTAGCTTCACTTATGATCCTATAATTTGTAATGTAGGTCATTAATATGTAGGATGGACAGGGGCGTGGTGAAGCACACTTACCGGGAGCAGAAAGGGTGGCAGATGCTTTAGCTAAGGAAGCAGCAAAGGCAGCCTTTTTGAACAGATCTAGTATTCTACTAGTTCCTCCGATGTTTGCCAATGATGTATTTTGGGCAGACATCCTAGGAACTGACTCGGTTAGATTTTTTGTGGATTGTAATATGGAAACAATTCTAGAAAATATTTCTGCAGTAGAGGTACTCCAATACCCAAACAATGCCTCATCTGTGTAATGTCTTTTGCTAACTAGCTATATATAAATATCCCTTTTAACCAAAAAAAAAAAGTTTTAGCTGTGCTTTTAAAAGCTAATTAGTCGACTGTCAAACTAGAAGCAAATTCTTATGAGTATATGTTAATTTTCTAAATGATAGTTATGCAAAGCTTGTATAGATGTTCTTATAGGAAATTCTAGAAGATATTTTCAAAACTGCTCTATTAAAATAAAAAACTTACCACTTCATTAGCATTTCTCATCAACAATCTACCATTTGGAGATTATGTTATTAAGATAAAAGTTCTGTACATGCTTAAAAATAGTCAATCAAGTAGTATTCTCTTGAAAGTTATAGTTGTCGAGGGTTTCTCTTGAAAGTTATAGTTGTCGGGGGTCTTTTGAAAATAGGCTCTTTGTCCGCTCGCGTCTGCATACACGCATCTAGACCTTACAAGTTTTATTGGATTATTGTTTGTTGTTGTTGTTGTCAAAGACTCCGGACATAAAAAATAAAAAATAAAAAATAAAAAATAAAAAATCCTTTCTTAGGCCCAATTGTAGCCTCGGTACTTCAGCTTAAAATCACAGAGTTAAAAAACAAAATCCGCTGATATCGTCCTTTGATCAGTTGGTTGCATAGCTCGTTGGTAAGAAGAGATGAATCTGAACATGAATTCAGTAGAATCACTGGTGGCTCAAATCCAAGGGCTATCGAGCAATGCATCAGACGTAACTCAGCTTCACAACTTCCTCAAACAATCGGAAGAGCTTCTCCATTCCGACTTCGCTCGTCTGCTCTCTTCGCTCGCTGAACTTGACCCCAACACTCACTCCCTCGGCTTCCTCTATATCCTGTAAACTTCCCTTTTTCCTCCTTATCTGTTAGGAGTACTATGTGTTTGTTCCCAAATTTTAGGGTTTGAGGATTCCCTTATTAATTTTGGATTTGAGGCAGACTTGATTAATTAGTTGATTACGTAATCTATATTATCACAGAATTCAACCATCTGTGGGATAGTGCGCAGTGTGTGTTTAACAGCAATATTGCAGGCATTGTTCACTCAACTTTCAGTTTATTGCACTAAGTCGCTAAAACTAGAGTTCTTACTGAAAGTCACTATACTACTTTTATGTAACCAGAAAGTCACTTAACTATGCCTAAGTGTCACAGAAAATCATTTGGAGGTAACAAAAGAGATGTTTTATGTTATACTTAGGCAAAGTTGAATGACTCTTTGGTTGCCAAAAAAATTGTCCAGTGACTTTCTGTGATACTTTGGGCAAAGTTGACTGTTCTTTTTGTTTGTTACCAAAAAAAGTTTCGTGATATTTGTGCAATAAACAAAAAGTTGAGTGACTATAGGTGAAATTAACCCTTGTACTTTGTCCAGTGTGTTTTGCTCATATGGTTATGTTTGTTAACTATAACAGGGAGGCGTGCATGTCTTTCCCAGCTGCAAAGGAGCAAGTTAATGAATTGCTTGTTTCTGTCGTAAGATTTATCAATTCATGTGCTGCAGAGCAAATTCGTTTGGCGCCTGATAAATGTAAATTCCTTTGATCTCTGCAATAGGTTGTTTTTGTGAATATTCCTGTTTATGGAATGAGTTATATTGAGGCTTGTCCGTTATTTTGTGCTTCCAGTCATTTCTGTTTGTAAAAGGTTTAAGGATCAAGTTATATTGCTGGAAGCTCCAATTCGTGGTGTGGCTTCAATGCTGACTGCTGTTCGCAAACTGCAATCTTCATCTGAGCAGTTGACGACATTGCATCCTGATTTTCTTCTTCTTTGCGTATTAGCAAAGTGCTATAAAACCGGAATCACTGTGCTGGAGGATGACATATATGAGATTGATCAGCCACGGGATTTTTTCCTTTATTGTTACTACGGGTCAGTAGCTTCAGCTTTGAGTTCATTTCGGTTGTGGTGGCTTCGTGTGTCCTTTCCCTCTTGCTAAAATTTCCCCTTTTCTTTTCTGGCCCTCGGTTCTGAACACGGTGGATAATGGGCCCCGTCTACTAAGGATAAAATGATGTACTTCAGTCAATTATCTCCCAAAATATTTTTTGGTTCAACAATCTCCCAAAGAATTCAATAGTGCTCAAATGGGTTTGTCATTCTCAGCTTTGGGCTTTGTTGCATTAACTTAAATTATGTGTTGGATGTGCTATGATATTGGAATTACTTATTTACCTCTGTCTCTCTTGACATTGTGTAGCTCCACAAGTCTCAACAACAAAGCTTTTAACACCCCCATCCTCAATCATGTGTTTTGCTGATGTCACCATTACTAGAGGTCCTTCATTTAAGTGCATCATGGCAAGGGGGAGACTGTGGGGTTTGAGAAGGAATGTGAATCACAATGAATGCACCAATTTGAAAATGACACGGAGTTACTTAAAACATTTATAATTTAATGCTCCCTAATACATGATCTTTAATCATGCAATATTTATGGATTTATGTCTTACAGTTGTCGATATGTCTTATAATTTTGACATAATAACAGGGGGATGGTTTGCATTGGACAAAAGCAGTTCCGCAAAGCATTGGAACTCTTACACAATGTATGTGATTGTTTTCTCATTCCAATTTCTTTTATTGGTATTTGCTTTTGTTTTTTCATAATCTCAAGTTGCCTTGTGTAGAATATGACTGTTAGTTATGCTGATTCTTGCTGATATTTGCTTTTAGGTTGTGACAGCACCTATGTCTACTTTGAATGCAATAGCAGTTGAAGCTTACAAAAAGTACATTTTGGTTTCACTGATTCATCTTGGGCAGGTTCGTTTTTTGCGACTGTTTTTACTTGCTTTAAATTGTATAATAATTCCTGTGAGCAATATACTATCTTGTTGAGACATCTCTGTTGGAGGGCAGTTTATAAGATTTATGTGGGTTTCTTTTCTGAGGACGGAGCAGGCATCAAATATAACCTTCTTTTTTCAAGACATGGTACGATTGCTCGTGTATCTTATTTAGGTGTAACAGAAAGAGTCATCATTTTGGTGCCTAGGGTAGTCTAGGGCTCTAGGCCATGTAGTGAGAACTGATTGGTGATTGGATTGGATATGAAAACATGTTTTAGAAAATCTCATGTAAACACCACCTATCCACCTCACGTCCTCATCGTCATTCTGCACACACACACACACACCAATAAAAGAAAGAGAATCTGAGGGACCATGTTTGTGCTGTTCATCTTGCCTGGTTTTCATTGTCCTGATTAAATTGTTGTTTACTTCAACTGGCAGTTCTCTACCAGCTTTCCGAAGTACACTTCGTCCGTGGCTCAAAGGAATTTAAAGACCTACGCTCAGGTAATTATGTCATTGTGCAAACATTGGATCCAAGTAGCAATGATCTGCTCGCAGCACAATGAATGGAATTTGTGTTTTTTCCTCGTTTGATTTTGGACAATGCAAGATCTGTTGAGCACACACAGTTGGTATTAGAAATGATGTATTGATCTGGGTGATGTTTCAAAATATAAGCATTGCATTTAAATCGGTATTAGTGGGGATAATTGAAACGAGAACATACAGCAAGAGCTTTCAAATTAACAACATTAAGTTAAACTGATGAAAATAAATTAAGGAGCTTGAAGAAGTGGCACCTTTCGTGGCTCATGGCATTTAGGAAAACTGTGCTCGCTTGTATGTATAGCTAGTTCAAGTTATGAGATTTCCTTTCAAATCATTATTGAGTTGGTATTGCAACAGCTTTAGGCAGTAGTCTTTTCTCTATTTGACAGTCAGTGGCCCTCCTAAAGGTAGTCTTAGTCTCTTAGAAGCTATAGCAAGCTGGAGGGTGAGGTATAACGGGAGCGGGAATAAAGCAGCACGGAGAGCTAGTCTGCCATTCTTTTTTTGGACGAAATGAGAGATAGGAGGATATTTCAAGGAGTGAAAGCAGCTTAAGACCTTTAACACGTTCCTTTTGTTTTATTAATTATTTTTTTGCTTTAAAGGAATAACTCATTTTTGGATAGGCTTGACAGGAGACCGAGAATATTCTACGTTCACAAGTACATATGCTTTGGCGCTATCTTGGTGATTAATACAATAAAAACTTGATTTATCAAAAAAAAAAAAAAAATCATAGTTGAGAGTGGTAGAAATCTGATTAGGGTATAATTGGAAAGAGATTGAGCAGACAACAAGATCTAGGCCAATTCTCTGGCATGTATGCTCTTCTTGTGTAGAATATAACATGGACAAGCTTATGCACTTCCTTTTTATGTTACATTTAAGTTAATGATTCGGTTTGTTGACATACTCATTGCATGTAATTTTAGTTGCTGTTAATTAGGCAGTTAATGCAAGAAAAATAGATTGCTGGCCTTTGTTTTGTTTTGGAACACAAAAAACCTAAGTGAGTGTATTTCAAAATACCAGCTAAATTAATTTTTATTTTTGTTGTAATCTGGCCTATTAACTGCTAATGACATCGGGAGAATCCTACGTTTCTTTTATGAAGTCTTATAAGGAGGACTAGTAAGCATACATTTTCTTAAGTTTTTTGTCTGCTAAAATTGCTTAGTTAGTTTTCACTTTCCGCATTGCAGTTCTGACTTGTTAACCTTTATGGATATCGGAATTCTATTTTTGTTTCTTATATTAAGATTTGTCACCTCTTATGCTAGGAGCAGGCTTTTACTTATAATTATTGTCTGTCTAAATAGTCTTCCGCTTTTCTGGGGAAAATTACACCTGGTATGATCTGCTTATTTGTTTATTTTTCCCTTTTGAGCAGCCCTACCTGGAGTTGGCAAGTAGTTATGGCAGTGGTAAAATCGCCGAGCTTGAAACATTTGTTCAGACAAACAAGGAAAAGTTTGAAACTGTAAGTTCTCTGAGGTCACACTGGTGCATTTCTTTATCTTCGAGGTGTTAAGATGAAAGCATGGATGCATAGTAAAGCTCTCTTATCTGGTATCTCAGCTCATACTCCTCATGAGAGTCTATCTTTGGTGAAAGGTGTAAATTTCGATAATCCTTTCCTTATTTTCAGGACAATAATCTCGGATTAGTGATGCAAGTAGTGTCTTCTATGTATAAGCGCAATATTCAGCGGTTAACTCAAACATACCTAACACTCTCCCTCCAAGATATTGCTAACACTGTCCAGCTAAGAGGCCCTAAAGAGGCAGAAATGCATGTGCTTCAGATGGTAGGTGGAGATCTACTGGGTTGTGTTAGTCTTCAAGGCTGAATCTTGAAATGTTGATGTTTTGCATTTGGTTACAGATTGAAGATGGTGAGATATATGCAACGATCAACCAGAAGGATGGTATGGTTAGATTTCTGGAGGATCCTGAGCAGTATAAAACATGTGGAATGATTGAACACATCGATTCATCAATCAAGAGGTGAGACTAATGTTATTTTGGTCATTGGAAATCGAGTTTCCAAGAATTTAATTTCCCTTAAGCAGCTCATTAGGCGATGTATCCTAATAATTACGCCTATGACTCTTAAGAACTTGATATGTTCTCATATTCCTTTTTAGATTACTTTCAGAATCAAGTCTATGTTTTTTCTTGTAACTAGGCTGTCATTTTTTCTGTTCAATGTGGTGGCGACTGCTACTGAATACTGATTGGCATCTAAAATACAGTTTAATCAGAACTTCCCAATAGATTTGGAATGAGGTTAATCTTCTGCATGTGGTAATAATGTTGAATGATATGATGTGTATAGAGGGATAACGATTTCCATCCATCACGTGTATATCTGCACCATTTGCCCACACAAGGAGGCATTTCTAAAGTTAGTGGGTAAGGGGAGGGTGATATTGAAATTTTGTAGTTGAAGTGGGTATACATAGGAGAAGAATTGAAATTTGCATCATTTACTGATAGTAGGTTGAGGTAAAGAATTTTCATCCAGTGCATAGGATGAGGTTTTTCTATCGACTTATGATACTCTTCGTCATAGACATCTCTCACCCTGCATACGTATGTTTTGAAGAACCAACAATATGTGAATCCTGCTTATTGTTAGTGTTCTTATCAATTGCTATACAAAGATATCTGAAACAGCAGTGATGTATGCCTTTTGTTTTCTATTGCAGAATTATGGTGCTGTCGAAAAAGTTGACTTCTATGGATGAACTTATGTCATGTGATCCTATGTACCTAGCAAAGGTAGAGACTTTGTTAAAATCCTCTGTCACTAACTCTGTAATTTTCTCTAAATTTAATTTGTGTTTACTTGCTATGCAGGTCGGTAGGGAGAAACAGAGATTTGATTTTGATGATTTTGATAGTGTTCCTCAGAAATTCCCCATGTGAGACAAGCGAAGTTCAGCTTCTGAGTAAATATGGCAAATGATGCTAGATCTGTTCATTTGAAGTATAAGCAAATTCTATTTCCTGTGTCCCTCACCAAAAGTAAGAGAAAATAGTTGTAGTTAACTCCTGGTTCAGTTAGCAAGTATCAAGCTTGTTTGCTCTGTCGCTTTGTTTCATTTTGTTGGGGCAGATTGCACTGCTTGCTCTAGTTTCTTTTGATCTGACAAGAAGGATACTCTCTCCTTGCAATGGGAGCCTAGGACTAGGAGGATCAGATTCATTTTCTCTGGTGGGCGTTGATGTTCTAGTATCTCAAGTAGTAGTTTTCTGAATGGTTAAAGATCTACCAATTTTGGGTTACGACAGACATGGGTAGGTCATATCTTTTTTTTTTTTTTTTTGGGTAATGATTTGGTAGATAATGTGAATTGTCCCGACTAACTATGAGTCGTGTTGCGAGGAAGTGCTCTTTACCAAAAAAAAAAAAATCATTCTCATGGCTTAAACTCGAGGTCCAGATTTTCACATCTTTCTTTCAAAGATTAAGTTTAGGAAACCGTATAATTTGAAAGGTTAACTTTGCAAAAATTTCAGACAAACAACAACCCTAGTATAATTCCTTAGGATTTACACTCGCGACATCCCCCACATTCATCGATGGTAAAAGCCTAACATTGACATTACATAAAATCCAAAAGGCAAAATGATACTAACCAACAAATCTAACATTTCCTTTTAGCACTGAATGAAGGTACCCTTGCATTCAATAAAATTGAAAAGCGACATGGCCGCTAGGAATTGGTAGCACATCAGTTATCAGTGCGACAATCTCAATTTGGTTCTCCACATATCTCCTACTACTTTCCTGGGCTGTGGATTATCTGGTCCTCTATCCCGCTGTCCAGAGGTGAAATACAACCATCCATCCCAGAAACCGGCCAATGTCGTCTTTGCACGGTATGGCATCTTTCCGATGACAGACCATGTCTGTAGAAATAGTAAAGAACTCAATGTTACAAATTCATCTTGATTTTACTATCCAAGTAAGTGTGCCAAGTGATTAATGAACATATTAAAGATGTTTCTCATAATTATGTAAGACCAAGTATAGGCGGGAACGAGCATAAGTACAAGGGCGGATGTAGCCCTTTAGCTACGGGTTCATCTGAACCCACAACTTTCGACACACAATATAGATATCTCCTAAAAATTTTAATAAATATTAAATATGAACCCATAATTTTAATAGTACAATGACTTTAATGCGGACAATCTTAAATGTTCAACCCATTAAATTTAAATTCTAGATCCTCCTAGAATTAGTCAAATGATGAACATACGCTATATGTGGTACAAAGCAGGTGAATATTACCAGTGTGTTTAGGTCGAATCGGAACACCTCTCCAACCAAGATCATCCTTTTGGTCACAGGATGCCTTTCTGTTGTGCCTCCAACAATAACAATAGAATTATTTACAATAACCCAAGAACATTCTATGTGCGAATTCGGCTTTGGCATAGAAGGCAACCCTTTCCATTTCATATCTTCATCCAGCATATAAATATCACCATAAACCACCTGAAGCCACAGATGTAGAAATTAAAGTGATTTCCTGGAAAAAACTTTCACTATAAATCAGGAAGATAAAACCAGCAGATCAAACTGAAATAATAATACGAAAGATTTAATACCTCGAACCTTCGTGAGCATTTAAAGATAGGGGAGCCAGGTTTGGCCATGAAATCACCCTCTTGACCACCAATTACATAAAGATGATCATCAACAGCAATACACGCCCTGTACGGAATAGTTTCATAATCAGATTTTGAAGTACACTGCACTTCAGAAACCGGGTTTATATTTTTGAAGAAAACTTGATGACCTTGATTCTCACATTGTGAATTATGTCTTTCATGTAAAATAAGAACAAATGGATATCTGCAGCATCTGTTCCGAGTTATAAACTCTTACAATAAGATGATATAGCACATTTTCGTCTTCTAATTGAAAATAGCACGAACAAAGACAAATCATTCCATGTTAAGAACTTACATTACTTCCATCCCTAAGATACTCCAAGTGAATCACGAGGGTTCTTACTCAAAATGCAAACTAAGTGCTAGATATTATGCAAGAGAATGAACTAATATAGATACCTTCTACTTCATACCGGGGATGAGGCGGGTTTGACAGGGTTGATCTTAGACGGTTTGTGGTCAATGTTGAGTCCACGCTATTCTTTTTGTTTTTCATAGCCCCGGGCCTTAATTGCTGGTTATTGTTATTGCATGTCATCTATTTTATAATTTTTATGATGCTATTACTATCTCTATAGTTTCTGTTGACGATACTGATGAATTGTCCCTTGTTTTATATCCATCTTCCTGAGACGAGGGTCTATCGGAAACAGTCTCTCTACCCTATCGAGGCAGGGGTAAGGTCTGCGTACACACTACCCTTCCCAGACCCCACTTTGTGGGATTTTGCTGGGTCGTTATTGTTTTACGCAAAAAAAAAAAAAAAAAAAAAAAAAAAGGAGAAGAAGAAGAAGAAGAGATGAACCAATATGACCTGTTAGACAATATGATTGACCACCAAAATTTATGTTATTGAACATTTTCAAACTCAATCTTGAAACACATTTGACCTCTCAACATGGTATTAACTTTAAATCTCCTCATAAAATCCGTGATTAAATGGAACAAGGGGCATTAGCCTTAGTTTTTTAAGTGATACTTGCTGGCATAAGAAGGTGTAAGAAAAAAAGCAACAGAACAGACCTATGTGGTCCTCCACGAGGAATGGGTACTTCAGTGCGCCATTGCTTCTCTAAGGCTTTGCCATTTGCTACTGCAAGACTCCAATGCTCTATCCCAGGAGTGTGACGATTCTCTTTACTGCCACCCATCACATGGAGTCTGCCTTTCCAAAGCTGAGTTGCTGGTGCATACCTGAAAATATCCTATTCAGTACTTTATTTTTGAGTATCAAACTTCCTTAAAGTATTTATTACTTCAATATTATATCACTATGATATGATGCTAATTAGGATCCTGAAATATAGTTTAGTGGTTGCTACAAAGACAATTTCTTTATGCTAAACAAAGGAGCCCGCTCGAGATGCTAATCAACAAATTTGTAAGAAATAGGACACAATGGAAGAAAAAGATCCATATAGGTGATACTTACTTGTTAGGAATAGCCTTTAAATTTGTTAAGAGGACCTTTAATGTTATGACTATTTAATATTCTTACTATCATTTTTATATATATTTAACTTATTTTCACTTCTATTATTTTATTTTGGCAATGATGATGATATGAGTTGAGCTTAAAGAAAGAAGTGATGATTCATATTGCCGACCACGACTTTGTTTAAGACGAGGCATAGTTGTTATTTTTGTACACCGAACGAGTGAAATCCGTGTAAATACATCAGCTTCTTACTCGTGCAAATGATAATAAGATTGATATTAGGCGCCTTGATATTATATCAACAACCCCTATTTACTGTCATATTGTGATCACCAAAGATAGGACTATCTAGGTTTAATGTTACAAAAGAAACACATAGGTAACAACCTGAATTAAGGGTCATCGGTCTGGGTAAAACCTGAATTAACCGTGGTGCACTTGCGGGAAACTCCTTGCCGAGGGCCTGTGCACCCCCGGGATTAGTCGGGGCTCTTAGAGACTCAGACACCCGGTGCAAATCAAAAAAAAAAAAGAAACACATAGGTAACAAACTTATGATACATAGGGTGTCTCTATCAATAAAATAGGTGTTCTGCTCATAGTCAGTGAGGACACATATGACATACCTCGGTGCTGGCAATGGTGGCAAGCTTTCCCATTTTCTGGTTTCTGTGTCCAAAACAAATGTATTTGCAGTAGGTCCCCTACATTGCGGACCATATTGCCCTGTCACAATATATATGTATCTTCCATCAGTAGCCACCCCTAAATGTGAGTTCGCCATATCTTTTGGAATTTCAAAACTCTCTGTCCATGAATCGGTTGAAAAGTTGTACACATCAACATGAGAATGCACCTATAACAAGCACACAAACATAGTATATATTAACTTCCCAATTCTCAGATTTCAAGCTATTAACTCTACCAATTCACCACAAATAAAGGAAAAGGAAAAAAAAGGGGAATCTTTACATGGTCTAAATTTGCATATCCTGCAAAAACATAAAGCAAATTCTTGATTTGAATTGAGTACCCATCCAAACGAGGCACAGGTGCAGATGGCATTTGTTCCCATTTTAATTCAGGAGCAGGCAAATCAGCATAGGTCATGGCTAATGCTCTCTCCGGGTAACGATCCCTATTACTTTTTCCTACTTCCTGAATTACAAACACAAAAAAATGACAAATTAAAAACAACCCAAATACTAAAAATGACAACTTTTTGTAATATTGGCATTCCACAGAGAAAAATGGCAAATTAAAAACAACCCAAAATCATAAAAATGACAACTTTTTATAATACTGGCATTCACAAAGAAAAATGACAAATTTAAAACAAACCAAATAATAAAAATTACAGCTTTTTACAATATTGGTATTTACAGAGAAAAATGGCAAATTAAACTCAACCCAAGCACCAAAAATTGACAGCTTTTTACTATACTGGCACTCACATAGAAACATGGAAAATTAAAAACAACCCAAATCATAAAAATGACAGCTTTTTATAATATTGGCATTTACAGAGAAAAATGACAAACCCAAATCAGAAAAATGACAGCTTTTTATAATATTGGCATTTACAGAGAAAAATGACAAACCCAAATCAGAAAAATGACAGCTTTTTATAATATTGGCATTTACAGAGAAAATTGACAAAGTAAAAACAACCCAAATCCTAAGAAAGAAAGCCATTTTTTTTGTAGACTAACCTTTGGAGAGCCATTATTGGAGACATTAGCTGTAACAATACGGTATTTATCACGAGCCCAAGAGCTAGCAAGGGAAATATAAGGAGAAGAAGAAGCAGAACGAAAATCCCTTGTTAAGGAAATTCCAAGAAGAGCAACAAATGCTAAAAGAAGAATAATGGGTTTTGAGAAACTGTGTTTTCCTCCTACTGATCTTACCATTATTATTATTATTATTATTATTATTATTATGTTGTAATAATATAGAAGCTGAGGGAATGGAATTAGCCATTATTTGTTGTGATGATAGCATTGATATATTGATAGGATAATTAGTGTAAAGGATTGTTTAAGAGGAAGAAGCGCGAGCGCTAATGGTTTTTCTCTTTGCTTGTTTGCTTCACCGTTGGTTTACAGCCTCTCTCTCTCTCTCTCTTTTTCTTTAGTTTATTTCTGGTTCACTGCCTATCTTCCTCCTTCCTCTTTTACCTGAATATTCCTTGCCATAGAATTTATCTTATTCTTTATTACATAAAAAATTCTATATTTAGAAACCACACAGGTGAAAGTGTTAGGGATATAGTAGATATGCCTGGATCCAATATCATATTTGATGATTTGAACATATTTTTGTGAACATTATTTGATATGAAATATATATGGCACCTGATATTCTTTTATCATAGTTATTAATTAATTGTTTGATTAATTTGATAAGGTCCTTGATTAAATTTTGAGATTTGTCATCGTGATAGAGATCATGATAATGAGAGCAAAGTCTCTTATAATTTAATCTAAATTTGTTCTTGATCATAGGATTATTAACTTGGACATTAGTAATCCGGTTAGATCAATATTTATGTGATCGTCTTTATGGGATAAAGATTAGTTGATCTCATTAACTAAATCACATAGATAGATGATGCATATAGAGATATGATCATTGAACCGATTCAGTGGATAAATCCTAATGGTTAGAATTACCATAAACTGTCAATAAGATATTCTCTTGAAGAATGTGATGTAACAGTTTCCTTTGACCTGAGATCGTCGTAGTAATTGACAAATTATTTATTGTGCTTTGATACCAGACATCTATGGCCCTAGGGCGATAGTTGAAAGGATATTGGGTACGATTAAATACTTGGAGAATTATTGATGGATCAAGATGGAATCTATCAACTCTTGGTAATGAGTTTAAGCTCCATGTTGTCATGAATTATAAACGGCCAAATTAAGACCTTAGCCAGGGCAATTGAATGAAAGAAGAAATGAGTTTCTTAGGTCATTCAATGATCGATTATATTTGACATGAACACATAGTTGGTCGTCTATTAGGATTTGACAGTTGAACCATATCCTAGGGTGATCTAGAGCTATAAGGACAGAAGGAATTAGTACATTATTCTTCTACTGGTTCTTGAGAGTAAATTGTATACTTCATACTATCCGGTCGTTAAGGAGTGTTACTAGACGCCACCCTTGATTAGTACATTGATGTGATCAATTTACTACCGGTTTAGTATTGAACCTATGGGGTCGCACACTTACTAGTGTTCTGATCTTTGCTAAAGGATTAATTAACTTATTATTTGATAATTAAATTAAGGAATTTAATTAGTCAAATAGATTTAGTTATTAGTCCAAATGAAATATTATTGTATTATTTGCTAGCACATATGATATAATTAATATTGTGAACAAATTTAAGTTTTTATTTGGAATAAAAATTAAATTATATCTCTTGGTTGAAATATATATGTGATATATATAACAAATATTTATTTATATAAAATATTAATGGAAGTCTTTGATTGAATCCAATTTCGAATTGGATTAGCAAAGTAAACGTCCATAAAAGGACTCGCCAGCAACGTGATATCCTTTTAAAAATGAGATGTCATTTTCTATAGTAAAATACCAACAAGGATTTTAGAATCCAAATTGGAATTGAATATGCAAAGTCTAATTTTTCGGCAGCCACAATCCCATTTGAATGAGATTCGTTTTTTTTTTTGGAAAGAAAAGTCCAATTTAGAATTGGACAACATCTTCACGTCGGCTATCAAATTCAAAGAATGAGATTAGTAGTTTATGTATAAGGTCAAAAGGATTTGTTGGCTACTTTGTCCTATTATGAATAGGATTTGTATTTTACAACATAAAATTATAAGAATCCAATTTTGATTTTTGATCCTCAACGGTGTTCACGTGTTTCTTAACATAAATTAATAATTTGGTGCTTGAGTATATATATATATAGATATCGTACTTCACCCAAAATAAAAAAGGTGAACAAGTGATATAATTTTTAAGAAGCCACACAAAAAAACCAAGAAATATTCTTGACAAGAAAACTTAGTTTCTTGTTCTTTCTATTTTAGTTGAAGTTTTTGAGAAAAATTTCAACAAAATATTTCGTTTAATTTGTTCGCGGGTTTCATTGATCAAAGAATTGATAGCAAGGATCGGTCTCGGTGTGGATACGCATAGAGTCTTCGCACTATCGAAAATTTTTTGAAACGAGACACTCTTTACCAGGTACGTCTTAGATCCGATCTTTGGCATGTAAATAAATTTTAAACACGAAAAAATCTTCTTAGGATTGTTATTGTCTTCCGCTGTGTGTTACGAACACCTATACGCAATCCTACAAAAAGTACTATAAATCACGTGCATGATAATTTTAAAATTGTGGGTGGTAGATTGGTTTTAAGATCCATCATTTCCTTGATATAAAAGAATTGGAAAAATTACACTGGGCGTCCTATTTGGTCGCCCCCATTTAACATATATCTCCTCCTTCATTTTCTTCTTCGTCTTCTTTCTTCTGCTGCTGTTGAAAAAGCTATATTACTTGTACAATTAGTAAACCCCCAACCCAAATATATATATAAAAGAAAAAGAGAGGATTATGAAGTACATGATTTCAAGAGATAATAAAATAGTAAGAGTTGTTCAAATGTAATGCTTAGATGATAACCAGAAATTATAATTTCCAATGTAGGAGAAGATTATAGCAGTATGATGGGCTGATCTCTCAAAGCACTGACTAACTATGCTATACATATTATCTACAACAATTTAGAAAAAATTAACAAAAGCAAATTTTGAAAAAGCATTATAACAAAACTAATGAATCCAGTACAAAAAAACTTCAGCTTTTAGTGCTGAAGTTTTTACAAATGAACTAAATAACTTTAGCATCTTCTGCTGAAGTTTTTGAAAAAGCTTATGCAGGACCAAAAAAAACTCCAGCTTATTTAGTGCTGAAGTTTTTATAAATGAACTAAATAACTTCAGCATCTTCTGCTGAAGTTTTTGAAAAAGCTTAATGACAAAACTAATGAATCTAGAACAAAAAAATTTCTGCTTATTTAGTGCAATTACAAACAAAAACTTCAGCAAATAGAGAACAAAACTTTAACAACTATGCTTAAGCTCAACAATTACAAACAAAAACTTCAGCAAATAGAGAATACAACTTCAGCTACTATGCTTAAGTTGAGCAATTACAAACAAAAACTTCAACACACTTGCTGCTTCAGGCCCATCTACTAGAATGGTGAAGTTTTGCGTGATTGCCTTTGCTAATTCAGCCCCGTATGCTGAAGTTACGCAAAAAAATGGGTATGCTTGTAATTTTTTTTGCAAAGCGGGTACAAGTTAAAACGTAACCCAAAAAACAGGTATAGATGCAAATCCCCCAAAAAATCTGTCAAGGTAGTTATATGGTCCATTTTTAATGTTTTTTTAGTAATATGATCTGAAAATTTTATGCTAAAACATAAGAAGACGACAATAAAATAAACATGAGATTTTGTAAGATTATTTTTTTAATCCAAATAATAATTTTTTAAAGAAAGAATTTTGAAATTATGGTTTTAAATATTCCATAATATTCAGATGACAATAAATATAGCTAAAATAAAATGAGAAATTTAAAAATTAAATTATGTTTAAATATATAAAAACATGTTTCCTCTTTAAACAGAGGAAAAAGAAATAGAAATACGCAAAATGAAGTAGAGGAGTACCATTTAACTACACAAGTCATACTAAGTATTTATTTTTCCACAGTGTATAATCAAAAAGGGTTAAGGTTGCGTACATCCGGGGATTTGCATCTATACTCATGTTTTGGGTCACAGTTTAACTTATACCCGTTTTGCAAAAAAAATTGCAAGCGTAGTCACTTTTCGGGTAACTTCAGACCTACGGGATCTGAAGTAACAAGAATTTATGTCTAAAGTTTGAACTTTAGAATTTTTTGCCTGAAGTGTGACCTTATCAAAGTAAAACTTCAGATACTTTCGTCTGAAGTTTGGCCTAACTTGCAAAAACAATCAAAAAAACTTCAGTTCATAGTGCAAACTTCAGACAAATTAGTCTGAAGTTCTTCAGTTTGTAGTGCAAACTTCAGACAAAATCAGCTTGTTATATTCGAACTTCAGATAATTTTTCCTGGCATGATAGTTGCAAACTTCAGACAAAATTTAACCTGGTAATGTCTGAAGTTTGTCCCTGCAGTCCCAATCTTCAGTTGATGCTTCTTCAAGTTTTGACAATAAACTCTTATTTTATTATTTACGTACTTTGTGTTGGGATGTAATATGTTTGAGAGGCAGTAACGAGTCTTTCTTTCTTCTTGATTTGTCCCATTGTCCAATTTACAGAAACGATAACATGTGTAACTTACAGGATAACACGTTTGAGAGAGAAAAGAAAAGAAGAGGAGGAAAAAATGAGCGCATAAGTCGCAAGATCTGAAGTTGTCAAAATTAGGGTATAGGTTAAATAATTTTAAAAATATGGGTATAGGGCGATCAAATAGGGCGCCACATGTAATTTTTACCGTTCATCCTACCCTCCTCAAACTTCACTTGTGAAAATATACCGGGTGGTTGTTGTTATTGTATAATCAAGAAGATGGAATTGTAACATTATTTATCCGTTAAAATGAAGATTTAACTTGAATAGTCGTCAACCCAGCTACTTAAATTGACAGTAGTAGTTGAATTTATAGTGTGTGTATAACATTCATGTATAATCGTATATGATAAATATATTATATATGTACATTGGCTAGTAAAAGTAGAGATTTTTTCATTCTTATACACTATTAGAAATTTTATTACCCTAAATGTTCATATTTAGTAAATTACCCTACCTACACAAGTTTTGTTTACAAAATATATACATTCCACCTTAAAAGGCTCTCAATCTATTATTAGTGCCTTCAATTAAGGGATTTAGTTACACCCTTTTCTTATTTTTTCTCCTCTTCTATTTCCATATTTTTCCTCCGCCTTAAAATACATAATATTCCTATATATATTGTTTCTGTTTGAGTAATCTTCCTATATACATTGTAGATATGTAATCAGATTTTGAGATGGTCATTTCTTATCTTGTCCAATTTATTAGTGGCAAAGCATAGATGATTCAAATGACAGAAATGAGTATTCACTGAAACATAAGAGAAACTGAAGAATAATGCATCCAAGGCGCCAAATCTTATGGATATTTAAATGTTGCTTTAACCTAGAGGCTCACTGTATAAGGGTAAAAACAGATGTAACAGATATGAAAAGTGAGATTACATGCAGTAAATAGACTATCTCAGTGTGTCAGTCTAAACACAGGCATTAATAGCAACCATGAAGAGCTGATTCAAAAGGGAAATACTTTCAAAACCTTGTGTAACTCTTCAAATAAAATAATAATGAACTATGGTTTACTATAAAGTAAGAATATAAGCCGAGCTTTTAAATATAAGCCATGACTCAAACAATAACAATATATATGATAAGTCAGATTCCAGATTAATGATATATAACTTATATACAATTTATCTACAACGTATCTACAACTTTCACACATTATTTCTACCCAGTTAAATACAACTACAATAACATACAACTTAAATACAAATTTTATACAATATGTCTTTTGTATATTTTGTATCTAATTTATACATAGTAAAAATAATTTTTATACAACTAATTATATATTATACAACTCATCTACAACTTATCTACAATTTTCATACATTATTTCTACTCAGTTATATACAACTACAATATCATACAACTTAAATATAATTTTTATACAATATTGTTCAACTTTCATATAATATCTAAATAAATAAAAGAAAAATATATAATCAACATAATACAATTTTTATATAATTTTTCTACAATTTTACTACAATTTCTGCAGTATAATGTATGTCATCTTCTTCTTCTTCTTCTTCTTCTTCTTCTTCTTCTTCTTCTTCTTCTTCTTCCAGCCAAAACTAAGTCTAATCATCATCAAAACCCTTCAAAATTGAGTTATAAATTCCAAACCATATTCCCAATTGTTTGCAACAACACCCAACCCAAACAAATAATGATTTTTGAAAAGCCAAATTCGAATTCAAAGCTTCAAAGTTTTTTAATGGTTGTCAATGATGGAATTGCTGCTCTCTTTTCCTTTGCTTTACATTACTGAAATTTGGGATTGAGAGATAGAGAGAGACGTAGAGAGAATTCTCAATTCTTTGCAACAACATCCAATCCAAACAAACAATGTTTTTTGAAAACCCAAATTCGAATTCAAAGCTTCAAAGCTTTTTAATGGTTGTCAATGGTGGAATTGCTGCTCTCTTGTGCAAGATACGTGTGGAGAGGGGGTGGGATGTGGAGAGAGAAACGTGGGGAGTGGAAGATATGTTAGAGTAATTTTAGGGCACTAAGATTATTATTAATTCCCTTAAAATGTACATAAATGGTAATTGAGTATATAAAATATAATTATAATAAAATTTGAGTAGGGACAGTAATATAGTTTCATATAATGTATAGGAATGTAAAAATTCCGTAAAAGTAATAGTGAATTCAGCCGGCTATTGCGTAAAGAGGTGGTATTCCTTTGGGCCAAATTCCTTTGATCATCCAAAGGCCCAAACTGAATCAAATTAGCTGGGCTGTTTTCTTATTTGGGCCGAATACCATTAATTCTCGGACGGCCCAACGAGAAAAGATAGAACAGCTCGTACTGGAGCAAGCCAAACCTCGTCTTTGTATTCTGAGTTTTTTCGAAGAATAGTCTGGTTTTCCGGATCTCGCAGGCCCTGCTGTCCTATCGCCGTCGATCAATTCTCTCTACAATCCCTGTCCGGTAAGCTTGTTCCTTCGTTTCTCCTCAAATACTTCGAAGCTCTAAGAATCTGCTTGTTTCATTTTGCAAAGCATCTTTGGATTCGCCTTTCTTATTGACGTTGATTTGAAAAAAAAAAAAAAACACAAATTCAGATCATAGTAAGCGTATTGAGTTTGGAGTATAATAATCAGATCCATTGATTTATATTTATCTATTATTTCGTAAATTATTACCTTTTTGGTGCACTGACAGAGGGCTTGACTAAAAATGTTGGGAGGTAGAGCAATCCATCGGTTATTAGGCAGGAAATTTCATTCTGAATCCTCGGTATGGCTGTACTTTGCTTTTTGGTTTTACTTTTTAGCAGATGTATATATTCCTGTTTGTTGGTTTATGTAAATAAATAGACGTTATTGCCTTCAAATGCATACCTTAATTAATATCTTCAAATATTGCTTTTAATCTCCCGATTTTTTTGTGCAATGATGTCTCGTATTTGAACTGCATTTCATTGGCCATTCTGGAAACAGTTGTTTAATTTTTATTCGAGAATATGTTGGGTCATATTCTTGCACCCTAGGGTATGATTTAGTAGTCAATGAAGTGTGACGAAGAACCATGACGTCTCAGGTTCAAATCTCAGCTGAGACAAGAAAAACATTAGATGATTTCTTTTAAACCTTGGTGGGCAGAGTAACCCGGTGTTCGGGCTAGTAGGAAGTAACAGGTAGCTGGTGGAATGGTTGGGGTGTGCACAAGCTGGCCCCGACACTACTGTCATAAAAAAGAAAGATGTTGGTTTATGTTTTGACTTTTGTGTATGTACAAGAATAAAATATAATTGTGGATTGAAGTTCTTAAGACTAGTAGAAGTGGGTTATGTATAAATTTAAGTGTTTTTAGATTGTATTAAAATATTCAATCGAGCAAACTGGTGAGCATTTTGGGACAATGCAAATGGGAAAGAGGATAAGCATTTTGTTAACTTGCATTTGATTGTTTTTTTTTTCCAATGGGGTCTGCATTGTCCTGCTTGTGTACGAAGTTATATAGGTATAAGTGTTGTACTGCTTGGTCTCATATAAGCCAAAAGGTAGCTTGAGAAATCTTGGGTGTTTGTCTTAAAGCTCATAGCTGATGTGGAAGATTTTATGATTGTTGCTGATTTAGTTGAAAGACTTGGGTCCTATCAAAATTTCATGTTCAAAATCTTTCATTAAACCACATGAATTTCAGGCCTCTCCAATTTTATCATCCATTGCTTCCAAACAAGCTCAAGAAGAATTTGGATCTTGTGGCATGAAGTCCCTCAGATCATTGGCATTAATTGGAGCAGGTGTATCTGGACTCTTAGGTTTTGCGACAGTAGCATCTGCCGATGAGGCTGAACACGGATTGGAATGTCCAAGCTATCCTTGGCCTCACGCAGGCATTCTTAGTTCATATGATCATGCTTCGTGAGTTACTCCTGAATCTCCTATTCCCTCTTGGCTCTCTGTTATCTTTTTTTGTTCACCCTCTTTCCTTGTCCCTTCGGAAGAAAGGATAAGGACTTCAGACTTCTACGTGTTTTTCTGATAAAGAATGTTTTGTGAAGTGTGTGTTTCCATCCCTCTAAAGAAAATGATAAGGATTTCGGTGACTCTGTGGATTTTGTGTAGAGGGATTTTGACAGGTGCAATCCAACAATTATATGACTCAATCACTTAAAGAGCACTACATTCTGTTTGCGTTTATGTGTGGTTTTGTTTAGAAGAGAGAGGCATTGCATAGAATGACCTTTCTAAATGAAGTGCTGTTCCACCCAGATAGAGAGTGGAAATGTTGTTCCATTCTCATGTTTGGCCCAAACACATGGAATTTTCATATATGAAATGAAAAAAATGCCAAAGGATTAGGATGAGCATTCCTTGAGAGGGCTAGAGGATAGTAGGACTTGGCTGGAAAGGGCTTTCCCTAGCATAACCATTCCTACTCTTTCTTACAACCCACACAAAGGAGTGGAAAAGAGGACGTAGCGTGACGATATTGTTTTTATGAATTTCATGATCCAAACATCACATTGCTGTTGTGTTCTAAATGTGGCATCATTTCCTTGCCAGCATCAAGTATGAAAATTACTGCTTGTCATTTGGTGACTATTGTAATCTGGTCTCTGTAATTTCAAGACGCCAATTATAGAACATCATAGTAGTTGCCTTTTGCATCTTTGCATTTATGAGATATTCGACATTGCTTAAGTTTATACTGCTGGGATTAAAAGAAAGTGGTCGAGCCTTGCTTACAGAATTCAACTAGCTGCAGTCTCCTTTTTTTTTTGTTGATAGTGAGCTGTATAATCTTATTTTAGTTGAATTGTTTTGGGTTCTCTTTTGGCAAATAGGATTCGTCGTGGTCACCAGGTTTATCAACAAGTATGTGCATCTTGTCATTCAATGTCACTTGTTTCATATCGTGACTTGGTTGGGGTAGCATATACAGAGGAGGAAGTAAAGGCCATGGCAGCTGAGATTGAGGTGGTTGATGGGCCTAATGATGAGGGTGAAATGTTCGCTCGTCCTGGTAAACTGAGTGATCGTTTTCCTCAGCCATATACAAATGAAGCAGCTGCTAGATTTGCTAATGGGGGAGCCTACCCTCCGGATTTAAGTCTTATTACAAAAGTATTGCCTCCCTTCTGTTTCTATTTGTAGTAATAACTGTTACCAGCCCCAACTTTCTTACATTCTGTTTCTCAGGCACGTCATAATGGTCAAAACTATGTGTTTGCCCTTCTAACTGGCTATCGTGATCCTCCTGCTGGTGTTTCGGTATGTATCAGTGTCCTTTGTGTATCTTCTTCTAGGCACTAATTTCTTTTCTTGGAAATTTTATAGCTTTTGTGCTACTGGTTTACATATGCAATGTTTTTCTCCCTATCTTCCTTTTGTTTTGTTTTTGCTTTATGTAGCTGATTTTGCGGCCTAAGTGGCCTGAGAAACTATGTAAATTGGGATTACTTCTCTGTTCTCATGTTTCTCTCATAACATTTGAAGTCACTAGTTTGTCTCTAGGGAAGTTACCCCTAACATATGACGCATATGGTGACAAAGTGTTTTCTTCTTTCCTTCTGTAACCGAAGTAGGATAACTTTCCAGCGCTTGTTGTGTGATATGTTCGATACTGCGGTGGGGGTTTGGGGGGGGGCAGGGCGTTTGAACTGCTTTGACACTGATTAGGCTTCTCATTCTGTGGAGGGTGTATAACTTAACCAATCGCTAGTGGAATCGAGAAGTGGGAGGATTAGAGTAGGATTTATGTTTGTTCACAATTACTTGCATAGGACCATATCGATTTTTGTATGAGAATTTAGGGTCTTGATTGTAGTATTGTATTAAACTGTAGATCTTAAAACTTCTTAGCAATTACGGTGATGCTACTAATTTGTCAATTTATGGGTCTTTTGTTGTATGTTGTTCACTTGTACGGGCTGTGCGACAAAATTCAGGACCATGGGTGCAAATAAACCATTTATCAAAAGAATTGACCCATGTGTATATTACAACTTTGTTTTTTAACCTCATTTCTAGCTTTTGACTAAATATAGGTGGCAGAATTACCCGATACTTGTGCTGGTGGGAGGTAACAAGTATTTGGTGGAATAGTCCAAGTGCACCCTAGCTGGCTCAGACACCGCCGTATCAAAAGAATAAAAAATCAAATATAAAATGTATACTATTTTGTTCTTTGCATATTTGCTTGGATCTTACGATCCTACTATGATCCAATCACTGGATCCTAATCTCCATTCTAAAAACATGCTTGATGCATTTGTTGATTTGTTTACTTAACTCTCCTATTTGTAGTTGTTTACTACGAGCATTATCTAATTAAAGTTAACCATTTAATTAGAAGATAATTGGAATTACCAGAGACTACTGGTCACACTTGCCCTCCTTTCCTTTCCCCCTTTCATTTTTTTCTCTGCTTTCTTTCTATCTTTTGTTAGAGTAGGAAATTGGTGTATCTTGTCTCTTTGACTGATCTGTCAAGATTCAACTATACTGTAGATTCGTGAAGGACTTCACTACAATCCTTACTTCCCTGGTGGGGCTATCGCGATGCCTAAAATGCTTAATGATGGCGCTGTTGAATATGAAGATGGTACCCCTGCAACTGAAGCTCAGGTTGGATCTCCTAGTCACTTTACTGGAGCTGGCTGTGTCTAGTTTCACAGCTGTGGCTATACTAATTTGTCCTTATATTATGCTGTAGATGGGGAAAGATGTGGTGTCGTTTTTGACTTGGGCTGCTGAACCAGAGATGGAGGAGAGAAAACTGGTTTGTTGTTTTTGGTGTTTGTACAGATGATATTTGTGCTAATTTTGGTAGTAGTTTCTGATATATTTGTATTGCATTGCAGATGGGCTTCAAGTGGATATTTGTGTTGTCCCTTGCTCTACTTCAAGCTGCTTACTACAGGCGTTTGAGGTGGTCTGTTCTCAAATCACGGAAGCTGGTCCTTGATGTTGTCAATTAGAACATCCCCTATTCGAATGCTTGTTGAGAGACTTGAGCAGGCAAATAATATTTTCTTTCTCAAAATACTTTTGTTGTTTTACGTCTTACTCTGGAATGGCCTGTTTCTTGGGCGAAGCGAACAGGCTATAAAATTTTCTTCTATTTGGAGTTAGAATAAGAAGCTCCTGTAACTTTAGTTATTTAAGTTTGGCTTTTATAGGGGAGACATTCTCACCTTGTTCAAACTTCCCCTGTAGTTTTGCTATATTCCCAGGTTTCTGAGTGACCTCGTTTTTCCAAAAGGCATCTTTCTTTTTCGACATTGTTTTGGAGGTTGTAACACATGTTATGCAGCTTGTTTGGTGGTTCACTGTTTGTGAAATTTTACACAACTTTTCCTTGCTGCATCTGTAGTTGTACGACTAAACTTGTCAAAGTTGCAATATTGCACTTAAAATCCTATTCCAAGGGGCACAAACAACATTGATTGAATAAAATTTAGTGGTAAGTCTATTGCTATTGGATTAGCGGATTTGCACTTTACGTGTGTTACATGTATTATCGAACAATAGATTATTAACTGGTTCTGGCAAATAAAAGTGCTTGGCTATGTTCTCGTCGAATTCTATTTAATGGAAATGAATTTATTAACATGGCGTACTTCTTGCCTAACATATATTAATCAGCAAAGATTTTGCCATTACTATTGATTCAGATGGTTCGGGCACGTGCGGAGGAGGAGCCTTGATGCTCCGGTGAGGAGGTGTGAGCGGTTGGCTTTGGTGGGTAAGAGAAGAGATAGAGGGCGACCTAAGAAGTATTGGGGTGAGGTGATCAGGCAGGACATGACACGACTGTAGATTTTCGAGGACATGACCCTTAATAGGAAAGTCTGGAGGTCAAACATTAGGGTTGTAGGCTAGGGGGTAATCGAGCTTTTTCTACTTCATACCGGGGGTGAGTGCGGGTTTGATAGGGTTGATCTTAGATGGTTAGGGGTTAATGTTGAGTCCACACTATCTTTCTGATTATCATAGCCCCGGACCTTAATTACTGGGTATTGTTATTGCATGTCATCTATTTTATGGTTTTTATGCTTCTATTACTATTTCTATGGTTTTTGCTGACGTTGTTGATGAATTATCTCTTTTTGTTTTATTTCCGTCTTCCTAAGCCGAGGGTCTATTGGAAATTGCCTCTCTACCCCATCGGGTTAGGGGTAAAGTCTGCGTACACACTACTTTCCTCAGACCCCACTTTGTGAGATTGCCAAATAATGGGATTTTCTTGAAGATTACAATTTACAAGTTGTTAAGAGACCACATTCAAAGTATATATTACAATAAACTCAGTGAGTCATGTCCTTTTCTTCTCTATCAATTTGTTAAGAAAAGGTTACTAAAGGGAAAGGAACTTGTACCAATCAATACCAATTAGAAACTAGCCAATAGCCAAGTTCCACAAACTAAAATTATACTCCCATTTGTCCAAGTACGTGTCCTTTCGCCAATATCATATGGAAATGAGAATAGAGAAGAATTGAATTTCCTTAGATATTTTGATTGGCTGTCGATGAATGATTGAAGGAAAAACAAGTTGTTTATTGTGGACTGGAGGGACCATACATGCCATCGACAGATTGGCTAGTTAAAGGTTTGGGGTACGAGATTTGATCTTAATATAAAACAAGATTTCCTATCTTAGATAATTCGTAAACGACAACCCGACAAGTACTTGGCGTCCACTGTTTATCCACAACACAATTTCAAGAAAAACATGACTCTCTTCTCTTACTAAAACAAGTAACTCAAAAGTCAAAATATTGAATGGAGATGCTAATTCATTGGCGGATGTTAACACGTCGCAGAAATTAGTGCGAACACACTTGACCTCATTTGTTTTCTGAGATGTGTATTAAGATTAAGATATCCGAATCTGAATACACATCTGAATATATTAAGATGTGTATTAAGATTTGAATACTAAAAATTAAGACTATTTGATTTTTAACATTTGAATGCATAAAATTTATCTTTATTTAAAAAATAATAAACATAAAATTCAAATGAAATACTAACTAATCTAATATTCTATCAATAAAATATATAGTTTTTAAAATATGATAGTTATTGGTGGTGATGGCTAACGGGTGAATACCGACTTGGTGGTAGTTTTGGTCGATGATGATGGTTCATGCTAGTAGCTAATAGTGTTCGATAGTTGTGGCGATTATGATTGAGGATGGTGGTTGTGGGTGGTGTTAGTTAATCATGGCGAGTGGTGGTTTGTGATTGAGGAAGGTGGTGGTAGGTTATATTGATGGGCGGTGTCCGCTGTGGTTGTTAATAGTGATGGAGTGGTTGGTTGTGGTAATTGAGGTGAATAAGTATTGACTGTGGGTGAGAATGATGGTGGTCGGAGTGGTGAAGATGTTGGATGGTGATGGTCGATAATGGTGGCGACTATGATTGAGGATGATGGTGGTGATAGTGGTGGTTGAGTATAGTGAGGGTGGTAGTAGTGGTGGTGGTGGTGGCGTGGCGATAGTTGATAATGGTAGGGAGTGGCGGTAGTTAATAATGAATATGTGATAGCATCTTAATGAAATTAAGTCTCTATTATAGATCTTAATCATACAGACCTATTTAGACCCATTAAGTGATTGTGAAGCAAAAAAAACAAACACACTTAATGATTAAGATATGAGTAATTAAGATTCAGACTTTAAAAACAAACACACTTAATGATTAAGATATGAGTAATTAAGATTCAGACTTTAAAAACAAACACACTTAATGTCTGAGATCTGAATGATTAAGATTCAGACATCCATTAAGTGCAAACTATTACTCGGGATGAAAGAGAGTCTTGGCGTAGCTGGTAAAGTTGCTGCCATGTGACCATGAGGTCACGGGTTCGAGCCGTGAAAATAACCTCTTGCAAAAATCCAGAGTAAGATTGCATACGATAGATCCTTGTGGTCCGACCCTTCCCCGGACCCGCGCGTACTATTTGTATTTGTCTGACCACCCACAACTCTCAAGCATATGATTTCAAGGAGTCATGTAACCAAAATTCCAGAGCTAGGTAAAAGTATATATAAATAACAAGGTGCTATATCACATAGTTGAAACCTATTCCAGTTTTTGGTAATGGCGCAAGGAGCGTCGAGAAATTAAATTGATGGCTTCACTCTGAGGACCACAGAATTAAGGAACTGAGAAAGGGATGACACCTGTTGTTGCATATGAAGAGATAGCCTATAGGCTTTTACCAGCAATTCCTCTGGATTTTATTGTCTCACTTTTTTAAAAAAAAAAATCATATCAGAATTTAAGATTATTAAAATTTAATGAGAATCTTTTAAAGTTTTGTGATTGTACAATGTTTCAAATTAAAGTGAAGAAAACGTAATATATATAAAATAGAAAGGATGAAGTAAAACTGTTAAGCAATTGCTCATTTCTCTAGAGACTACAATTGTGCCATGTGTAATGTGGATACCTCAAAGGAAGCATCATGTTATTATATCTATATACCCAAAGAGTGCTGGACGCAACATATATACTTGCCTGAATGAAACTCATAAAGCTCATATATATGCAGTAAGAGACAGCAGCAGCAGAAACTCAGGAAGTGAATACACAACAGCATAACAGAGCCATTAAGTTCAGGTAAAATCATCTGTCTGAAATCTGATAATATCCTATATATATATATATATATATGTCATTTTGCCCTTCATTCTTTTGCTGGTAAAGGATTCGGAAGATTTTTTCTTTGGTTTCCCACCGGATGCCTGGTATCCGCATTGGAGCCCGATTATATCCGGATTCATGTCTGGTAGGGTCCTATTCGGGGAAGCGCTCCCGACTAAGGATTTTTCTATACTTAGGGTTCAAATCCGAGACCCTATGGTCTAGGGAGGAGCAACCCCATCAGCTGCACCACATCCTTTGGTGGTCGGAAGACTTGTATATACGCAACTGGAAAGCACTTTCACATTATTTTTAGACGCTGAAACTTATCGGAACAGTCTTTAGTCAACATCTTATTGCCTTAAAATACAATCCATTAATATTGTCCAAGGGACAGCTGTAGTAGCTAGTAGACTAGTAGTAGTAAAACTGATTATTATTTTTTAATATAGATATTCGCATGCTATAATTAACCCAAAGAAAACCAAGATTTTTTTTTACTGGACAATTATTATAATATCTGAAACAAACCCAAGCCAATTAGTTGTTGTAGAAAATAGCCTCAGATACTTTAATTTTCCTTCCCAACCACATGTTTTACTGTCATTACTTCTACTCCTACGTTTTCAACGACAGATCACGAGATATCATAAAGCCATATAGAGTATCACAAACAAACAAGAACATAACTACCGGTAGCCCGGTACACTAAGTTTCCATTATATGTAAAGTGGGGGAAAAGCCGGAGCACAAGAAGGAACATATAATTGTCTGACGCGTATATTTAATGGTGCTCAGCAGAAACATAAAAAAAATAAAAATTAAAGTAACCTTCTCTAAGACTACATTTTATGAAATCGGGGTAAGGACTGAGGCCTAGGCAATATACATTCTTTTACTACATATATTTATGTTATTTATTTGATACCTTTTAACTATAATTCAGAACATGCATATGGGAAACAAATAAACAAGTACTCATACATCCATTTAATTATCTATATTTGTAGAATAATATTAGGGTTATAGATTCTTTTGCTCGAGTACTCTATCCGGCTTTTGAGCTTTCTTTTTCATTTCCAATGTTTTTCCAGCTTTCGTGATACTTTGTACGAATTAAATTTCCATATAGAAAAAGCCTATTCTCTTATTCTCCAGCTTCAGTATGCTACAGACACTTTTTTTCATTGTTTGCCATGCTAGCTAGTACGGTGGGAGGGGTATGATTTTGGGTCTTTTTTCAATCTCATACCAGAGTTACACATGGAAGTTAAATAGTAGTACCAATATTCCCTTTGTTTTTCACCCTTTATTAACCAATCAAATTCAGAGACGGAGCCAAAACTTCAAATTTATGAGTTACTAAAATTTTAAAATAATAACTTCAAATGCTAAAATATTTGTACATAATTAATAATATTTTTTTTTAAAATATCACTATTTCAGCAAAAGTTATTGAGCTCGGCCCTCTCCGCTCCTGTTCAAATCCCTACTCTATGGAAAATTAAGAGAGATAAAAAAGAAGAAGAGAGGGACACAATCTTATTTCCTAGGGTCTAGAGATAAGTTATTAAATAGTAGTACTAGTTTTTAGAAAAAGAAAAGCAAGAATATTTTTATATCTAAGAAGAACCTCATTATTATCGTAAGATAAAATCGGAATACCCATTGAGCTATATCAAAGGCAGGTGGTGGCATCAGATTCTATTGGGAGCTAGTTTGTATTTTTAGGTCTTTGCTCCAATCAAAAATTAATTCAATATAATTAATTGTCGTTGTACCATGACCTCACCACTATTATTAAAATTGGGTCCCAAAGTTCTATCTTAACCATCCACGCGGCCGATTGTCATACCCTCTTAACCAGAACCAAATTCCAGCTGAGAGCGTCATCCTCACTTGCTTCTTGGGATTATTTGGCAACCTTATTCTTGCCATCCAATTCAACAACAACGACCCAGTATAATCCCACAAGTGGAGTTTGGGGAGGGTAATATGTACGCAGACTTTATCCCTAACCCGAAGGATAGAGAGGCTGTTTCCAGGAGACCCTCGGCTCAAAAAGCAACCGGACGATGGTGTGATAATTAATTTTCTTTTTCTCAATTATATATCAAACATATGTTATATTTCACAAACACACGTATCCAATAATTCTTTACACTAATAAATAACAATATTTTCTAAACCTCTCATTGCGTTTAGGTCAATAATCCAAGGAAATAAGGAGATCGACGATAATGTCACGCATCGTGTTAGAGCAAGATGAATTAAATGGAAGTTCGCATTGGGTATCCTATGTAATAAGAATGTACCATCAAGACTTAAAGGTTAAGTATTATAGAATGGTTGTTAGACCAACTATATTTTATGCGGCAGATTAATATTGGCCAGTGAAGAACTTACAAGTTCAGAAAATGAAAGTATAAAAAATGAGGATGCTTTATGGGAATAGTGTGAGAGATAAAATTAGGAACAACACGAGACAAGGTGGGAGTTGCATCCGTGATAGACATGATGCAGGAAGCGATGCTGAAAAGGTTCGGGCATGTGAAGAATAAGAGCACAAATGCTCAAGTGAAGAGGTACGAGAGGTTGACAATAGTCTAAGAAGAGGTAGAGGTAGACTGAGCAAGAACAAGAGATAGGTGATTAGACAGGACATAACACATCTTCAGCTCATCGAGTACATAAACATATATAGGATAGTATGGTTCTAGTTTAGAGCACTCACGTACTTTAATTCTCTTCTCTATATAAATATTTTTGCTATTATTCTATTAGTATCTTATTCTTCATATTTATTATTAATATTATTTCTTTTTTACTTTGGTTATTTTTATTATTTTTGTTGTCAATAATTTTTACTCTTGTAGGTTTCAAACCTCTTTTGAAAACGTTTTTCTTGAACTGAAGGTCTATCGAAAGCCGTCTTTTTACCTTACACAAGGTAAAAGTAATGTCTACATACATCTTATCCTTCGCAGACCCACCAATAATAACACATTAGGGATATTGTTGTTGTTGCCATGCTTGTGTGATATCATAGCATTTTAAAGATGTACAAGTTATAAAGATGCTTTTTAAGTACCAAAAGTCTTTTTTTTCTTATTTTCTTTGCGGGATAAAAAATACTTTGAAGCATAGCCACATAAAAAGAGATAGAAGAAGCATTCATTTCTAATCACTGTTATTAGTTATATATGCTCTATGAAAATCAAAGGAGCTAAAAAGAATGCGAAAAACGAAAAAAATAAAATAAAAAAATATCTGTGTCAGTCAGCTGGGGGAGGTGATCACACGCTGAAGCTAGGACAGTAGGATTATGGGATACTCAAACTGTAAAATTTTATTGTGTCTCAACACTAGTTGTATGCAGGGACGGATTTACGTGGACCCGAGCGGTGTTACGGAACACCGCTTCGTCAAAAAATTATACTATATATATATAAAAATAATAAATAAAATAAAAATATAAGATAAAATTATTAAAAGTGACACCACTTGCATCAAAATAGCTCAATAATCTAGCAATTGATACTTTCAAATTTGATGTGAGAGGTCTTGGGTTTGATCTCCCTTGGCTACATAATTTTTTTTGGACTGTTATAGGCCTATTGCTAAAAATAGTGACACCACTTATGAAAAATTCTACGTACGACATAGGTTGTATGAGATAACTTTTTTATCTCATAATTTTAATTTTATGGACCCAAATTTTTGTGAACCTAATAGTATATGATTGAAGTCCATAAATTTGTGGGGTCCTAATAGTATTTTGTGTACAACTAATGTCATATGACACAAAATAAAACTTTTCTGCTCAAAAAATTCAAACAACGGACACGCGTCCAGTAAATGGAACCTCCTAGAAAAAGCATTCCCACTTTGCTTCTACCCAGGTACAAACGTGTCGCCTTTTTTTCCTCAGTGCTTTATACGTGACCTTTTCCCATTGGTTCTCACTTGGCACACCAATCACAGCAAAACTATTTCCATTTTCGCTGGATATGCTGCTTTACTATTGGGACCCACCTGATCTCATCCCACCAATCACGGCTCTTCTCTGCTTAAGGTTTTGCCCTAGACACGTGGTGTTTCCTAACGTAACCCTACGACTATTGCCTGTAACTATGATAATCGTCTCGGCATCCGGCTAAAGTCTAATTTTTTTTAGTCTAAAGTCCGCTCTACGAGTGTAAATAGAGTTAGATATATATTTTATGGACGTCGGAAACAATTGGGCCGGGTCTGGCTACCCCGGCGCACCTAAAGATATGACGATAATCAACAAGATGATGCTAAGATTCCGGCCGATTGCGCCGAAGCCCGTCGCTAATTCTTCGGGCTCTGGCTCTATGATCGAGACTCATAAGATTGAAGTGGTTAGCAAAAGAAGAACAAAGAGAAAGTACGTTAGAGTTAAGAAAAATAGCAATTACAAGAATAAAAAAGAAAACAGAGAAAAAAAAGAAGGATCCTTAGTTTTGGATGATCATGGAACTATTGTAACACTTCAGCTACTGCCAGAAACTAGTGGAGGAGTTAAAAACTCACCAGAGAACAGATCTTACCCAAAAACCATCAATTTTTGGATGAATTTTGATAAATCTGAGAACAACGATATTTTATCAGTCGGTGCACCGAATCTGTTAGATCAGACGGTGGAGATGCGATCTACCAAGGTAGTGGAGTCATGGGTGATGGTTGATGGTATAACAAATACTTTGGTAAGTTTATCAGCCTTAGGAAATACGGATACGGAGAAGATGAAGAATCTGGAAGCTGACACGTGTCCAGGACTCATATCGGACGGCTTAGATAGGGTACAGTGGGTGAATCTAGCGTATCGGAGAATGATAGATCCGTTAGAAGACGGCGGAGAGCCACCGGAGATGGTGGTGCGGTTAGTTTTGAAGGAGAAAAAAACTGTACCATTATTATTATTACCAGCTTTTGCATGCACTGTGAGAGTTGTGTATACAATGAATAATGTGAAGCAGACAAGGACAATGCCTTGTGACGTGTGGAAGATGGATTTTGGAGGATTTGCATGGAGATTTGATGCTAAAGCTGCACTTAGTTTGGGGATTTGAAGGAAAATAAACACTTTTAATTCCTTCTCTCTAGCAAAAAAAGGATAATCCCAAGCTTGCTATCAAGGTAAGTATAATATTATTATACTACTCCTATATATTATGGGAACCCTAGTGAGAAAAATAATGATCTCTAAAATTTGTGCTTTTGAAGATAAAATCTAGGGCAAAAATATGCTCTTGATCTTGTTCAAACTCTACTTCTAAGTGTAAAAAATGTTTGTTGGAAATGAAGAAGTGTGAAATTGATAACAAACTATATATGGGGTTGTTATAATTCAGTTAATTTCAATATTTATTTGTTAAGCAAGAAAACACATCACTTGTGAAAGTTCTTTCAAACGGAATGGAACCAAAAACACTTCAAATGATGCACTAGCTTCTTGTTCAAACCTCTACTTCTTATTAAATATAAAGAAGTTTGCCGAAATTAAGAATTTATTGTCCACAGATGAAATCATATCCAACACTAATTAACCTATGATATTGCTTAATAAATTTCATCCTATATCCCATTACATGTCATGTCATTTCCAAAGTTTCTATCCACATTTATTTTGAATGTTTTCAGAACTTGAGAAATTTTTCATACACCTACAAATTTCCAAACATCTGGTCTGAATGCTTAAGAATGAAACTAATCCTTTTGAAGTTCTTGAGAGTGACACCTACACCTTGCATTTGTTTCGATACAGAATAATTGTATTGACAATCAAATACTACAATAAATTGAGAAAGTACAGTAAACACAAAATTAACAACAATTGTTATGTTTTAATGGAAACAATATATGGAGAAAACTATATGCTAGTGAGAAACTACTAAATGCTAGCTATAGCAGAGTGAGTTGTAACAAGTATGTGAATTAATCTCTTACTCTAAACAGGAAATTTCCCATTGACTGTGGAAATATAAGCTGCTTAACTTCTTTCTCGAAAAGAACGGGCATTATTCTCAAACTTGCCTTGTAATTTGTTCAAAATTATCGTCTTGCTAACTTTTTGGTCACAGAAAACTAGTGAGTAATAAAGCACATCCATGATAATATTGACTAATTTTATATCACATGTAAAACATTGATTTTGAGGGTGGTTGGCTAAGCTTATAAGCCAGTCAAACTGGCTTATAAATACTTTTTGACTTATTTACGCGTTTAGTAAAATTAAAAGTGCTTATAAGCCAAAAATAAGTCAAAAGTCATAAGTTGGTCTCCCCTAACTTGTCAAATTTCAGTTATAAGCACTTTAGGTTTGACCATAATATTTACTATTTTATCTCTAAAATACTTCTTTTTAAAACAAAACTTTTCGTATACCCAGTTCTTCAGCTACTTATTATTAATTTTAGCACTTTTATCCAAACATGTAACTGCTTATTTTTTAAATCAATTTTAGCACTTAAAAGTGATTTTTAGCACCTAATGCTTATTAGCTACTCTGAATCAGCTAAGCCAAATGGACTCTTTGTAGACTATTGAACAGAGTATCATTTTTTCTCTATCTATTTTGTTTCTTTTTATGTCTAAAGATAAACGTAGCTTAGCATTTTAATTACTGGAGCTAGGATATGATTGAAATAATTGGACAAGCTAGCTAGGTTTCAACTAAAAATAATAACATTTGCTGACTGATCTGTTGCAGTTTTTTAAAGCCATGTTTATTGGAGTAGGTAGAAACTAGAGACTATATAACATTAAATTGCTATACTGACTCAGTCAAGACAGGAACACCTTGAACCATAGCGAAGCCAGGAATTTCATTAAGGGTGTTCAAATTAAAAAAAAGTGAAATTTTTTTCGATAAAGGGTATTCAATATATGTTATATACCTCTAAAACATAATATTTTACCTATATATACAGTGTAAATTTTTTACGAAGGGTGATCAGTTGACCACCTCATGTGGCTTCGCCACTGCCTGGAACCTGCGTAAGAGGAGCTAGCAAAGAGTAACTTTGTGTAGATAAGCATTAGTGTATCACTAGTTCAGAACTTAACTCATTATTAAAGTAAAATTACAAATTATTTTTTATCATATATTAAAGTTATCTTACTTTAACAGTAAAGTTACAGAAATTTTTACGCATAAAACTTGACATCAGTGTTTCGTTATACTATAATACTACGGATAAGAACAGATAACAGATTCAGCAGATTTCATGAATATTAAAAGAAGATCTTCTTTTGCTTGATAAGCTTAAACAATGAGATGTGAGTTACTAGTAGGCTGAATCATTCTGCACTCCACAAAAGAGTAGCTAACAATGGTTGATAAGAAAAAAGCTTAACTTTAAGACATACTCTACTGTATATACAGATTGATATGAACATCTAGAACCTTCTCCTCATGGATTTCTTCATATCCATAGTTTCTTTCATTTTCCCCCCCTTAATTTTCTATTCATAGCTCCTCTCATTTTATTTTCCCTAATAAATGAATAATAGCCCGTTTGGCCAAGCTGCGAAAATCGGCTTATTTTGAGAAGTGTTTTTTTTAAAAGTGTTTTTCTCAAAAGTACTTTTGGTGAGAAATAGTTTGTGTTTGGCTAATTAGTTTGAAAAGCACTTTCTGAGCAGCAATTAGTGTTTGACCAAGTTTTAAAAAACTGCTACTAAGTGTATTTTTCTCAAAAAAGTGCTTTTGGAGAGAACTACTTTTTTCTGCTTCTCTAAAACTGCTTCTGTTTTTCCTCAAAAGGACTTTTTTTTCCTTCCAAAAGCTTGACCAAACACCTCAATTTTTGGCCCAAAGTGCTTTTAGCAAATGACCAAAAAGAAGTTTGGCCAAACAAGCTAAGTGTGATTGGATGTGAATTGACAGGTGAATAAGTGGTTTTAGTTTCTTCTGGTGATTTTCCTTTTGCTTGTAGTCAAAATAAGCTGCAAGCATGGACGGATTTATAGTCCAAATTATGGGGACTTGAAACCATAGTCTCTCCACCGAGCTATATATTTTTTAAAATTAGTCTAATATTATCTGTTTGCCTCTCGAGCCCAGTTTTATTAGAAAACGGCCTCTCTATCTCCCCAATGTAGGAGTAAGATTTGCGTACATATTATTCTCCTAAAATACCACTTGTAAGATCCCACTGGGTTTATTGTTGTTGTAGTCTAAGCGTTCATACCAAATTATATAAGTTTGTGTAATTTCGAAAAATGATTGTACTACATGACTTGTGTGCTCTCAATTTACCCTGGAATATATTTTATACAGTAGGAGTTCCTCGTAGTTTTTTCTTTTTTTTTGGATAGTACGAAGCACTGTACTTGTTGGAGTACGTTTTGCTTTAGTTTACAAGTTATTTATTTCATTTCTTATGAAAGTACATGCATATAATTTTTAGGTGACTTTATATTTTATTTTTTTAATACCGTGAGCATATAAAAGTTAAATCTGATAAAATTTTAGGAACATGTGTACATATCTAGATTTGTGCCGTAGGGCTTTTTCCATTTAAGAGGTTGGTTGTTGTATAACGACCACGTGTCCTTTTTGACCGTCATTCAACTTTTGCAGCGCTTCATTCTTCGTTCTTTCATACTCTGCAGTCTGCATCAATCAATCAAACAGCTCTCTGTTTCCGTTTTACCTTTTTTTCTCCGTTCCTTTCTTTTCTTTTGCTGTGCGGTTTCTTCTTTTTACTCAAACTTTATCGGAGTATTATTAATGCATGAGTTAGTAATACAAGCATTAGTAGTTATGCAGAGATTATTTTTTATTCATTGTTTGATGTGATGTAGACAAGAGGGGTTGCTCTGATGGTAAGCAACCTCCACTTCCAACCAAGAGGTTGTGAGTTCGAGTCTCCCAAGAGCAATGTGGGAAATTCTTTGAGGGAAGGATGCCGGGGGTCTATTTTGGAAACAGCCTCTCTATCCCAGGGTAGGAGTAAAGTCTGCGTACACACTATCCTCCTCAGACCCCACTAAGTGGGATTATACGGGGTTGTTGTTGTTGTTTGGTGTGAAATTAGTTGTTTATAAAAATGTCTTCTATATTTTTTAGCTTTAAGGAACTTTAAAGGATAATTTTATTTTTAACCATGCTAATGCATATATTAATAGCCTTGGTATTGCTAATACCATGGTTTGCTATGTATTGATTATACATACGATAATACCAAATAAGTTGTATAACTAATACTTGCATTAGTAATACATAGATTGAAAAAGTGTACTAAACAAGTATTAATAATACCAAAAGCTAATACATCCATTGTTTTCTCTAATACATCCTACCAAACGACCCTTTAGAGTACTAAAAATATTTTTTTAAATAGGTGATGGATGAGAGTGCCACATATCTTTTCATAACAAATCATATAGTTAGGGTTAAAATGGAGATGCTTATAATTAAATAGCTTTAAAATGATAAAGGTGTCTTCAAAGATTGTCACACAAATTGGAATAGAGAGAAAAATGCATCGATTGCTATGTAAAGATTAATAATTGCTTCAAGTTCATGTTTGTCTTTTTAATAATTTAATTCTTGTATTACTAATACATATTTTCTTATTTTACATTCTATCCCGCATAATTTAATATAGATTTCATAATGTAATGTGGACATTATTTAATAGCAATAACCAATAAATGCATGAGATATGCGAGAATTGTTTGCTTAGGGACCAACCAATCGATTCATTAGTTATGCTGCAATAATTTTTTCTTATGTGCCAAACTAAACACTATATTCTTGTGGAAAATTTTATATTTGGATTAACTAATACAATCAACCAAGGACCCTTGACAGGAGTTGCACTATCAAGTTAATTAAAAGCTAATTACAAGTATTTTTCAAACCATGATATACATTAAGCTACGAACAACATAAGAATTAAGAATATGAGAAATTTCCTTCTTCTATCAATTGATGAACTTGATTTTTTTTAGGGCATCTCTAACCTTAAGTACTATTCCCCCGTTCCAGTTTATGTGAACCTATTTTCTTTTTGGTCCGTTCCAAAAAGAATGACCATTTTCTAAATTTGGAAATAATTTAGCTTAAACTTCCAATTCGATCCTTAATGAGAATCTTTTATTACCACACAAATATTCTGGACCCCTTTTTGACTTGTTTAGGACCACAAATTTCAAAAATCTTCATTTTTTCTTAAATTTCGTGCCCAGTCAAACAGGTTCATATAAACGCAAATCATGGGTACGCCTATGATATTAAATATTAATGAAGAGCTAATTGGTGCAATGTGGAGCTGTCTTAGTTTAATTAATTAAAATGCATATAGTCATATAGGGGCGTATATGGTGTGTTGGCGATGGATTCAACTGAACTCACAACTTTCGATGCGGAGTAAAAATTTATATGTAAAAATTTATTAAAATTGCATAATAGTAGATATGAACTCATAACTTTAAAAATATAATGGGTTCAATGCTAAAGTTTAACCTGTCACGACCCTAAACCCGGACGTGATGGCGCCTCTCGTGAAGACAAGGCCAGCCGACACAAACCCCCAATAAAATTAACAAATAACAATTCATAATTAAGTCATTAATACTGATAAATCCCATAATAGAGTGAAATATATCAACTGCGGAAAATCAAACAATGCCCGACATCGGGGTGTCAACAGTCATGAGCATCTAATATAAGTCTACAAGTCTGAAAGAGTTTATACAGTCTATTACAGAATTGGAAACAGAAAGTAAGATAGGAGGGAGAAAACACTAGGCTGCGAACGCCGAGCAGCTACCTAGTGGACTATGAATGGCCTACTGGGAGCAATCAACCTTCACTGGCGGGACCTGAACCTCCTGAATCTACACACAGGGTGCAGAGAGTAAAGTGAGTACTCCAACTCAGTGAGTAATAACAATAAATGAAGATTGAGCGATAAGAAATCACGTAAAAATACAACAACATGCTATAAAGAGGCAGTGTAAAACTAATAAAATGCAATAAAACAGTAAAATTTTATAAAACATCTTGGTTCAGTTTCAACAGTTAAGCAAGTAAATGAAAGGCAGCTAGAAGAGGTAAACACATAAAATCCGCCCCTCGGGCAATAACATGGAACAACACCAGCCCCTCGGGCTATATCTCATGTCACAATGGGTATCCGCGCTCACTGGGGTGTACATACTCCGGGAGGGGGCCCTTACGGCCCAAGCGCAATAACGATCCATCTCGTGGCATAATCAAACAGGCTCTCAGTCTCATATCAAGCCACCTCGTGGCGTAACAAATCAGTCACTCAGCCTCATAATCATAAATTAGTACCACACCGTTGCGGCGCGCAGCCCGATCCCATAATATCCTAATAATACAAGCTCTCGGCCTCACTCAGTCAGAAATCTCTAAAAGCCACTCGGGCGCAGTAAACATGATGCTCAGCCCAAAATATCATTTAAAGTGTTTAAGACAAAGTAAACATGGCTGAGTTATGAAAGCAGTAGAATATAGCACGACTGAGTACAGATATAAAATTAAAACAGTGAGGAAATAGCAGTAAAAATCCCCTAAGGTCCAAATAGTTAGCACGAGACCCAAATATGGCAATCTGCCCAAAACATGATCATAGCAAACAACTTTCAATCAAATACGTAGTAAAAACAGTCATACGGGATGGACTAAGTCACAATCCCCAACGGTGCACGACCCCACGCTCGTCATCTAGCATGTGCGTCACCTCAACATAGCACAATGATGTGTAATCCGGGGTTTTATACCCTTAGGACAACATTTACAATCATTACTCACCTCAATCCGGTCCAAACTCTAGCCCGCGAGGCCTTTGCCCCTCGAATCGGCCTCAACTTGCGTCGAATCTATATCAATAAAGTCCTTATCTCCTCACGAGTTCATACATTTTAAAAGTCCCAAAATCCGACCACAAATAGCCCCTTAAATCCTCAAGTCAAGGTCTCCAATAACAATCCCTAATCCCCAATTCGTAACCCTTAATTTCCATTAATTTTAAGCCAAATCAGTGAAATAATGCCATAGGATCGATTATTAGGTTAAATTTTTTTACCTTCAGACGTTATCCCTTGAATCCCTCTTCAAAATGGCTTCCCCAAGCTCAAACCCGAATAAAAATGGTGAATAACAACTCAAAATTCGCGAAGGGGAGTTTATATACTTTCTGGCCCAAGCTTTTCGCACCTGCGACCCAAATCCCGCTCCTGCGGTCTAGCGGACCGCACCTGCGATTTTCACTTAAGCCCTAAATTTTCGCATCTGCGCCATCGTATGTCCGGTTCCTTAACCGCTTCTACGGTTCCTGCCTTCCTTGGTTCCTTCTGCTTCTACGACTGATCTTCCGCATCTGCGGGGGTCGCACCTGCGGCCTCCCAACCGCAGATGTAGTTATGACAACAGTCATATAACTTCAGCTGCCATTTCCAAATTCCTGTCTTTCCGTCAACCATCCGAAATCACCCCGAGGCCCCCAAGACCTCAACCAAAAGCACAAACAAGTCACATACCACCACCCAAACTTATACCAATCTTCAAAATACCTCACACAACATCGAATCAACCAAAACTCATCGGATTCAAGCCTAAGGTTCTCAAAATCTTCCGAATTACGCTTTCGATCAAAACGTCTATCAAACCACGTCTGAATGACCTGAAATTTTGCACACACATCCCAAATAACACAACGGACCTACTGCAACTTCCGGAATCCCATTCCGACCCCTATATCAAAATCTCACCTATCAACCGGAAAATGCCAAAATTGTAATTTCGCCAATTCAAGCCTAAATCTACCCCGAACCTCCAAAACACATTCTGATCATGCTTCTAAGTTACAAATCACCTCCCGAAGCTATCCGAACTATCGTAACTCACATCCGAGCCCTTTAACACATAGGTCAACATCCAGCTGACTTTTCCAACTTAAGCTCACTCAAAAGAGACTAAGTGTCTCAAACCTTACCAAAACTTCTTCGAACCCGAGCCAAATAACCTGATAGTTCATAATACAGATGAACAAGGTAATAATAAGCAAAAATGGGGGAAATAGAGCGGTAACTCATGAAACGACTGGCCGGGTCGTTACAAAACCCATATGATTTAGATCTTGAATTCACCTTTGTAATCATACGATAATCACAGTGAGTCGTGGTAATTGTTGTCAATCGCAAAAACCTGAAAAGGCAAAAAAGAAGAAAGAACATGTATGTATTGACGTATGGTTTAGGAATTAGAGGGAGTGGTGACTTATGTAGTCTAGTACTCCTTCCGTTTCATTTAGTGTGTTTTAGTTTAATTGAGCATATAAAGTTTAAGAATATAAGGAAAACTTTTAAATATTTTTCGGAAAATATTTTCCAATTTTTCCATATTTGGTTGGCTTAAATGTTTTGGAAAATATTTTCCTCAAGAACTCATGAGGAAAATGTTTTCCTTATTAAAAGAATAGAAAATATTTACTAAAACTCTTTGTCAACCTTCCCCCTATTCCCATCCCCACTAACCCCCACTAACCCACTCCCACAACCCCTACCCTCCCCCCAC
Organism: Nicotiana sylvestris; assembly: GCF_000393655.2. Classification (NCBI taxonomy): domain Eukaryota; kingdom Viridiplantae; phylum Streptophyta; class Magnoliopsida; order Solanales; family Solanaceae; genus Nicotiana; species Nicotiana sylvestris. The sequence continues at coordinate 2,340,222 of NC_091058.1, forward strand.
CCCCACCTCACACCCTATCTCGCGACCCTTCTCTCTCCACCCTAAATAAAAATATTACTAAAAGTACTTTCTTTTCATATTGTAGATAGAGTACTTTTTTTCCATTTTAACAAAACGAGTATTTTCTTTTCATGATATAAAATTATATATATTTTAGTTATCGAGCTCAAATTTTAACGTTGTTCTTGCGTGAAAAAGTAAAGTAGCACATTGGTTCATTTAGGCTTTGAGTTTATTTGGAGATATGGATCATTATTGGGCTTGGGAGGTTTGCCTCCTTGTGTATATCCCCTGTTTTGACTGTGTTGCTAAAATGGTCTCTGCAGTGCCAGAAAAATGATATATTTGCCCTTGAGATACAAGCTTATGTCCCGATGGCTTTTCATGTAAATAAGTTAATTAGATTACGTGTGATGATCCAAAAGGTCATAACTTATTTTACAAGTCGATTCTGTGATCCGAGACCTTAAAAAAAACTTCTTTTTGCCTTACCTTGATTTGCGTGGGCAGTCCGGGCATGTATCCGGAAAGCCATTATGTGAAAATCTATGAAAAACGATAAGTTTTGCTTTTAAAATGAATTTAAGTTGACTTCGGTCAACATTTTAGGTAAATGGACCCGGACCCATGATTCGACGGTCCCAGAGGGTCCGTAGGAAAATATGGGACTTGGGCGTATGCCCGGAATTAAATTCCGAGGTCCCAAGCCCGAGAAATGAATTTTTGAAGGAAATTATTTAACTAAAATTATAAGTATTTTTAGAAATTGGAATGTGTTTGAATTTGCTGGCATCGGGCCCATATTTTAGTTCCGGAGCCCGATACAGGTCTTATATGGCATTTATGTTGAGCCTGTAAAATTTGGTAAGAAACGAACTTAAAATGACGTGAATCAGACCATCGGTTATTAAAAATGGAACTTAAGAGTTTATGAGATTTTTCTTTGATTTTGATGATAAATCCATAGTTATTGATGCTATTTTGATAATTTGATCGCACGAGCAAGTTCGTATGATGTTTTTGGACTTGCTTGCATGTTTGGTTTGGAGCCCCGAGAGCTCGGGCGAGTTTTAGATAGGCCACGGAGTGAAATTTTACTTAGGAAACTTCTGGTGTGTTACAGGCCTGCAGGCTTCGCAATTGCAAAGCCTGGCTCGCAAATGCGAAGATGGCCTAGGCAGGCCTTGATCGCAAATATGACCAATTCATCGCAAATGCGAAAAAGGCCAGAGTCGCAAATGCGAAGATAGTAGGTTCTGAATTGCGAACCCTGATCGCAATTGCGACATCAAAGACCAGTTAATTGGGACTTAGACGCATTTTCATCCATTTTTCAAACCTTCTCAAAACTTAAACGCTTTTGGGCGATTTTCTAAAGAAAAGTTCATCTCCAAACCAGTTGTAAGTTATTTCTAACTCATTTTCTTTAATCTATAACATCTTTTCACATGATTTCAATTCAAAATCAAGGGTTTTCATGGGGAAAATTGGGTGTTTTGGATAGAACTTAGGTTTTTTAAACTTTGGGGATTTGGACCTCGATTTGAGGTCCGATTTCAAAACAAATTATTTATTTGGGTTTGTGGGTGAATGGGTAATCGGGTTTTGGTTCGAACCTCGGGTTTTGACCCTGTGGGCCTGAGATCGATTTTTAACTTTTTGGGAAAAACTTTAGAAAACTTATTTTCATGCATTAGCATTGATTCATTTAGCATTTATTGATATAGTTAATTAACTTGTGGCTAGATACAAGCGAATTGGTGGTGGAATCAAGAGGTAAAGCGGTAGTTGAGGCTTGAATTGTTTTCGTGACATCTAGGTAAGTGTTTGGTCTAACTTTAGCTTGAGGGATTAAGAGTCGTGTCTTATTTGCTATGTGTTAATTGTTGAGTACGATGTATAGGCATGGTGACGAGTATCTATACGTTGGTGTCAAGAATGCCCGTGAGTCTTATACTATGATTAATGTGATTCCGATTCGTATTGTTCATGCTTTATATGATGATTTTTTTTGTTCAACAAGGCTTGTGGAAGTATTATTGGTAATTGAACATTTAAGAGCGTTGGCTCAAGTTGTAAAATGATTTGTGGAAGTATTATTGGCAATTGAACATTTTAGAGCATTGGCTCAAGTTGTGAATTGAGTTGTGAAGTAAATGTGGAAAAGAGAAGAGGTTTATGATATTGTCTCCCTTGCCGAGATGTTGTTACTTTTGATGTTATCTACCTTGTCGGGATGTTATTGTTTTGGTATTGTTTCCCTTGCCGAGATATGTTTGTTATACTATTGTTCCCTTGCTGAAATTTTATTGTGATTTTATTTATTCCCTCTCCCTTATTGCTTTGTGATTGTTGTTTAGGTAAGAAAGAGTGTTAAAACACGAAGGGTAATGCCGTGCATGATATTTTTGAGAGAGTGTTAATGCACGAAGGGTGATGCCATACCGATATTGTGAGATTAAGGGTGATGCGTGCCGCACGATGTACAATTCCATGCCATGATATGAGTGATAATGCACGAAGAATCATTCTGTGTCATGATTATGTGAGGTAAAAGTACTAAGGGTTATGTCGTTCCAATTTTATTGATTTTATGGTGAGGACGAGAGTAAAAGCACGAAGGGTGATGCTGTGCACTTATCTTTATTTCTGTTTCTTGTTGTTAATTGAACTTTGGTGTTCCTTATATTTATATGTTGTCCTTCTGTTATTACTTGATGTTTCCCGCAGCATGTTCCCCTCCTATCCTTAACTGTACATTTCTGCCTTTATTTTTCGCTGTATATAAATTAACTGCACAGGTTTATTTGGTAATCCTGTCCTAGCCTCGTCACTACTTCGCCGAGGTTAGGATAAGCACTTACCAGCACATGGGGTTGGTTGTGTGGATACTACACTCTGCATTGTGTGCATATCTCGGTGCTGGAACTTTTGTACCGCAGTGAGGGTGCTGTCTTCAGTCCATTCAGGCGACCTGAGGTAGTCCTGCAGGCGTCTGCAGGCCCTGTCATCTCCTTCTATCTTTCTATACTGTTTATCCTATGTATTTCTGAAACAACTTGTATTTACCTTTCGGACCCTTATTTGTAGTACTCTTAGAGTGTCTGTGAAATTGTGACACCAGATCTGGGTAGCTTTCTATTTTATGGAATTGTATTGGTATTAATATTAAATTATTACATTTCGTTTCTTCCGCTTATTTAATTCCGCTGTTTATATGATGTTTGTTCACCATTGTTAAAGGATTAAAATATATGAAAAAGGTTAAGTAATTGGAACAGTTGACTTGCCTAGCTTTCATTAGTAGGCGCCATCACGACCCCGAGGGTGGAAAATCCGGGTCGTGACAAGTTGGTATCAGAGCTCTAGGTTACTTAGGTCTCACAATTTATGGACACACTTAGTAGAGTCCGAGGGATCGGTACAGAAACGTCTGTATTTATCTCACAGAGGCTACAAAGTTAGGAAAAATTTCACATTTATTCTTTCGTGTCATACGGTTTGGTTTCTCAATGCTAATTGGATTTCTACTCTGTTCTTTAGCAGATGGCGAAAACACGTGCTTTTTCATCCATTGAATAGCAGCTCGAGCCTCCAGCAGTAACTCCTACGAGGGGCAGAGGGCGAGGCTGAGGCAGGGGCAGAGCTTAGCCCAGAGCAGCAGCACCAGCGGCGGAGCCTCAAGTTGAGTTTGATGATGAGGTTCCGGCCCAGGCAATTCCGATGGGCCCAGCTCAGGTCCTAGATGGGTTCATTGCTACCCCAGTACTCCAAGATGCTATGGTTCACCTAGTGAGCCTTATGGAGAGTGTTACCCGGTAGACTTACTTCCGGTAGCACCAGCCGTCTCTCAGACCGGGGGAGGAGCACAGACTCCTGCTACCCGCACTTCAGAGCAGAAGACTCCCCAGTTTCAGACTCCAACAGCGCAGCTAGTTAGAGCAGTTTAACCGGGAGTGGTAGCTCAGATCGGTGATGGAGCAGCTATGTCTACTGATGCCTTGTGGAGATTGGACAGGTTTACTAAGCTCTTCACTACCACATTCATCGGTGCATCTTCTGAGAATCCCCAGGATTATTTAGACAGTTGTTATGAGGTTCTTAGGAATATGGGTTAGTGGAGATCAATGAGGTCGACTTTGCTGTTTTTCGCTTATCTGGATTCGACAAGACTTGGTGGAGAGATTATTGTTTGGCTAGACCAGTTGGGTCACCATCTTTGACTTGGGATCAGTTTTCCCAGCTATTTCTGGAGAAGTTTCTTCCCATCACTCAGAGGGAGAACTATCGGAGGCAGTTTGAGCGTCTCCAGCAGGGTTCTATGACTGTTACTCAGTACGAGACCAGGTTTATTGATTTAGCCCGTCATGCTCTTCTTATACTTCCCACTAAGGGAGAGAGAGTGAGGAGTTTCATTGAGGGATTCGTTCAGCATATTCGACTTCAGATGGCTAAGGAGACGGGGAGCGAGATTTCTTTTCAGGATGCGTTCAATGTGCCAGGAGAGTTGAGATGGTTCTATCACAAGGGGGTGGTCAGGGGTCTGATAAGAGGCCTCGTCATTCGGGCAGGTTCAGTGGTGCCTCATCTGGAGGCAGAGATTCTTTTGTTAAAGGTCATCCTCCCAGGCCGTTTTATTCAGCACTTCAAGCTTCTCACGGTGGTCGTGGTTCTCGTATGCAGTATTCTGATCAGTTACCCTATAGTGCACCGCCAGTTCCTATCAGTGCACTTACGCTCCAGAGTTTTTAGAGTGTTTATTCAGGCCGTTAGGGTCAGCAGTCTTAGCCGTTGAGGGCTTGTTATACATGTGGCGATGCGGGGCTTATTGCTAGATTTTGCCGTCGAGCACAAAGCAACTCTCAGCATCAGGGTTCTCGTGCCATGGTTCAGGCACCGAGTGTTTCATCGCCCTCCCAGCTAGCTAGAGGTGGAGGTAGAGGTAATAGAGGTGGAGGTCAGGCTGATAGAGGTAGAGGCCAGCCAGCAGCAGGCCATCCCAAAAATATAGTTCAGAGTGGTGGGGCCCAGCCCCAATGTTATGCTCTTCCAGCCAGGCTGGAGGCTGAGGCTTTCGATGCAGTTATTACAGGTACTGTTCTGGTTTGTAGCAGAGATGCTTTAGTTCTATTTGATCCAGGATCTACATACTCCTATGTGTCATCTTATTTTGCACCGTATCTGGTCATGCCTAGTGATTCTTTGAGTGCTTATGTATATATATCTACACCGGTGGGTGATTCTATTGTGGTAGATCGTGTCTATCATTCATGTATAGTTGTGATTGGGGGTCTTGATACTCGAGTAGATTTGTTACTTTTGGACATGGTTGATTTTGATGTCATATTGGGGATGGACTGGTTATCACCTTACCACGCTATCTTGGACTGTCATGCCAAGACTGTGACCTTAGCCTTGCCAGGTTTACTGCGTTTAGAGTGGAGAAGGACTCTTAGTCATTCTACCCGTAGTGTTATCTCATATATGAAGGCTCGGTGTAGGGCCGAGAAAGGGTGTTTGGCCTATTTGGCATATGTTCGTGATTCTAGTGCCGAGGTTCCTTCTATGGACTCTATGCCTGTAGTTCATGAGTTTCCTGAGGTATTTCCTTAAGACCTGCCGGGTATGCCATCTGACAGGGATATTGACTTCTACATTGATTTGGCTCTAGGCACCCAGCCCATTTCTATCCTGCCGTATCGTATGGCCCCACCCGAGTTGAAAGAATTAAAGGAGTAGTTTCAAGACTTGTTTGATAAAGGTTTCATTAGACCTAGTGTCTCGTCTTGGGGTGGCTCGATGTTTGAATTTTCAGCAGGTAAAGTACGAGCATCAGAGACTTGGTGGTTTGTTTCAGAAGATCGAGATTCTTGAGTGGAAGTGGGAGCGGATCACTATGGATTTCGTTGTTTGACTCCCACGGACTCGGAAGAAGTTTGACGCAGTGTGGGTTATTGTTGATAGGCTGACCAAGTCAGCGCATTTCATTCATGTGGTAGTCTCCTATTCTTCCGAGAGGTTAGCTGAGATCTATATCCGGGAGATTGTTCGTCTTCATGGTGTGCCTATATCTATCATTTTGGACCAAGGTACGGAGTTTACCTCATGTTTCTGGAGGGCAGTTCAGCGAGAGTTGGGCACACGGGTCGAGTTGAGCACAACATTTCATCCTCAGACGGACGGGCAGTCCGAGCATATTATTCAGATTTTGGTGGATATGCTCTGAGCTTGTGTTATGGACTTTGGATGTTCATGGGATCAGTTCTTGCCTCTAGCAGAGTTTGCATACAATAACAGCTACCAGTCGAGCATCCAGATGGCTCCTTATGAAGCTTTATGGGCGGTGTCAATCGCCGGTTGGATGGTTTGAGCCGGGAGAGGCTCAGTTGTTGGGCACGGATCTAGTGCAAGATGCCTTGGACAAGGTCAGGATCATTTAGGATAGGCTTCGTACAGCTCAGTCCAGGAAAAAGAGTTATGCTGACTGTAAGTTTCGTGATATGGCATTCATGGTCGGCGAGCGGGTGTTGCTTTGGGTGTCGCCAATGAAGGGCGTGATGAGATTTGGGAAGAGGGGCAAGCTTAGCCCTAGGTTCATTGGTCCTTTGAGATTCTTGATCGAGTGGGAGAGGTGGCTTATAGACTTGCGTTGCTACCGAGTTTATCAGCCGTGCATCCAGTGTTTCATGTGTCCATGCTTCGAAAGCATCACGGCGATCCATCCCACGTGTTAGACTTCAGCATTGTCTGGTTGGACAAGGACTTGTCCTATGAGGAGGAGCCGGTAGTTATTCTAGACCGGCAGGTTCGTCAGTTGAGATCTAAGAGTTTCCCTGTTGTTCGTGTTCAGTGGAGAGGTCGGCCTGTTGAGGCATTGACCTGGAGTTCGAGTTCGATATGCGGAGCTGTTATCCCCATCTTTTCTCCGACTCAGGTACTTCCTTCATATGTCCGTTCGAGGACGAATAGTTATTTTAGAGGTGGAGAATGTGATGACCCAAAAGGTCATCACTTATTTTACAAGTCGATTCTGTGATCCGGGGCCTTAACAACCTCTTTTTGTCTCACCTCGATTTGCGTGCATAGTCCGGGCGTGTATCCGGAAAGCTGTTATGTGAAAATCTGTGAAAAATGATAAGTTTTTCTTTAAAAATAAATTTAAGTAGACTTCGGTCAACATATTGGGTAAATGGACCTGGACACGTGATTCGATGGTCCCGGAGGGTCCGTAGGAAAATATGGGACTTGGGCGTATGCCCGGAATTAATTTCCGAGGTCCCAATCCCGAGAAATAAATTTTTGAAGGAAATTGTTTAACTGAAATTATAAGAGTTTTTAGAAATTGGAATGTGTTTGAATTTGCTGGTATCGGGCCCGTATTTTGATTCCGGAGCCCAGTATAGGTCTTATATGGCATTTAAGTTGAGCTTGTAAAATTTGGTAAGAAACGGATTTAAAATGACGTGAATTAGACCATCGGTTGTTAAAAATGGAACTTAAGAGTTCATGTGATTTTTCTTTGATTTTGATGCTAAATTCATAGTTATTGATGTTATTTTGATGATTTGATCGCACGAGCAAGTCCGTATGATATTTCTGGACTTGCGTGCATGTTTGGTTTGGAGCCCCAAGGGCTCGGGTGAGTTTTGGATTGGCCACGGAGTGAAATTTGACTTAGGAAATTGCTGGTGTGTTGCAGGCATGCAGGCTTCGCAATTGCGAAGCCTGGCTCGCAAATGTGAAGCTGTATCGCTAATGCGAAGATGGCCTGGGCAAGCCTTGATCACAAATGCGAAAAAGGCCAGAGTCGCAAAAGCGACTTATTCTTCGCAAATGCGAAGATAACAGGTCCTGGAGGGGTTCGCAATTGTAACATCAGAGATCAGTTAATTGGGACTTAGACGCATTTTCATCCTTTTTTCAAACCTTCTCGAAACCTAAACACTTTTGGGCGATTTTCTAAAAAAAAAGTTCATCTCCAAACCAATTGTAAGTCATTTCTAACTCATTTTCTTTAATCTATAACATCTTTTCACATAATTTCAATCCAAAATCAAGGATTTTCATGGGGAAAATTGGGTGTTTTGGGTAGAACTTAGGTTTTTTAAATTTTGGGGATTTGGACCTCGATTTGAGGTCCGATTTTAAAACAAATTATATATTTGGGTTCATGTGTGAATAGGTAATCGGGTTTTGGTTCGAACCTCGGGTTTTGACCATGTGAGCCCGGGGTTGATTTTTGACTTTTTGGGAAAAACTTTAGAAAACCTATTTTCATGCATTAGAATTGTTTCATTTAGCATTTATTGATATAGTTAATTAACTTGTGGCTAGATACGAGCAAATTGATGGTGGAATCAAGAGGTAAAGCGGTAGTTGAGGTTTAAATTGTGTTCGTGGCATCGAGGTAAGTGTTTGGTCTAACCTTAGCTTGAGGGATTAGGAGTCGTGTCTTATTTGCTATGTTTTAATTTTTGAGTACGACGTATAGGCATGGTGACAAGTATCTATACATTGCTGTCAAGCATACCCGTGAGTCTTATACTATAATTAATGTGACTCTGATTCGTATTGTTCATGCTTTATATGATGAATTCTTTTGTTGAACAAGGTTGGTGGAAGTATTATTGGTAATTGAACATTTAAGAGCGTTGACTCAAGTTGTAAAATGATTTGTGGAAGTATTATTGGCAATTGAACATTTTAGAGAATTGACTCAAGTTGTGAATTGAGTTGTGAAGTAAATGTGAAAAAGAGAAGAGGTTTAAGATATTGTCTCTCTTACCGGGATGTTGTTACTTTTGATGTTATCTCCCTTGCAGGGATGTTATTGTTTTGGTATTGTTTCCCTTGCCGGAATATGTTTGTTATACTATTATTCCCTTGTCGGGATTTTATTGTAATTTTATTTATTCTCTTGCCTTATTGCTTTGTGATTGTTGTTTGGGTAAGGAAGAGTGTTAAAGCACGAAGGGTGATGCGTGCATGATATTTGTGAGAGAATATTAATGCACGGAGGGTGATGCTATGTCGATATTGTGAGGTTAAAGCACGAAGGATGATGTTGTGCCGCACGATGTACAATTCTGTGCCATGATATGAGTGATAATGCACGAAGGATCATTCAGTGCCATGATTATGTGAGATAAAAGTACTAACGGTGATGCCGTGCCGATTTTATTGATTTTATGGTGAGGACGAGAGTAAAAGCACGAAGGGTGATACCGCACACTTGTCTTTATTTCTGATTCTTGTTGATAATTGAACGTTGGCGTTCTTTATATTTATCTATTGTCCTTCTATTGGCAACAAAAGGATTATTGATAATTGAACGTTGGTGGAAATATTATTGGTAATTGAACATATAAGAGCGTTGGCTCAAGTTGTAAAATGATTTGTGGAAGTATTATTGGCAATTGAACATTTTAGAGCATTGACTCAAGTTGTGAATTGAGTTGTGAAGTAAATGTGAAAAAGAGAAGAGGTTTAAGATATTGTCTCCCTTACCAGGATGTTGTTACTTTTGATGTTATCTCCCTTGCCGGGATGTTATTGTTTTGGTATTGTTTCCCTTGCCGGAATATGGTTGTTATACTATTGTTCCCTTGTCGGGATTTTATTGTAATTTTATTTATTCCCTTGCCTTATTGCTTTGTGATTGTTGTTTGAGTAAGGAAGAGTGTTAAAGCACGAAGGGTGATGCGTGCATGATATTTGTGAGAGAATGTTAATGCACGCAGGGTGATGCTATGCCGATATTATGAGGTTAAAGCACGAAGGATGATGTTGTGCCGCACGATGTACAATTCTGTGCCATGATATGAGTGATAATGCACGAAGGATCATTCAGTGCCATGATTATGTGAGGTAAAAGTATGAACGGTGATGTCGTGTCGATTTTATTTCTTTTATGGTGAAGACGAGAGTAAAAGCACGAAGGGTGATACCGCGCACTTGTCTTTATTTCTGATTCTTGTTGATAATTGAACGTTGGTGTTCTTTATATTTATCTGTTGTCCGTCTGTTATTATTTGATGTTCCCTGCATTATGTTCCCCCTCCTATCTTTAACCGTATATTTCTACCTTTATTTTCCGCAGTATATAATTTAATCGCACAGGTTTATTTGGTAGTCCTGTCCTAGCCTCGTCACTACTTCGTCGAGGTTAGGCTAGGCACTTACCAACACATGAGGTCGGTTGTGCTGATACTACACTCTGCACTGTGTGCAGATCCCGGTGTTGTAGTTTATGGACCGCAGTGAGGGTGCTGTCTTCAGTCCATTCAGACGACCCGAGGTAGTCCTGCAGGCGTCCGCAGGCCCTGGCGTCTCCTTCTATCTTTCTAAACTATTTCTTCTATGTATTTCTGAAACAACTTGTATTTACCTTTTGGACCCTTATTTGTAGTACTCTTAGACCGTCTGTGAAATTGTGACACCAGATCTGGGTAGCTTTCTAGTTTATGGAATTGTATTGCTATTAATATTAAACTGTTACATTTTGTTTCTTCTGCTTATTTAATTCTGTTGTTTATATCATGTTTGTTTACCATTGTTAAGGATTAAAATATATGAAAAAGATTAAGTAATTGGTACAATTGGTTTGCCTAGCTTTCATTAGTAGGCGCTATCACGACCCCCGAAGGTGGGAAATTCGGATTGTGACATTACGAGATCTAAGTTATATCTGTATGGTAGGATTCACAATCAATTTAAATATATTGGCAGTATATATATATATATATATATATATATATATATATATATATATATATATATTAGGTGTATCATGCTATCATAGATTGTGCTATATTAACAAATAAGTAGATTAAATTAAGCTCGTCAATATGGTAGAACTTTCTACCAATAAACTACAGTAATATGATCAATATGGTTAAAAGTTCTACTTTTTTTTATCATAGTTGTAGGTGAAAAAAATATACAAGGATTGATAGATGAGCTAAGTTATACCAACGCGGTAGAATTCATAATCATTTAAAATATAATATATTTTTAAAATCGGTACACTTTAAATTCTACCGTGCTATCGTAATTTTGCGAAAAGTTAAATAAATAAGTGATAATTCATAATAATCTGGTAGATTGAATATAGCATGAAATCCTACCGATTTGTCATGATTTTCATGCCACAGTAGCTACATCTTTTTATAATCTCTGCTGCTCAACTTAAGGGTATTTTGGTCTGAATATTTTTATTGGACATAAAAAGACTATTTTTGAACGGTGTCAAATCTGTGGGTAATTTTCAAATACCGACACGAATAGAGCTTATTCGTGCAAATCACCAGAGCGCCTCTTTTTGTTTCCTTTTTTATCTTCATTTCTCTTTAAAAAAATCTATTTTGGTTGTGTTGATACTATACTCTGCATTGTGTGCATATCTCGATGCTGGAGCTTTTGGACCGCAGTGAGGGTGTTGTCTTCAGTCCATTCAGGTGACCTGAGGTAGTCCTGCAGGCGTCTGCAGGCACTGTCATCTCCTTCTATCTTTCTATATTGTTTATCCTATGTATTTCTGAAACAGCTTGTATTTACCTTTCGGACCCTTATTTGTAGTACTCTTAGATTGTCTGTGAAATTGTGACACTAGATCTGGGTAGCTTTCTATTTTATGGAATTATATTGGTATTAATATTAAATTATTACATTTCGTTTCTTCCGCTTATTTAATTCCGTTGTTACATGATGTTTGTTCACCATTGTTAAAAGACTAAAATATATGAAAAATGTTAACTAATTGGAACAGTTGGCTTGCCTAGCTTTCATTAGTAGGCGCCATCACGACCCCGAGGGTAGAAAATTCGGGTCGTGACAAGTTGGTATCAGAGCTCTAGGTTACTTAGGTCTCACAATTTATGGACACGCTTAGTAGAGTCTGAGGGATCGGTACAGAAATGTCTGTATTTATCCCATAGAGGCTACAAAGTTAGGAAAATTTTCACATCTATTCTTTCCTGTCATACGGTTTGGTTTCTCAATGCTAATTGGATTTCTACTCTGTTCTTTAGCAGATGGCGAAAACACGCGCTTTTTCATCCATTGAATAGCAGCTCGAGCCTCCAGCAGTATCTCCCACGAGGGGCAGAGGGCGAGGCTGAGGCAGGGGCAGAGCTTAGCCCAGAGCAGCAGCACCAGCGGCGGAGCCTCAAGTTGAGTTTGATGATGAGGTTCCGGCCCAGGCAATTCCGATGGGCCCAGCTCAGGTCCTAGATGGGTTCATTGCTACCCCAGTACTCCAAGATGCTATGGTTCACCTAGTGGGCCTTATGGAGAGTGTTACCCGGTAGACTTACTTCCGGTAGCACCAGCCGTCTCTCAGACCGGGGGAGGAGCATAGACTCCTGCTACCCGAACTTCAGAGCAGATGACTCCCCAGTTTCAGACTCCAGCAGCGCAGCCAGTTGGAGCAGTTCAACCGGGAGTGGTAGCTTAGATCGGTGATGGAGCAGCTATGTCTGCTGATGCCTTGTGGAGATTGGACAGGTTTACTAAGCTCTTCACTACCACATTCATCGGTGCATCTTCTGAGGATCCCCAGGATTATTTAGACAGTTGTTATGAGGTTCTTAGGAATATGGGTTAGTGGAGATCAATGAGGTCGACTTTGCTGCTTTTCGCTTATCTGGATCCGACAAGACTTGGTGGAGAGATTATTGTTTGGCTAGACCATTTGGGTCACCAGCTTTGACTTGGGATCAGTTTTCCCAGCTATTTCTGGAGAAGTTTCTTCCCATCACTCAGAGGGAGAACTATCGGAGGCAGTTTGAGCATCTCCAGCAGGGTTCTATGACTGTTACTCAGTACGAGACCAGGTTTATTGATTTAGCCCGTCATGCTCTTCTTATACTTCCCACTAAGGGAGAGAGAGAGAGAGGAGTTTCATTGAGGAATTCGTTCAGCATATTCGACTTCAGATGGCTAAGGAGACGGGGAGCGAGATTTCTTTTCAGGATGCGTTCAATGTGCCAGGAGAGTTGAGATGGTTCTATCACAGGGGGGTGGTCAGGGGTATGATAAGAGGCCACGTCATTCGGGCAGGTTCAGTGGTGCCTCATCTGGAGGCAGAGATTCTTTTGGTAAAGGTCATCCTCCCAGGCCGTTTTATTCAGCACTTCAGGCTTCTCACGGTGGTCGTGGTTCTCGTATGCAGTATTCTGATTAGTTGCCCTACAGTGCACCGCCAGTTCCTATCAGTGCACCTACGCTCCAGAGTTTTTAGAGTGTTTATTCAGGTCGTTAGGGTCAGCAGTCTTAGCCGTTGAGGGCTTGTTATACATGTGGCAATACGGGGCTTATTGCTAGATTTTGCCCTCGAGCACAAAGCAACTCTCAGCATTAGGGTTTCCGTGCCATGGTTCAGGCACCGAGTGTTCCATCGCCCTCCCAGCCAGCTAGAGGTGGAGGTAGAGGTAATAGAGGTGGAGGTCAGGCTGCTAGAGATAGAGGCCAGCCAGCAGCATGCCATCCCAAAAATATAGTTCAGAGTGGTGGGGCCCAGCCCCAATGTTATGCTCTTCCAGCCAGGCTGCAGGCTGAGGCTTTCGATGCAGTTATTACAGGTACTGTTCTGGTTTGTAGAAGAGATGCTTTAGTTCTATTTGATCCAGGATCTACATACTCCTATGGGTCATCTTATTTTGCACCGTATCTGGTCATGCCTAGTGATTCTTTGAGTGCTCCTGTATATATATCTACACCGATGGGTGATTCTATTGTGGTAGATCGTGTCTATCATTCATGTATAGTTGTGATTGGGGGTCTTGATACTCGAGTAGATTTGTTACTTTTGGACAGGGTTGATTTTGATGTCATATTGGGGATGGACTGGTTATCACCTTACCACGCTATCTTGGACTGTCATGCCAAGACTGTGACCTTAGCCTTGCCGGGTTTACCGCGTTTAGAGTGGATAGGGACTCCTAGTCATTCTACCTCTAGTGTTATCTCATATATGAAGGCTCGGCGTAGGGTCGAGAAGGGGTGTTTGGCCTATTTGGCATATGTTCGTGATTCTAGTGCTGAGGTTCCTTCTATGGACTCTATGCCTGTAGTTCGTGAGTTTCCTGAGGTATTTCCTTAAGACCTGTTGGGTATGCCAACCGACAGGGATATTGACTTCTGCATTGATTTGGCTCCGGGCACCCAGCCCATTTCTGTCCTGCCGTATCGTATGGCCCCACCCGAGTTGAAAGAATTAAAGGAGTAGTTTCAAGACTTGCTTGATAAAGGTTTCATTAGACCTAGTGTCTCGTCTTGGGGTGGCTTGATGTTTGAATTTTCAGCAGGTAAAGTACGAGCATCAGAGACTTGGTGGTTTGTTACAGAAGATTGAGATTCTTGAGTGGAAGTGGGAGCGGATCACTATGGATTTCGTTGTTGGACTCCCACGGACTCGGAAGAAGTTTGACGCAGTGTGGGTTATTGTTGATAGGCTGACCAAGTCAGTGCATTTCATTCATGTGGTAGTCTCTTATTCTTCCGAGAGGTTAGCTGAGATCTATATCCGGGAGATTGTTCGTCTTCATGGTGTGCCTGTATCTATCATTTTGGACCGAGGTACACAATTTACCTCATGTTTCTGGAGGGCAGTTCAGCGAGAGTTGGGCACACGGGTCGAGTTGAGCACAGCATTTCATCCTCAGACGGACGGGCAGTCCGAGCATACTATTCAGATTTTGGAAGATATGCTCTGAGCTTGTGTTATGGACTTTGGAGGTTCATGGGATCAGTTCTTGACTCTAGCAGAGTTTGCATACAATAACATCTACCAGTCGAGCATCCAGATGGCTCCTTATGAGGCTTTATGGGCGGTGTCAATCGTCGGTTGGATGGTTTGAGCCGGGAGAGGCTAAGTTGTTGGGCACGGATCTAGTGCAGGATGCCTTGGACAAGGTCAGGATCATTTAGGATAGGCTTCGTAGAGCTCAGTCCAGGAAAAAGAGTTATGCCGACTATAAGATTCGTGATATGGCATTCATGGTCGGCGAGCGGGTGTTGCTTTGGGTGTCGCCAATGAAGGGCGTGATGAGATTTGGGAAGAGGGGCAAGCTTAGCCCTAGGTTCATTGGTCCTTTGAGATTCTTGATCGAGTGAGAGATGTGGCTTATAGACTTGCGTTGCTACCGAGTTTATCAGCCGTGCATCCAGTGTTTCATGTGTCCATGCTTCGAAAGCATCACGACGATCCATCCCACGTGTTAAACTTCAGCACTATCCAGTTGGACAAGGACTTGTCCAATGAGGATGAGCCGGTAGTTATTCTAGACCGGCAGGTTCGTCAGTTGAGATCGAAGAGTTTACCTGTTGTTCGTGTTCAGTGGTGAGGTCGGCCTGTTGAGGCATCGACCTGGAGTTCGAGTTTGATATGCGGAGCTGTTATCCCCATCTTTTCTCCGACTCAGGTACTTCCTTCATATGTCCGTTAGAGGACGAACAGTTATTTTAGAGGTGGAGAATGTGATGACCTAAAAGGTCATCACTTATTTTACAAGTCGATTCTGTGATTCGAGGTCTTAAAAAACCTCTTTTTGTCTCACCTCGATTTGCATGCATAATCCGGGCGTGTATCCGGAAAGCCGTTCTGTGAAAATCTGTGAAAAATGATAAGTTTTTCTTTAAAAATAAATTTAAGTAGACTTCGGTCAACATATTGGTTAAACGGACCCGGACACGTGATTCGACGGTCCCGGAGGGTCCGTAGGAAAATATGGGACTTGGGCGTATGCCCGGAATTGATTTCCGAGGTCCCAATCCCGAGAAATAAATTTTTGAAGGAAATTGTTTAACTGAAATTATAAGAGTTTTTAGAAATTGGAATGTGTTTGAATTTGCTGGTATCGGGCCCGTATTTTGGTTTCGGAGCCCAGTATAGGTCTTATATGGCATTTAAGTTGAGCCTATAAAATTTGGTAAGAAACGGATTTAAAATGATGTGAATCAGACCATCGGTTGTTAAAAATGGAACTTAAGAGTTCATGAGATTTTTTTTTGATTTTGATGCTAAATTCATAGTTATTGATGTTATTTTGATGATTTGATCGAACGAGCAAGTCCGTATGATATTTCTGGACTTGCGTGCATGTTTGGTTTGGAGCCCCAAGGGCTCGGGTGAGTTTTGGATAGGCCACAGAGTGAAATTTGACTTAGGAAATTGCTGGTGTGTTGCAGGCATGCAGGCTTCGCAATTGCGAAGCCTGGGTCGCAAATGAGAAGCTGTATCGCTAATGCGAAGATGGCCTGGGCAAGCCTTGATCGCAAATGCGACCAATTCATCGCAAATGTGAAAAAGGCCAGAGTCGCAAAAGCGAATTATTCTTCGCAAATGCGAAGATAACAGGTCCCGGAGGGGTTCGCAATTGCAACATCAGAGATCAGTTAATTGGGACTTAGACATATTTTCATCCTTTTTTCAAACCTTCTCAAAACCTAAACACTTTTGGGCGATTTTCTAAAAAAAAGTTCATCTCCAAACCAATTATAAGTCATTTCTAACTCATTTTCTTTAATCTATAACATCTTTTCACATAATTTCAATCCAAAATCAAGGGTTTTCATGGGGAAAATTGGGTGTTTTGGGTAGAACTTAGCTTTTTAAAATTTTGGGGATTTGGACCTCGATTTGAGGTCCGATTTTAAAACAAATTATATATTTGGGTTCATGTGTGAATAGGTAATCGGGTTTTGGTTCGAATCTTAGGTTTTGACCATGTGGGCCCGGGGTTGATTTTTGACTTTTTGGGAAAAACTTTAGAAAACCTATTTTCATGCATTAGAATTGTTTCATTTAGCATTTATTGATATAGTTAAGTAACTTGTAGCTAGATACGAGCAAATTGGTGGTGGAATCAAGAGGTAAAGCGGTAGTTGAGGTTTGAATTGTGTTCGTGGCATCGAGGTAAGTGTTTGGTCTAACCTTAGCTTGGGGGATTAGGAGTCGTGTCTTATTTGCTATGTTTTAATTTTTGAGTACGACGTATAGGAATGGTGACGAGTATCTATACGTTGCTGTCAAGCATGCCCGTGAGTCTTATACTATGATTAATGTGACTCTGATTCGTATTGTTCATGCTTTATATGATGAATTCTTTTGTTGAACAAGGCTGGTGGAAGTATTATTGGTAATTGAACATTTAAGAGCGTTGGCTCAAGTTGTAAAATGATTTGTGGAAGTATTCTTGGCAATTGAACATTTTAGAGCATTGACTCAAGTTGTGAATTGAGTTGTGAAGTAAATGTGAAAAAGAGAAGAGGTTTAAGATATTGTCTCCCTTACCGGAATGTTATTACTTTTGATGTTATCTCCCTTGCCGGGATGTTATTGTTTTGGTATTGTTTCCCTTGCCGGAATATGGTTGTTATACTATTGTTCCCTTGTCGGGATTTTATTGTAATTTTATTTATTCCCTTGCCTTATTGCTTTGTGATTGTTGTTTGGGTAAGGAAGAGTGTTAAAGCACGAAGGGTGATGCGTGCATGATATTTGAGAGAGAATGTTAATGCACGCAGGGTGATGCTATGCCGATATTGTGAGGTTAAAGCACGAAGGATGATGTTGTGCCGCACGATGTACAATTCTGTGCCATGATATGAGATATAATGCACGAAGGATCATTCAGTGCCATGATTATGTGAGGTAAAAGTACGAACGGTGATGCCGTGCCGATTTTATTGATATTATGGTGAGGACGAGAGTAAAAGCACGAAGGGTGATACCGCGCACTTGTCTTTATTTCTGATTCTTGTTGCTAATTGAACGTTGGTGTTCTTTATATTTAACTGTTGTCCTTCTATTGGCAACAAAAGGATTATTGATAATTGAACGTTGGTGGAAATATTATTGGTAATTGAACATATAAGAGCGTTGGCTCAAGTTGTAAAATGATTTGTGGAAGTATTATTGGCAATTGAACATTTTAGAGCATTGACTCAAGTTGTGAATTGAGTTGTGAAGTAAATGTGAAAAAGAGAAGAGGTTTAAGATATTGTCTCTCTTACCAGGATGTTGTTACTTTTGATGTTATCTCCCTTGCCGGGATGTTATTGTTTTGGTATTGTTTCCCTTGCCGGAATATGGTTGTTATACTATTGTTCCCTTGTCGGGATTTTATTATAATTTTATTTATTTCCTTGCCTTATTGCTTTGTGATTGTTGTTTGAGTAAGGAAGAGTGTTAAAACACGAAGGGTGATGCGTGCATGATATTTGTGAGAGAATGTTAATGCACGCAGGGTGATGCTATGCCGATATTATGAGGTTAAAGCACGAAGGATGATGTTGTGCCGCACGATGTACAATTCTGTGCCATGATATGAGTGATAATGCACGAAGGATCATTCAGTGCCATGATTATGTGAGATAAAAGTACGAACGGTGATGCCGTACCGATTTTATTGGTTTTATGGTGAGGACGAGAGTAAAAGCACGAAGGGTGATACCGCGCACTTGTCTTTATTTCTGATTCTTGTTGATAATTGAACGTTGGTGTTCTTTATATTTATTTGTTGTCCTTCTATTGGCAACAGAATGATTATTGATAATTGAACATTGGTGGAAGTATTATTGGTAATTGAACATTTAAGAGCGTTGGCTCAAGTTGTAAAATGATTTGTGGAAGTATTATTGGCAATTCAACACTTTAGAGCATTGACTCAAGTTGTGAATTGAGTTGTGAAGTAAATGTGAAAAAAAGAAGAGGTTTAAGATATTGTCTCCCTTACCGGGATGTTGTTACTTTTGATGTTATCTCCCTTGCCGGGATGTTATTGTTTTGGTATTGTTTCCCTTGCCGGAATATGGTTGTTATACTATTGTTCCCTTGTCGGGATTTTATTGTAATTTTATTTATTCCCTTGCCTTATTGCTTTGTGATTGTTGTTTGGGTAAGGAAGAGTGTTAAAGTACGAAGGGTGATGCATGCATGATATTTGTGAGAGAATGTTAATGCACGCAGGGTGATGCTATGCCGATATTGTGAGGTTAAAGCACGAAGGATGATGCTGTGCCGCACGATGTACAATTCGGTGCCATGATATGAGTGATAATGCACGAAGGATCATTCAGTGCCATGATTATGTGAGGTAAAAGTACGAACGGTGATGCCGTGCCGATTTTATTGGTTTTATGGTGAGGACGAGAGTAAAAGCACGAAGGGTGATACCGCGCACTTGTCTTTATTTCTTATCTGTTATACTTCTGTTATTACTTGATGTTCCCCGCATCATGTTCCCCCTCCTATCTTTAACCGTATATTTCTGCCTTTATTTTCCGTTGTATATAATTTAATTGCACAGGTTTATTTGGTAGTCTTATCCTAGCCTCGTCACTATTTCGTCGAGGTTAGGCTAGACACTTACCAACACATGGGGTCGGTTGTGCTGATACTATACTCTGCACTGTGTGCAGATCCCGGTGTTGTAGTTTTTGGACCGCATTGAGGGTGTTGTCTTCAGTCTATTCAGACGACCCGAGGTAGTCCTGCAGGCGTCCGCAGGCCCTGGCGTCTCCTTCTATCTTTCTATACTATCTCTTCTATGTATTTCTGAAACACCTTGTATTTACCTTTCGGACCCTTATTTGTAGTACTCTTAGACCGTCTGTGAAATTGTGACACCAGATCTGGGTAGCTTTCTAGTTTATGGAATTGTATTGCTATTAATATTAAACTGTTACATTTCGTTTCTTCTGCTTATTTAATTCCGCTGTTTATATCATGTTTGTTTACCATTGTTAAGGATTAAAATATATGAAAAAGATTAAGTAATTGGTACAATTGGCTTGCGTAGCTTTCATTAGTAGGCGCCATCACGATCCCCGACGGTGGGAAATTCGGATCGTGACATTACGAGATCTAAGTTATATCTGTATGGTAGGATTCACAATCAATTTAAATATATTGGCAGTATATATATATATATATATATATATCATGCTATCATAGATTGTGCTATATTAACAAATATGTAGATTAAATTAAGCTCATCAATATGGTTGAACTTTCTACCAATAAACTACAGTAATATGATCAATATGGTTAAAAGTTCTACTTTTTTTTTTTTTATCATAGTTGTAGGTGAAAAAAATATACAAGGATTGATAGACTCTGAGCTAAGTTATACCAACGCGGTAGAATTCATAATCATTTAAAATATAATATATTTTTAAAATCGATACACTTTAAATTCTACCGTGCTATCGTAATTTTGCGAAAAGTTAAATAAATAAGTGATAATTTTGCGAAAAGTTAAATAAATAAGTGATAATTCATAATAATCTGGTAGATTGAATATAGCACGAAATCCTACCGATTTGTCATGATTTTCATGCCACAGTAGCTACATCTTTTTATAATCCCTGCTGCTCAACTTAAGGGTATTTTGGTCTGAATATTTTTATTGGACATAAAAAGACTATTTTTGAACGGTGTCAAATCTGTGGGTAATTTTCAAATACCGACACGAATATAGCTTATTCGTGCAAATCACCAGAGTGCCTATTTTTGTTTTCTTTTTTATCTTCATTTCTCTTTAAAAAAATCCATTTTTGTTTACATAATCTCAGCAACTCTCTTTATTAATCCTTCAACAATAGAATCAATTAGCATCACCAAGGCCTTTGTACTCGTCAGCATTCTCGCGCAAGAACCTAGTCTTATCACTGCCTGACGTTGTGCAGCAAAAAGAAGGCCTTGAATTTTTAATTATTTTCTTGAATTGGCAGTAGCATTTATTTTTTATGTTGCTCAGATAGTGCGTGTGGATTTGATGGTTGAAATTTGAAACAATTTTTGCTTAATTAGTTTTTGTTTTTTTTGTACATGTGATTGTGTAATATGGCGACGTAATATAACTATTTGATCTTCTCTTTTTGGAGAAAAAGTATTCCACTATACTACACTTATTTATAGTTCTATTAATGCTAAAAGAGCAAATTCCAAAGTGTAATATTGAGATCATCTTTATCCATTAAAAAAATTATATATTGGACAAAATTATAACAATAATTAATGTGTAATAAATAGAATTTTATTTATGATGAATGTCCTTATTTAGAGAGATTCTAGGGTTTATTACTTGGTGGCTAAGTTAACCTCTCCCTATAAATAGAGGGTTCTATTCTATTGTAATTCATCCCAAAATTCAATAAGAATTCTCTCTCCCTACTTTTCTCTGCAATACTCTTCTTTTTTTATTGTTTCATAACATAATGTTTTTTTTTACCTTAAGAATTTTTATGCATTATGAATACATTAGCACTTGTAAAACGTAACAATTTCGAGATTGAAGAGGTATATTTATAAGATGAAATATAATAATAAAGAAAATGAGAATATTGCAAGGAAAGAAAAAGGTAATCCTTATTGAATCTGATGATTTACGATGGAGTAAATCCCCTATATTTATAGGGGAATAATGACTTAGCCACAAAGTAACAAACTTTTTAAAAGATAGACATTCACTCCAAATACAATTCTATTCATAACACCCCCTCCCTTTAATTTCTACTCAGTAGATAATGTGTCTCGTTAAAATCTTAACTAATATAAAACCAAGTGGGAAAAAATTCTAGTAAAGAAAAAAGAGTACACATATTTAATTATATGCCTTTTGGTTACGTCAAAAACCTTGCAAGGAAAACTTAGTGAGACAAAACCTTGTAAGGAAAAAAGAGTGCAATGCATATTAACTCCCCCTGACGAGAGCATCAATTCACATCCTTGAGCTTTTGCATCCCAATCTTGTAAACCAGCTTCTTGAAGGTTGACGTCGGTAGAAATTTGGTGAACAAATCAGCCATATTATCACTTTAACTAATATGTTGCACATTGATATCACCATTCTTTTGAAGCTCGTGTGCGAAAATAACTTCGGTGAAATGTCCTTTGTCCTATGTCCTTTTATGAATCCTCCCTTAAATTGGGTTATGTATGCTGCATTATCTTCATACAAAATCGTGGGTAGTTTCTCACATTTCAAATCACATTTGTCTCGAATAAGATGTATGATAGACCTCAACTATACACATTCTCGACTTGCTTTATGAATAGCAATTATCTTAGCATGGTTAGACGAAGTAGCCACAATTGATTGCTTAGTCGATCGCCAAGATATGTTAGTGCCTCCACAGGTAAACACATAGCTTGTTTGAGATCGAGCCTTGTATGAGTCGAATAAATACCCAGCATCGGCATAACCAACAAGATCGGGATTGCATTAGTTGCCATAAAATAAGCCCATATCGATAGTCCCTTTTAAATACAATGTGTTTGATTCCATTCCAATGTCAGCTTGTAGGACAGAGCTATATCTTGCTAAAATATTAATTGAAAAGTTATGTTAGGTCTTGTAGTATTTGCAAGATACATTAGTGCACCAATTGCACTAAGATATATGGCATTTCAAGACCAAGTAGCTCTTCATTCTTTTTTTGAGGTCGGAACAGATCTTTATTCACATCAAGTGATCGAACCACTATCGGAGTACTTAATGGATATGCTTCATCCATGTACAACCGTTTCAATACTTTTTGTGTACGAAGATTGATGAATTAAAATTCCGTTCGCCAAATGTTCAATTTGCAAATCGAGACATAATTTTGTCTTCCCGAGATCTTTCATCTCGAATTCCTTCTTTAAATAATCAATTGCCTTTTGGAGTTCTATAGGAGTTCCGATAAGGTTTATGTCATCAACATATACGGTAAGCACAACAAATTTTGATGTTGTGTTTCTTTATAAAGACACATGGGTAAATGCCATCATTTATATGACGTTCCTTCAACAAAAACTCACTAAGGCGGTTATATCACATTCGTCCTCATTATTTTAGACCATACAAAGATCTTTGCAATTTGATTGAAAATATTTCTCGGGACTTTGAATTATGTACGTCAAGCATTTTAAATCTGATGTTTGGCTATAATTCCATAGTTGAGTGCATTATTTGCCTTGCATTTTATATGCTTTAATGATAAATTACACTTTATTTGCTCCATAATGGAGCCTATTTTGTGCGTAGGGAAATTGAAGATGAAAGTAGAGCAAAAAGGATACTTAAACGTTGAAAGTGTACTCGAGAACAATGAAAAGGAGAGGCCAGGCAAAGGCCAGCTCAACAAGGTTTAGCCTGGCGAGGCCAGCCAAAAGCCAGGCTGAACCAGTGTGACGATCCAGCCAGTCGTCTCATGAGTTACCGCTCTATTTCCCCCATTTCTGCTTCTTATTGCTTTATTTATCGGTTCTATGAGTGATCGGGTTGGTTGGCTCGGGTTCGGAAAAGATTTGGTAAGGTTTGAGACACTTAGTCTCTTTTGAGGAAGCTTAAGTTGGAAAAAGTCCACAGGATATTGACTTATATGTTAGAGGGCTCAGATGTGAGTTCCGATGGTTCGGATAGCTTCAAGAGGTGATTTGGGACATAGGAGCATGATCAGAATGAGTTTTGGAGGTTCGGAGTAGATTTAGGCTTGAATTGGCGAAATTGGATTTCTAGCGTTTTCCGGTTGATAGGCGAGATTTTGATATAGGGGTCAGAACAGAATTTCGGGAGTTGCAGTAGTTCAGTTGTGTCATTTGGGATGTGTGTGCAAAATTTTAGGTCATTCGGACGTGGTTTGGTTGGATTTTTTATCAAAAGCGTAATTTAGAAGATTTTGGAATTCTTAGACTTGAATCCAATGCGAATTTGGTGTTTTGATATTGTTTTGAGCGTTTCGAAGGTTGGAACAAGTTTGAATGATGTTATGGGATATGTTGGAATGTTTGGTTGAGGTCCGCGGGCCTCGAATGAGTTTCGGGTGGTCAATCGGACCATTTCATGTTTTGGAAAAGTGCAAAAAACTATTGTCTAGTGTTGCAGAGAAATGACCTTCGCGTTCGTGAGTAGGCCCTCGTGTTCGCGAAGGGGCTAGCTGGTGAGGCTGAGATTTTATCCTTCACATTCGCGAGGAAGTCTCCACAATCGCGAAGGACTAGGGCCGTCATGCATCGCGTTCGTGCGGGAGGCTCCGCGTTCGCGTAGAGGAAGTTGGGCAGCTGGGTTTAAAGTTGTTTTGTTCATCACGCTCGTGAGAAAGGGAGCGCGTTCGCGAAGGTCGAGCTGAGGAACCATAGCGTTTGCGAGGGACTAGTCGTGTTCGAGTAAGAGAAAATTTGGTCAAAGTTAGATTGTGCTTCGCGAACGTGAGGCGTTGACCGCGTTCGCAAAGAAGGAATTGAGGCATGTGCAGAATGTTTAAAAAGTCATCTTGTCCGCGATTTTGGGGTTAACTTCCACCATTTTTGAGCGATTTTTGAGCTTTTTGAAGAGGATTGAAGGGGGATTCAAGGGGAAATACTTGGAGGTAAGATTCATGGACTTAATTCTCGATTCTAATGTGAATTCTACCTAATTAATTATGGAAATTAAGCCTAATTTTGAAGAACTAGGGCTTGTAATTGGAGACCTAAAATTTGGGATTTGAGAGGGCCATTTGTGGTTAGATTTTGATGTTTTTGATATGAATGAACTAGGGGAGTGATAAGGAGTCCATTGATGTAATTTTTATCGGAATCCGAGACGTGGACCCGGGGTCGAGTTTGGCCAATTTTGGAATTTGTGTTGTAATTTGATTTCTTTCGAGTAGGCTTTGTTCCCTTAGCATATTTTGATGGTTTTGCACTGATTTTGTTGAGATTTGGAGCATCCGGAGGCCGATTCGAGGGGCAAAGGCATCACGAGCTAGAGATTTGGACCGGGTAGAGGTGAGTAATGATTGTAAATGTTGTTCTGAGGGTATGAAACCCCGGATTGCACATCGTATGCTATATTGAGGTAACACACACGCTAGATGACGAGCGTAGGGTCGTGCACTGTTGGGGATTGTGACTTAGTCTATCCCGAATGATTGTTTTACCGCGTATTTGACTGAAAACTGTTTGCTATCATCATGTTTTGGGCTGAATGCCATATTTGGGCCTCGTGCCAACTATTTGAACCCTTAGGGGATTTTTACTGATATTTCCTCACTGTTTTGACTTTATACTTATACTTAGTCATGTTATATTCTACTATTTTCATAACTCAGCTATGCTTATTCTGCTTTAACACTTAAAAAGATATTTTAAATGATATTTTGGGCTGAGCATCATGTTTTACTGTTGCCCGGGTGGCTTGTGAGATTCTGACTGAGTAAGGTCGAGGCTTATGTTGTGAGGAAACACTGATTATGATTATGAGGCCGAGGGCCTGAGATTGGTACGCCACGACGTGGCTTGTTGATATGAGGCCAAGAGCCTAGTGATGATGCCACGAGATGACTTGAAATTGCACTTGGGCCGTAAGGGGACCTCCTGGAGTCTGCACACCCCCAGTGAGCGCGAGTACCTATTGTGATGCAAGATATAGCCCAAGGGGCTGGTATTGTTCCATGTGTTGCCCGAGGGGCTGATTCTGTTGATATTGTGCCCGATGGACGGTTCTTTATGTGTTTATCTTTCCTAATTGTTTGTCATTTACTTGCTTAACTGTTAAAAAGGCATTCTAAAGAAGTTTAAATTGAACTAAAATGACTTTACATATTTTCACCGTTTCACTATTTTTACTAACTTTTACTGCTTCTTTATAGTGTGTTGTTGTGCCTTTACGTGGTTTCTTATTACTCAATATGCATTTATTATTATTACTCAATGAGTTGGAGTATTCACTTTACTCCTTGCACCTCGTGTGCAGATTTAGGCACATCAGGTCCTGCTTGCTAGGGTTGAGAGCTGTCCAGCAGATTCCGAATATTCACTAGGTAGTTGCCCGGCGATTCGCAGCCCAGTGCTTCTCCCTCTATCTTATTTCCTTATGTATTAGTTATGAAATAGTTTAGTAGACTCTGTCACACTTGTAGTAGTATTATAGATGCTCATGACTGGTGACACCCCGATGTCAGGCTGTGTTGGACTTATTTTCCGCAATTGTATTGTTTCACATTATCTTTTTGGGATATTTATTATGTTTGAGACTTGATTGTGTTTTCTTAAATACTTAAAAGTGAATTGGAAATGTGCCCACTGGCCTTGTCTTCACGAGAGGCGCCATCACGACCGAATCCGGGTTTAGGGTCGTGACAGGTTGGTATTAGAGCATAGGTTACATAGGTCTCACGAGTCATGAGCAGGTTTAGTAGAGTCTCGCGGATCGGTACGGAGACGTCTGTATTTATCCTCGAGAGGCTGCAGAACCTTTAGGAAAAACTTCATATTCTTAAAAGTCTTGTCGTGCTAATTTGTTGATCTGAGTACTAAACTTCTATTATTCTATTCTCTCACAGATGGGGAGGACACGCGCTTCCGATCAGGATGGACGACCATCAATACCACCAGTCGTAGCCACTAGAGGTCGAGGACGCGGTCGTGGTCGCGGTAGGGGTATGGGTGTAACCCGCACAGCAGCTGGGGCAACACCTACAGATCTACCAGCCACCCCAGTTCAGGATTAGGTCCCAATTATGGACGATCCAACAACACCAGCTCAGGCACCAGCTGTGCCTATTTTGATTTCGGGTCTTCAAGAGGCCTTGGCTCAGATTCTATCAGTTTGCACTGGCCTAGCTCAGACGGTCTCAGTTACTAAAGCTGTAGCTACTTCTCAGGCTGGGGGAGGCACTCAGACTCCTGCCGCTCGCACACCTGAGCAGGTCGTGCAGGTACTTTAGACACCGGGGACACATCTAGCCTAGCCGGTTGCAGTTGCTCAGGACTATGTAGTTTATTCCATGTCAGAGGACGAGCAGCGTAGGTTGGAGACGTTTGATAGACTTCAGCCTCCGACTTGCAGTGGTGCAGAGGGCGAGGATGCCTAGGGTTTCTTGGATGAGTGTCAGAGGGTGCTTCATACAGCGAGTATTCTGGAGACCAGCGGGATCACTTTCACTACTTATCAGTTTTCTAGAGATGCCTTGGAGAAGTATGTGCCGCAGTCTCACAAAGAAGAGCTGCACAAGCAGTTTGAGTGGTTGCGTCAGGGAGAGATGATTGTGACACAGTATGAGATGACATTCTCTGAGTTAGCTTGCCTTGCGATTTGGTTGGGTCTGACATATAGAGAGAGGGTTAGGAGGTTTGTAGATGGCCTCACTTATCAGCTTCGTATTCTCATGACCAGGGAGAGGGTGACTGGTGCTACTTTTGAGGAGGTGGTAGATATTGCTCGTGAGATTGAGTCAGTTCGTCGCCAGGAGCGAGAGGAGAGGGAGGCCAAGAGGCCTCGAGGATCTGTTAGTTATAGTGGTGCTCCTTCGAGAGGTCAGTTTCAGCACGACAGAGGTCGTCCATTCAGGCATGCTCAGCCAGCTCGCCTAATTTATCGTGGGGTATCATCGGATCATGGTTCTCATAGTTCTCATTAGGGCCAGTCATCACTTAATACCCTTCCAGCTCAGAGTTCGTCCCGTGCTCCATCAGTTCAGGGCTCTTCTATGTCAGGTGCATCTGCTAGTCATTCCGGTGCTAGGGGTTCCCTTCAGTCCCCGTCTCCGGCACTTGGGAGTTGCTATAAGTATGGAGAGATCAGTTATATATGGAGGTAGTGTCCTCGTCATCTTGCGGGTTTATCTCAACAGAGGAGTCAGCCATCAGCTTCAGCACTAGTTACTTCACCACCACCCGCCTAGCCAACTAGAGGTGTGTGTCAGTCAGCTAGGGTTCTCCCTAGAGGGGGAGGTCGATCAGGTGACGGTCAGGTCCGTTTCTATGCACTTTCAGCTAGACCCAATGTTATTGCTTCCGATGTGGTTATTATATGTATTATTTCAGTCTGCCACTGAGATGCCTCTGTATTATTTTATCTCGGTTTCACCTTTTCTTATGTGTCATCATACTTTGCTCGTTATTTGGATACGCCCTGTGAGTCTCTTGTTTCACCTGTTCATGTATCTATTCCTGTGGGCGATACTGTTATTGTAGATCATATGTACCGGTCGTATGTGCTGACTATTGGGGGTTTGGAGACTCGAGTGGATCTTTTATTATTGTGTATGGTGGATTTCGATGTCATTTTGGGAATGGATTGGCTATTTCCGTGTCGTACTATTCTGGACTATTATGCCAAGACAGTCACATTGGCTATATCGGGCGTGCCACGGATTGAGTGGCGAGGTGTGATTGATTATGTTTCTAGTAGGGTATTCTCATTTTTGAAGGCCCAACTTATGGTTGGAAAGGGTTGTCTTTCGTATCTAGCCTTTATGAGGGATGTCAGTGCAGAGACTCCCAATATTGATTTTGTCCCAATTGTAAGGGAGTTTCCCGATGTGTTTCCTACAGACCTGTCGGTCATGCCACCGGACATGGATATTGATTTTGGTATTGACCTGGTGCTGGAAACTCAGCCCATTTCTATTCCGCCGTATCGTATGGCATCAGCGAAGTTTGAAGGAGTTAAAGGAGCAATTTTAGGAACTTCTTGATAAGGGGTTCATTTGGCCCAGTGTGTCGCCTTGGGGTGCACCGGTTCTATTTGTGAAGAAGAAGGATAGCACTATGATGATGTGCATTGATTATAGGCAATTGAACAAAATAACAATTAAGAACAAGTATCCCTTGCCTCGTATTGATGGTTTATTCGACTAGCTTCAGGGAGCGAGAGTGTTCTACACGATTGATCTCCGTTCAGGTTATCACCAGTTGAAGATCAAGGACTCAGATATTCTTAAGACAGCTTTCAGGACCCGATATGGTCATTATGAGTTCTTGGTGATGTCTTTTGGGCTGACCAATGCCCCAACAACGTTCATGCATTTAATGAACATCGTGCTCCGACCTTATCTCGACTTGTTTGTCATAGTCTTCATTGATGATATTCTGGTGTATTCGCGTAGTTAGGAGGAGCACGCTGAACATTTGAGAGTTGTGTTGCAGAGATTGAGGGAGGAGAAGTTTTATGCAAATTCTCCAAGTGTGAGTTTTGCCTTAGTTTAGGCTTTCTTGAGGCATGTGGTATCCAACGAGGGTATTCAGGTTGATCCGAAGAAGATAGAGGCGGTTCAGAGTTGGCCCAGACCGTCCTCAGCCACAGAGATTCGCAACTTTTTTGGTTTGGCGGGTTATTATCGCCGGTTTGTTTAGGGATTTTCATTTATCGCATGGCCCTTGACCAAGTTGACTCAGAAGGGTGCTTTATTTGTATGGTCGGATGAGTGTGAGGAGAGCTTTCAAAAGCTCAAGACAGCCTTGACCACAGCTCCAGTGTTAGTTTTACCATCAGCTTCAGGTTCATATACCGTGTATTGTGATGCTTCGAGAGTTAGTATTGGGTGTGTATTGATGCAGGAGGGTAGAGTTATTGCTTATGCTTCTCGTCAGTTAAAGCCCCATGAGAAGAACTTCCCTATTCATGATTTGGAGTTGGCTACCATAGTTCACGCGTTGAAGATTTGGAGGCATTATCTGTATGGTGTGTCTTGTGAGGTGTTTACTGATCATCGTAGCCTCCAACACTTGTTCAAGCAGAAGGATCTCAATTTGAGGCATCGGAGATGGTTAGAGTTGCTAAAGGATTATGATATCACTATATTGTACACTTTTGGGAAGGCCAATATGGTGGCTGATGCTTTGAGCCGAAAGACAGTAAGTGTGGGGAGTTTGGCATATATCCCAGTTGGGGAGAGACCTCTTGTAGTTGATGTTCAGGACTTGGCCAATTGGTTCATGAGGTTAGA
The DNA here is from genome assembly GCF_000393655.2 of Nicotiana sylvestris. Taxonomy (NCBI): domain Eukaryota; kingdom Viridiplantae; phylum Streptophyta; class Magnoliopsida; order Solanales; family Solanaceae; genus Nicotiana; species Nicotiana sylvestris. The sequence continues at coordinate 2,369,922 of NC_091058.1, forward strand.
TATTTCGGAGCCCAGTCAGGTATTGGCTTGTGTGGTTTCTCGGTCTTCCTTATATGATCGCATCAGAGAGCGCCAGTATGATGATCCACATTTGCTTGTCCTTAAGGACAGAGTTCAGCATGATAATGCCAGAAATGTGACCGTTGGTGATGATGGGGTGTTGAGGATGCAGGGACGGATATGTGTGCTCAATGTAGATGGGTTTCGGGAGTTGATTCTGGAGGAGGCCCATAGCTCGCGGTATTCCATTCATTCGGGTGCCACAAAGATGTATCAGGGCATCATTATTGGTGGAGGATAATGAAGAAAGACATTGTGGGATTTGTGGCTCGGTGTATCAATTGTCAGCAAGTGAAATATGAGCATCAGAGACCGGGTGGCTTGCTTCAGCAAATGGATATTCCGGAGTGGAAGTGAGAGCGGATCACCATGAACTTTGTAGTTGGGCTCTCACGCACTTTGAAAAAGTTGGATGCCATTTGGGTGATTGTGGATCGGCTGACCAAGTCCGCGCACTTCATTCCTGTATGTACTACCTATTCTTCAGAGCGGTTGGCAGAGATCTATATCTGGGAGATTGTTCATTTGCATGGTGTCCTAGTTTCCATCATTTTAGATAAGGGGCACTCAGTTTACTTCATAGTTTTGGAAGTCGGTGCCGCGAGAGTTGGGTACTCAGGTTTAGTTGAGCATAACTTTTCACCCTCAGACGGGCGTGCAGTCCAAGTGCACTATTCAGATATTGGAGGACATGTTGCGTGCTTGTGTCATTGATTTTGGAGTGTCATGGGATCAGTTTCTACTGCTTTCAGAGTTTGCTTATGACAACAGCTACCAGTCGAGTATTCAGATGGCTCCATATGAGGCCTTGTATGGGAGGTGGTGTAGATCTCCAGTTGGTTGGTTCGAGCCGGGTGAGGCTAGGCTATTGGGGACAGAGTTGGTTCAGGATGCTTTAGAAAAGGTGAAGGTAATTCGTGAGAGGCTTCGTACAACACAGTCGAGGCAAAAGAGTTATGCTGATAGGAATGTTTGGGATGTGTCCTACATGGTTGGTGAGAAAATTCTGTTGAAGGTTTCACCCATGAAGGGTGTTATGAGGTTTGGGAAGAAGGGTAAATTGAGTTCTCGTTTCATTGGGCCTTTTGAGGTGCTTCGGGGGATTGGGGAGGTGGCTTATGAGCTTGCTTTACCACCCAGCTTGTTGAGTGTGCATCCGGTATTTCATGTTTCTATGCTTCGGAAGTATATTGGGAATCCGTCTCATGTTCTGGATTTCAGCACGGTTCAGTTGGATGGTGATTTGACTTATGATATGGAGCCAGCAGCTTTTTTGGAGCGTCAAGTTTGAAAGTTGAGATCAAAGGACATAGCTTCAGTGAAAGTGCAGTGGAGAGGTCGGCCCATGGAGGAGGCTACCTGGGAGACCAAGCAGGAGATGCGGAGCAGATATCCTCACCTATTTGAGGCTTCAGGTATGTTTCTTGACTCGTTCGAGGACGAACGTTTGTTTAAAAGGGGGAGGATATGACGACCCGGCTAGTCGTCTCATGATTTACCGCTCTGTTTCCCCCATTTCTACTTCTTATTGCTTTGTTTATCAGTTCTATGAGTGATCGGGTTGATTGGCTCGGGTTCAGAAAGGATTTGGTGTTTGAGACACTTAGTCTCTTTTGAGCAAGCTTAAGTTGGAAAAAGTCAACCAAATATTGACTTATGTGTTAGAGGGATCGTATGTGAGTTCTGATGGTTCGGATAGCTTCAGGAGGTGATTTTGGACTAATGAGCGTGATTAGAATGACTTTTGGAGGTCCGGAGTAGATTTAGGCTTGAATTGGCGAAATTGGATTTCTGGCATTTTTCGATTGATAGGCGAGATTTTGATATAGGGGTCGGAATAGAATTCTGGGAGTTGAAGTAGTTCCGTTGTGTCATTTGGGATGTGTGAGCAAAATTTCAGGTCATTCAGACGTGATTTGATTAGGGTTTTTTTATCAAAAGCGTAATTTAGAAGATTTTTGAATTCTTAGGCTTGAATCCGATGGGAATTTGGTGTTTTGATGTTGTTTTGAGCGTTCCGAAGGTTGGAAAAAGTTTGAATGATGTTATGGGATATGTTGGCATGTTTGGTTGAGGTCCCGGGGGCCTCGGGTGAGTTTCGGGTGGTCAATCGGACCATTTTATGTGTTTGGAAAAGTGCAAAAAACTGCTCTTCAGTGTTGCAGAGAAATGACCTTCGCGTTCGCGAGTAGGCCCTCGCGTTCACGAAGGGGTTAGCTGGTGAGACTGAGATTTTAGCCTTCGCGTTCACGAGGAAGGCTCCGCGTTCGCGAAGGGCTGAGGCCGTCATGAATCGCGTTCGCGAGTTAGGCTTCGCGTTCGTGTAGAGGAAGTTGGGCAGCTGGGTTTAAGGTTGTTTTGTTCATCACGTTCGCGAGAAGGGGAGCACGTTCGCGAAGGTCGGGCTGAGGAACCATCGCGTTCGCGAGGGACTGGACGCGTTCGCATAAGAGGAAATTTTGTCAAAGTTAGAGTGTGCTTCGCTGTCACACCTTCTTTTTCCTGCACCCCCGGAAGGGAGGATATAAAGGAGTTTGTTCCAATTAAAGTGACAATCGAAACGAGATTATTTATTTATTAAATTCAGAGTCGCCACTTGGGATAATTTTATGGTGTCCCAAGTCACCGGTTCAAATCCCGAATCGAGGAAAAAATTGACTCTATATTACAGTCCGCGAACATAGAAATCTGGGTAAGGAATTCTGTTAACCCGGGAGAAGGTGTTAGGCATTCCCGAGTTCCGTGGTTCTAGCACGGTCGCTCAACTGTTATTAATTGGCCTATTATCTGATTTACTACACGTTTTAAAACTATTATGCATTTTTAAATTTAAAACCGCTTTTATTTATTATTTTTAGAAAAGATTCAGCGTCATCTAAAATACATCTTGAACCACGTCACATAAATGCACCCGCGGTCCACGACACATTTTATTTAACGTTGTTGGAATTTGGATTTGGTTCACATAAATGCACACCCGAGTTTAGGAAAGTAACTTTTTTAAAATAATGCGCCTAAAGCAGCTACACACTTTGTAATTATTTCCTAAACTAGTTTTGAGATTTGTTGTAACGTCACGTAGTATAGCAAAGGAACTGTTGGAGTTGAGATTTCAGTTATTTTCATATGGACTAAATCTTTGATACATGTAATTTAAACCCCAAAGCTTTGAGACGATTTTAATTCGTTGGCGTATGGGAAATTCATTTGCCACCCACGTCATCGAATTACCAAGAAATGGCAGAACAGAATATAAGACAATTAAAAATTCCAATATAGATTTTTGCAGGCTAACATCAAAAGAGACTAGCACATTTGCAGCAGGACATGCTTCATTTAAACACATGCAATTCCCTTTAAATCTAATTAGCCCTCATGACCCAGACATACAACTTCGCTGGCCAACACATTTTTCTTTAACATGTTTCAATTCATTCCTCAAAAGCAGTACGTATATTAGGTGACATTAGCACAAAAGCACTAGAGAAGTTAACTGCAAAGTTCTGAAAAAGGAAACAAAAAGACGCAATAACCTAAGGCAAAGTAATTACGCCAAAAGATAATATTCTGTTTAATTCTACACATAACATCAGATTTATAGAACTAATTAGCATGCACTAAAGAGGGAAAAAAGAATTTTCAAACAGATTTACAACTTTAACACATTTAACCCCACATAATAACAAGAGTATCATCTAAATTAAACTCACGCGAACAATCTCGGTAAACATCATGGAAACAAACAACAAAAATATTGAAAGAGGGAAAGAAAAACCTTGTATTAAATGAAGTTGAAGTTGAAAAAAAACTTACATCTATACGGGTCAAACAAATGCAAAGACCACAGCTAAAACGCTCGACAAATAGAGCTTGGTACAACTAGCTAAACAGTAAATCTCATCAACGAAACCCGAACTGGAGACCTCGCTGTGAACCTCAACGAGCTCAATTAAGAACTTTGCTGCTAAAGGAACTTCAAACCGAAATCGACGACTCGAACGGACTCAAATCAAACTCATTGATGATCTACGTTCTTGTGCTATATTTTCGGTATTTGGAGGTGTGGTTAACACTAGGATTTGGGGCTATTTTTAATAGTATTTGCAGCTGTTTTTGTGAGAGTTTCAGGTGGTCTTTGTGGTGTTTTACAGTTGGTGTGTGGAGGAGAAGGAGATAGGATGGGTTGGAGAAGAAGAGCGATGGAGAGGCTGCTCTCTTAGCTATCTTTTTTGTACTTAAGGTGTGTCCATGTGAGGGGTGCGGCTGGGAGCTTCAATGGAGTTTTTTCTTGTGAAGAAGAAGATGGTCTCCTCCTTTGTTTTTGTGCTAAAGAGTTGTATAGTCCAAAATTATGAAAAATTACGGCTGAAGCTTGGTGTGGGGATCTTCACTCTGTTTTTTGTATCTTTTTGGAGAAAGAGACGAACAATCTGATGGGGGAAGGGGTCCTTCTAAAATGGCGGATGGTTTTTTTAGTGTCTCCTCCTCTATTTAGGCATTAGGTACTATTATATAGGGGTAGAGATTATATTAGGGGTATGTGACTAGGAATTATGGGCTTGGGAATTATGGGCTAGGTCCAAAATTAGGCTTAAAAATGGGTGCTTAAAAATGGGTTGCTCGAACCCAAATTTTATTCTTTCCCCGCGAACGAGACTAAAAATACGATTTCATTTATTAATTAATCCTACTTAAGTAAAATAACTATTAAAATATAACTGGCCGTTAAACAAAACTATTTTTGGTATTTTTCAAGATTAAAAATGACTACAAAATATTAATAGAATAATTTTTGTAATTTTTATTTTTCTTGTAATGAAGTAAAAGAGTAAAAATTAGTTGAAATAGCTATACTAGGCCTAAATTAAATATTTACGTGCTAAAATATGAAAAATCTTGGGGAGGGTCAAAAATCACATGTCTACATTTGCGAACGCGAGACGTTGACCACGTTCGCGAAGAAGGAATTGAGGCCTGGGCAGAATGTTTAAATAGTCATCTTGTCTACGCTTTTGGGGTTAACTTCCACCATTTTAAGCGATTTTGGAGCTTTTTGAAGAGGATTGAAGGGGGATTCAAGGGGAAACACTTGGAGGTAAGATTCATGGACTTAATACTTGATTCTAAGGTGAATTCCACCTAATTAATCATGGAAAGTAAGCCTAATATTGAAGAACTAGGGCTTGTAATTGGAGACCTAGAACTTGGGATTTGAGGGGTCGTTTGTGGTTGGTTTTTGATGTTTTTGGTATGAATGAATTAGGGGAGTGATAAGGAGTCCATTGATGTAATTTTTATCGAAATCCAAGTCGTGAACCCGGGGGTCGGGTTTGGCCAATATCGGGATTTGTGTTGTAATTTGATTTCTTTCGAGTGTGCTTTGTTCCCTTAGAATATTTTGATGGTTTTCCACGGATTTTGGTTAGATTTGGAGCATCCAGAGGCCGATTCGAGGGGCAAAGACATCGCGAGCTAGAGATTTGGACCGGGTAGAGGTGAGTAATGATTGTAAATGTTGTCCTGAGGGTATGAAACCCCAGATTGCACATCGTTATGCTATATTGAGGTGACACACATGCAAGATAACGAGCGCGGGGTCGTGCACTGTTAGGGATTGTGACTTAGTGCATCCCGAATGATTGTTTTACCACGTATTTGACTGAAAACTGTTTGCTATCATCATGTTTTGGGCTGAATGCCATATTTGGGCCTCGTGCCAACTATTTGAACCCTTAGGGGATTTTTACTGATAGTTTCTCACTATTTTGATTTTATACTTGTACTCAGTCATGCTATATTCTACTATTTTCATAACTCAACTATGTTTATTCTGCGTTAACACTTAAAAAGATATTTTAAATGATATTTTGGGCTGGACATCATGTTTTACTATTGCCCGAGTGGCTTGTGAGATTCTGATTGAGTAAGGTCGAGGGCCTATGTTGTGAGGAAACACTGATTATGATTATGAGGCCGAGGGCCTGAGATTGGTACGCCAAGAGGTGACTTGTTGATATGAGGCCGAGAGCCTAGTCATAATGCCAGGAGATGACTTGATATTGTGGTTGGGATGTAAGGGGACCCTTTAGGAGTCTACACATCCCCAGTGAGTGCGGGTACCCATTGTGATGTGAGATATAGCCCAAGGGGCTGGTATTGTTCCATGTGTTGCCCGAGGGATTGATTCTATTGATATTGTGCCCGATGGGCAATTCTTTATGTGTTTATCTTTCCCAATTTCCTATCATTTACTTGCTTAACTATTAAAAAGGCATTCCAAAGAAGTTTAAACTGAATTAAAATGACTTTACATATTTTCACTGTTTCACTGTTTTTACTGGCTTTTACTGCTTCCTTATAATGTGTTGCTATGCCTTTACGTGGTTTCTTATTACTCAGTCTGCATTTATTATTATTATTCACTGAGTTGGAGTACTCACTTTACTCCCTGCAACCCATGTGCAGATTCAGGCGCATCAGATTCTGCTTGCGAGGGTTGAGAGCTGTCCAGTAGATTCCGGAGATTCACTAGGTAGCTGCCCGGCGATTCGCAGCCCAGTGCTTCTCCCTCTATCTTATTTCCTTCTGTATTAGTTATGAAACAAATTAGTAGACTCTATCAGATTTGTAGTAGTATTATAGATGCTCATGACTGGCGACACCCTAATGTCGGGCTGTGTTAGACTCATTTTCCGCAGTTGTACTGTTTCACCTTATCTTTTTGGGATATTTATTATGTTTGAGACTTGATTGTGTTCTCTTAACTGCTTAAAGTGAATTGGGAATGTGTCGGTTGGCCTTGTCTTCACGAGAGGCGCCATCACAATCGGGTCCGGGTTTAGGGTCGTGACAACCAGGCTTTAGCCTGGCGAGGCCAGCCAAAGGCCAGGCTGAGGCTGGCGACGCCAGGCCTGGGGCCAGGTCCAGTCCGAATTTTGAAGACTTATTTCGTCTCCTGGTTTGACTAGGACTTGGCCTACACGTTTAGGTCTTTTTCTACACATATTAATAGACCTAAAAATGCCACTTTAAAGGGAGACAATCAAGGGAGAGATTGAGATCGGACAGATTTGAGAGGGGATTCGTCCTAAGGAGGCAAGAACACATTAGGAGCAAGGCGGAGAATTCTTCTACGAGTTTTTCACTTCTTTTTTCCTATTTCCATTATTGGTTATGAATTCTAGTATTGTAGTTATGTATACTATTATGAATAACTAATTTGTTATCTAGGGTTTTGATGGAACCTATTGGAGGATGATTTTCCTGTTACGTTAATATATATTTGTCGTAGTATTTTCTCTATTTGTTCAACTACGTTATTATTGTGGTTGGTTGAAGAGATCTCAATCGATTGTGCCTATTTAGTGTGTATTACTCGGGAGAGAGTGCATATTTAGGTAATTGTTGAAAAACATAACTCCTAACGTATATGAGGGATTAATACGAAGGGTTTAAATGTGGGATTAGGGATAACGAAACCTTGGGTGCGATCCGAGTGAGCTGTACTTAATGGCAACTAGCGTAATTCAGGAGAATATATCTAGTAAATTGTGGTAATTAGTCGGAAGAGAGTTACGACAGTCAGAGTGCTCATGATCGGTAGAGAATACTTAGGCAAATTTATAGAAAATATAGCAGGAAGGATTCCGACAATAGGAGAAATTATAACTCTAGACCTCCTTAATCTTGTCTCCAATCCTTATCCTTGTTAATTGATAGTTTTAGTGCTTTCTAGTATTTGCTAGTTAATTAGATAAAAATAAATATTATAATCTTTATGATTAGAAAATTATTTGGACTTGTGTTTCTTAGTGATATTGAACAACTGTGTTATGCCTTAGTTCTCTGTAGGATTTGACTCCGGATTTGTAAACCGGATTATATTTGCAACAACCGCTTAGTCCTTTTTATAAGGTATAGTAGGGCATGATCAAAATCCCTCAAGAATTTTCATGTATATCTCATTATCAAGTGAGTCGTAAAAGTAGGCTGTAACCACATCCATTAAATGCATGTCAAGCTTTTCATGTACAGAAAAACTAATGAGATAACGAAATGTTATTGCATCCATAATAGGAGAATACGTCTCTTCATAATCGATATCAGGCCATTGTGAAAATCCTTGTGCAATAAGGCGTGCCTTATATCTTTGTACCTTATTTTTCTCATTGCTTTTATGTATAAAGACCCATTTATAACCAACATGCTTAATCCTATTAGGTGTTTGGACTACAGGCCCAAAAACTTCACGTTTCGCAAGTGAATCCAACTCGGAGTGGATTGCTTCTTGCCATTTTGGTCAATTACGTCTTTGTCGATATTCTCCAACAGATTGAGGTTCAAGATCGTAATTATCTTGCATAATGCTAGAGTCAACATTATATGCAAATACATAATCCACCACTATATCCACTCGATTCCAATTTGATTCAATAACGATTGGGTTTATTGATAGTTCCTTATTTTCTTGAGTCTGAGGCTCATTGATTTCCTCATGAATCTCAGGATTGGTTAAATCGTGGATTTCTTTATGAGGCTTTTTCGTAGGGTCATCTTGAGCATTTGTTTTTGTTTTTGTAGGATTTCAATCCTTAAAATTCAATGGTCTGCCACGCTTTAGGCGTGCTTTTGATTCATTAGCTATGACACTAGAATATTGTCAAACAGGTACATCAATACGGATTGGAACATTCTCTACAGGGATATGTAATTTTGTTATCCTTTTCAGATCCGTAAATGAGTATGGCATTTGATTTGCTATTTTTTTTGCAAATGAATAATCTTTTGTACCTTTTTGTTTTCACAAATAGAGGCACGTGGATCAAGATAAGACAATGATGGATTTTTTCACAAAATTTTTGGTTTGGTTTCACCATTTTCTCCCCCCTAATTTTGGAAAAAGTGTCTCATCGAATCGGCAGTCTGCAAATCGTGTAGTGTACAAATCCTCCGTTAATGTTTGGAGGTGGCGAATAATGGAGGATGATTCAAACCCAACAAAAATTCCTAACCTTCGTTGGGAACCCATTTTGGTGCGATATGGCGGTGCTACAGGCATATATACTGCACATCCAAATTTTTTTAAATAGGATATATTAGGTTCATGACCCAAAACTAATTGTAACTAAGAATATTGATGATAATTTGCCGGTCTGAGACAAACTAGAATTGATGCATACAAAATGACGTGACCCCAAACTGAAGTGGGTAATCTCGTTTTCATGAGTAACAATCTTACTATCAATTGCAGACATTTAATCAAAGACTCTACAAGGCCATTTTGAGTGTGAACATGAGCTGCAGAATGTTCCACTTTTATACCAACTAATAAGCAATAATCATTAAATGTCTAGGATGAAAGTTTAGCAACATTATCAAGTCTAATAAATTTAATTGGATTATTGGGAAACTGTGCCTGTAATCGAATTATTTGTGCCATTAATTTTGCATACGCCAGGTTGCGAGATGACAATAGGCACACATGAGACTATGTAGAAAATGCATCTATTAAGATCATAAAATATCTAAACGACCCACTAGATGGGTGAATAGGTCCACAAATGTCCCCTTGTATACGTTTCAGAAACGCAGAGGACTCAAACTCAACCTTTGTTGGTGATGGTCTAATAATAAATTGCCTTGATAACAAGAAGTGCAAGAGAATTCATTATTTAAAAGAATCTTTAAATTCTTTAACGTATGCCCATTTGAGTTTTCTATAATCCATCTCATCATAATTGATCCAGGATGTCTCAATCGATCACGCCAAAGTACAAAAGTATTGGAATCAGTAACCTTTTGCTTTACGATAGAATGCACCTCAATTGCACTAATTTTTGTCCAATACATGCCATAAGATAAGGATGAGAACTTCTCAATAACCCTCCTCTGGCCAGAGACATTTTTAGTAATGATCAGATATTCAAGATTATTCCCGGCTATTGTCTCAATATGATATCCATTTCGGCGGATATTTTTAAAACTCAACAAGTTCCTCTTGGACTTAGAGGTGAACATTGCATTATATATGATAAGTATTGTTCCCTTAGACAAAATTATAGTAGCTCTTCCAGAGCCTTCAATTAGATTACTACTACCAGAAATTATAGTAACATCTGCCTTACACATCTTAAATGAGAGAAATAGCTTTACAATAGAACTTTGATACGAGAGGTAATTCTTATTGAATATTGCAAGGAAACGATAGAGGTAATTCTTAATGAATTTCAGATGATTTACAATGGGATAAAACCTCTCTATTTATAGGGGGAATAATGACTTAGCCACAAAGTAACAATGTAACGACCCAATCGGTCGTTTCATGAGTTATAGCCATATTTCCCTCATTCCTACTTTCTTTTGTGTTCTTCAGTTGTGTTTTATTATATCGTGTTGGTTGATTTGGGTCTGGAGTGACTTTGGAGTGGAATGAGGCACTTAGCCTCCTATTTAGAAGCTTAAGTTAGAAAAGTCAATCGGATGTTGACTTATGCATAAACGATCTCGGATGGGATTTCTGATGGTTCCGTTAGCTCTATTAGGTGATTTTGGACTCAGGAGCACATCCAGAATGTGATTTGGAGGTCCGTGGTAGAATTAGGCTTGAATTGGCAAAAGTTGGTAATTTAGCGATTTTGGTCGATAGTGGAAGAATTTGATATCGGGGCCGGAATGGAATTCCGGAAGTTGGAGTAGGTTTGTAGTATCATTTATGTCTTGTGTGCAAAATTTCAGTTCATTAAGAGGTAATTGGGTAGGTTCCAGCATCGTTTGTGGAATTTGAAAATGTAGAAGTTCTTAGGCTTGAATCCAAGTGTAGTATGGTGTTTTGATGTTTTTTGAGGGTTTCGAAGGTTCGACTAAGTTCGATTGATGTTATGGGATGTTTTGGTATGCTTGGTCAAGGTCCCGAGGGCCTTGGGCGAGTTTCGGGTGGTTATCAGATCACTATTTGGCTCTAGAAGTTGGAAATATCTAATATTTGGTGTTGGAAAGTTGCAGGTCTCGGATCTTGGAGGTGCGGCCGCGGAGTGGATTTCATAGACTGTGGTAGAAGAAATGCGGCCGCGTTGGGAAGTTCGCGGACCCCGAAAAGGAAAGGGGTCAGGTATGCGGTCGCGGTGGATTTAACGTGGACCGCGGTGAGGTGTATGCAGCCGCGGTGAGAAATACGTGGACCACGGAATGGAAGTTTAGAGGGCACTATATAAGCGAGGTTTAGGGTTTTATTTCACATCTTGGACTTTGGGAGCTCTGTTTGAGGCGAATTTTTGGGAGTGTTTCAAGGAAATCAGTGGGGTAAGTAATTCTAACTCGGTTTTGGCTAATAATCATGAATATACCATTGATTTCGTCATTTGATTAGTAATTTGGGATGAAATTTGGGAAAAAATTGTGGAGTTTCATAAAATGAACTTTTGGGATTTGAAAGTTGATTCGAAGTCGGAATTGGGTGAAACTAGTATGGTTAGTCTCATAATCGAATGGGTTATCGGATTTTGTGACTTTGGTCGGATTTCGAAACATGGGCCTGGGGCCCAACTTTGAATTGACTTTTTGACTTTTGACATAAAGCTTAGCATTTTCTTATGTGATTGATTCCTTTAGCTCGTGTTGATTGTATCGAATTGTTTGTGGCTAGATTCAAGGCATTTGGAGGCCGGTTCGAGAGGCAAGAGCATCGCAGATTATGAATTTAACCGGTTTGAGGTAAGTAATGATTGTAAATCTAGTCCTGAGGGTATGAAACCCCGAATTTTTCTTCGTTTTACTACTTTGAGATGACACACATGCTAGGTGACAGGCGTGTGGGCGTGCACCGTTGGAGATTGTGACTTGGTCTATCCCGCAACAACTATAAAGTTGCGTATTTGACTGAAACTATATGATACTTATGTGTTTTGGAAAGAATTTCTATAAATTGGGCTGAATGTCATAATTGGGCCTTGTGCCGGAGCTATTTGGACCATTGAGAGCCTTTTTCTTATTATCCTCTCACTGTTTTGATTGAAAATACATACTCACTCATGCTATGTTTACTAATTTCATAACTCAGTCTTTATTACCCCTTTTGATGCATATAAAACGTTATTTTGGGCTGAGCACCATGTTCTTACTGATAGCCTGAGTGGCTTGAGAGGTCTATGACTGAGTGAGGCCGAGGGCCTATTTTATAAGGATATTATGTGATCGGGTTACGCGCCGCAGTATGTTGTTACTAATTCATGATTATGTGAGGTCGAGGGTTTGATTGATTTATGCCACGAGGTGGCTTGATATAGCGCTTGGGCTGTAGGAGCCCATCCGGAGTCTGCACACCCATAGTGAGCGCAAGTACCTTAAATGAGTGATATGAGATATGCCCGAAGGGCTATATACGAGTGACTGTGAGGCTGCCCGAGGGGCTGCTATGAGTGATGTTTTTCCCAAGAGACTATTTATGATTTTCATCACTTTCACTTTCTTTTGCATTGGGTCTCTGTTGAAACCGTTGAAAAATATCTTCAAATAATTTTTAATGAAAATTGGATTTTTAATGAGATAATTTGACTCACACGCTGTATTGAAAGCATGTTGTATTTAATGAGGTTACATGATGTGGACTTTATGTGTTTTGCTGGTCATCACTACTGCTCAGTCTTTATTTACTTTTATTACTTACTGAGTTGGCGTACTCACCTTACTCCCTGCACCTTGTATGCAGATCCAGGATAGCTGGACGTGCTAGCGAGTTTTGATTTCATCCGTCGCGGATCTGTTGGAGTTAGCAAGGTAGCTGCATGGTGATCACAGTCCTGCTCTTCTCCCTCCTATCTCCCTATAGATGTTTTTAGTTGTTTTCCAGACTGTATTAGTCTTAGTATTATCGGACAGTTTTTAGTAGATGCTCATGACTAGTGACACCCCGATGTCAGACTTTTCTTTCCGCACTTTGTTATTCAGATTTCTTATGAAGTTTTATTAATTATATAGCTTGAGGTAATCTTTGAATTGAAATATCGGGTTGTTTTGGTAAAAGAGTCGGCTTGCCTAGTTCCACGATAGGTGCCATCATGACATGGTAGATTTGGATCGTGACAAACAAATTCTCTAAAAGACAGACATTCACTCTAAGTATAATTCTATTCTAACATATGAATATTTTTACCTTAATTTATACGCTTGCTAGTTAAGATAAGCTAAATAACTACACATAACCATCCATAATAATAAATAAAATTAGTAAACACGGTAAATTGTAGTGTCCTTTTTAATACAATTCGTGCGTTTAATTGAAAATAAAAACAAATAAGTTTTACTTAGTAAATTATATGCATACAAGTTAAACTGAAAACAAGAACAAATAACCTGTAAGTAGGGGTGGACATAAAATCCGAAAAACCGAATTCCGAACCGAACCAAATTAATTTGGTATTTCGGTACTTCGGTTTATTTCGGTACAAAAATTTCGGTATTTCGGTAATTCGGTACAGTATACGGTATTGGATTATTGATATTTCGGTATACCGAAATACCGAAATAGATTAATGAGGTGAGATCAATATTTCGGTGTCCCTGTCATTATTAGTTCTAATTGGTTACTCTACTCAACTCTGCTACACTGCTACAGCATCTCAGTGAGCAATGGACTATGAAGCAGAAGATAATTGTGCTAAACTGCAAACTGTGATGGGCCAGAAACAGGAACAAGGCCCATTCGGAAAGGAAAAAGAAATAGGGAAGGACCATCTATCTGTTGAAATAATGTTAAGAAAATGTCATCATTCTTTTCTTGTTTATGAGTATTTATCAGCCTCAAGTACATTTGAAAATTTATGTTCATCTGCTGTAACATTGTCATTTGATGGGCTTAGTACAAAATGAACTAGTCATTGGAAGACAAAAAACTATAAATCATATCATCTAATCGTTGATTAGTTTGGAGTTTCTATCTTTACTATTAGAGTAATTGAAGACATTACGCCAGATTTTGCTAGTTAATGGAGGGGGAGACAGTGAAGATTTGGTTTAAACCGAAACCGTACTGAATCAAAATAAGAAATATCGAACCGTACCGAAATATTATGGTACGGTATTTGGTATATCCAATTGATAGACCGAACCGAAATTCTTAAATACCGAACCGAAATACCGAACGCCCAACCCTACGTGTAAGGTATAACGTAACTACTATTGCTATGCTTATGCACTCAAGTTAATTGAACCCACATATGTTGTTTGAGTTTCTGCGTCTTTCGAAGGAAAGCTCTACTGGAGACTGGAGTATAAAATTGAAAAATATTTTTTTCCGTACCAAACACACCCTAAGCTGAGGTGGTTTTCACCCGTCAGATCAAGATATGAACAGAAGCCCTATAGATGATATCATCCGTTGGATTAGCCGCACGCAAGATTCAACGGTTGAGATTTGACTTAAGTCGGTAGGAAAGTCAACAATTCTCGTCTATTTAAAGGCGTTAACGGTACGACAAACCCGCTTGTGTACTTTGCCCACGTTTCTCACTCTTAACAGAAAAAAAAGAGCGAGAGAAAAAGAAAAAAGGAAAAGAAAAAAAAAAGTTATCTGCTTTCTAGTATTGAAGAAGAGCTGGTGCTTCGTGCTTTCAGCTTCGCTTGTGATCCGCAGCGGCTTGCCCTATAATTTGCTCAATTTTCATTCTAAGGTTCGTAAAAATTCAACTCCTCGCGTAATTTCATTCTTCTTGCATGTGCTAGAGATCAAATTAGGGCTTAGGTTAACAATTCTAGGGTTTCCTGTTTGATTTTGGTTTATTTCATCGAATCATATAATCTTGGTGGAATTGGGCTTTGCCTCTGGGGATCAACTGGTGATTAAGCAAAAGGTAATTGATATTAGCGAGTGAGTCTTGATAACTACTCCTAATTGTCCTGTTGGGTTCCTTTTTCGTGGAATAACAAGTTCGTTCAAATTGAAGCTGTAAAATTAGTGAGCACTCTGTAATTAGCTTGTTCTGTAGATCGATTAGGTATCTACTCAATTTTTGGAATATCTATTATGTTAATTTTACATGATAAAGTTCTTCCCATGAACGAGTTAGGTTTCATTTACCATGAAATTAATGGGAAAAGCTTGCCTCTCTGAGTTTTCTGCGGTGTTTACCATATATGTAAGAATTTGTAACTACAGCTGAAAGATCAATCATAATATAAAAGATAGAGTGATATTTGAAAACGTAGCGGAAGTAACCAAGAGAATAAAGAAAGATTTAGAAAAAGTAAAAAGACATATGCTCAAATCACACCCAAAGTGATAGTGGCTGTGGCAACATCCATCGGTAATGTGTGGAAGAGAGTAAGATTTCTATGTAGATAGGATCTCGAGAGAAGGACATGAGTAAGATTTCTATGTAGATAGGATCTCGAGAGAAGGACATGAGAATAAGATTCCTATGTAGATAGGATCTCGAGAGAAGGACATGAAGTTTCTCCAACGAATGTGCGGTATGTGAGATCTCGAGGACCCGAGCTCTTCTCTCCATCCTATCTCCTTCTAGATCAAGGCTAGGCATGACCCTGAAAATAGCAACCTTGACCTTGAATGGGGGGTTGCCAGCTATGTTGCTCGAACTCTTCAAATTTCCTGCCGCACCGGTGTCGACACGACATGGGTGTGCCCATATCGTATTTGAGGGCATTTAAGGAAATTAGATGGGTGGACTATTTTATCTTTTCACCAAAAGTTAAACCCACCTTTTAATTCTTCTCTCCCTTCCCATCATCCATGGCGAGCCAAAGGAATAAAGAGAAAACTGATAAAGCTTGAATCAAACACAATAAATTTTTTAAACAACATTCTAGCCGACAATGTAGCATGGGATTTTTGGAGATAATGATCAGTTTAGATCATTTTAGCATGAGATTCTAGCCGACAATTTAGAAATAGATGACATCCAATTTCTGTTGGTTCTATGGTGAGGAAATTTCATACCAACTCTCTGTCTCTTTTTCTCCCCGTAAATATCCACTTTCCACTTTTTGTTATGGCGGGAAGGAGAAAGGTGGTTGTGAAAAATAGAGAGTGGCGGTGGACACTAGCCGCTCCCCTGAGTAGAAATGGTAGAATAAAGAAAATTGATTCGCCGTCGAGAGATTACAAATGCGTACTTGGCTAGTCGCCTGATTTGGGGAATGTAACACATCTCATTATGTTGTTTTTAATGTGCTAGCGTGAGTATTTTGGGTATTTAAAAAATGGGTACAAAGCTAACATACTACCTTCATGTGGTATATTAGCAAGACCCTATACAGACACACACACATATGTGTATGTAGTTATAAAGTATGAGAATGCTTTCCTATTACTTGAGATATCTTATGAATAAAATATTAGCGGATCGTCTAGTTCAAAACCAGGATTTTTTTTTTGATAAGGTAAATTGTATTAATCAAAAGGGAGAGAACTCCCGTATACAAGAAGTATACCAAAAAGTAGAGAATGTACATCAGAACATGATTCTCTACAAAAGACGCCCAATCTTCTATACAAATAGGGGCTATATGAGTACACCAAAAAGCGATCAAAGATAAAAGACTATTCTTAAGATGTGAAAAAAGAGACTCAATCCCCTCAAAAGCTCTCCTATTTCTCTCCCCCAAACTATCCACATGAGAGCTAACGGGGCGAACTTCCACGCCTTTTGCTTTCTTCTTCTACGGAAACCGGCCCAACTATATAGCATTTCCTTTACACTGCTTGGCATCACCCATTGAACACCAAAAAGGTTTAGGATCGCCCTCCACAAAGCCGAGGATACAGGGCAATGCAACAAAAGATGATCAACTTCTTCCCCTGAGCTTTTACACATATAGCACCAACTAACAAGTGTAATTTCCCTCTTTCGCAGATTCTCAGCAGTCAAAATCACTCCCTCGCCGCTAGCCATGCAAAAAAGCACACCTTCGTGGGCGCCTTAGGAATCTAGATTGAGGAGTATGGAAAAGAGGCATCCTCTCTCACCAACATACTATGGTAAAAGGACTTTACGGTGAACAGACCATCGCCGCACAAATCCCATCTCCAAGAATCACAAGATAGCTGAGGCCTGTCTTGCCCATATAGCAGTGTCAATAAATCTTGGAGCTCTGCAATCTCCTAATTTTGCATGTTCCTTCTAAATGAGAGGTCCCATACTACCCCCTTCATGCTCCTTACGAATCTGTTAGACCATCAATTCCTTCTAGTTTAAAACTCTGAAGACGTGGGGGAAGGAGACCCTCAGAGTATCCTCTCCACACCACCTATGATTCCAAAAGCTGATTCTCCTCCCCCCTCCCACCATGTAAGAGATGTTGCCACTGAAGGATTCCCAATTCTTCCTGATGCTCCTCCACATGCCACACCCGAAAGGTGTTGTGATTGCCTTGGTCCTCCAAAACCATGATATCTAGATTATAACCAGGATTTAAACCTAGGTAATTTATCCCACCTCTATATGGGATAAGTTATACCGAGATTTTGGTATAAAAAAATACTTATTTTAACTATACCTCCAACTAAGCTTGGGATAAATTTAATCTCAAAATTTATATCGAAATAACCTACCTAATCCCTTGAACCAAATGACCCCTAAGTATGTATAAAGAATTACATTTTGTTAGTTTTAATTCTATAACCTTAATTAGTCGAAATATATACTTTATATGTTGTAATATACATTTATTGGTTGTATCACAACACCCATATCCGCACTCTAATTATATCCCCGAATCCTAAAATTTATGTGATGGAGAATTCCACTTTTAGATCTGCATCTGTATCGGATACCGCACCGTAGTCAACGTAGGTCACCAGGCCACAATGATAATAGGCCACTGCCACTAAATTCTTAGGAGGACTTTGATGAATGTATGAGACTACTGGACCAATTAGTCTCGCTATTCTTCTTAGAACCAGTGCCTTCTTTTTATGGAGTTTCTTTCTTGAAAGTTGGTGAAAAATAGGCTTGCCCTTCTACGCCTCTCCACATAAAAACTAGTCTTGGTTCACTAAACAAGATCCGAACTCGCGACATGCGCCTATCATATATTTTGCAGTATTGTTAAACCAAACTCCCAGGCGCTGTTAAACCAAAGCCCTAAACTTTGGGCCGCACTGATTCCATGGGACAACTTGCAATGAGGTAATAAAATAAAAGGAAAATTTTAAATGGGACTAAACGACAAAATTTGGAAGTTCGGAAATTAAGCTTCATTTAACTGCCACAATGGGTACGTACTATCCTTCGAGCTCTTCGTTGAATCCTTCATTTTGCTTTCCCTCCTCCTTCGGTTATACCTTGTCCGAAAGGTTTGAAATCCGGGAATGGGGGAATAAAAAGTTGAATCCAATTTAGCTATCTCTTGTAACCAAAACTTCATTGTTGCAGCATATTCCTTGGTGACCAATCTCGATTGAGTACGTCTATGGGTTTCACTTATGGTTGTCCATTACGAGTGCACAGTGTTAGCTCCCTTATTAAAAAGGAAGTGCTCACTAGTAGCTCGACTGAAGCAACAATGTGATCTTCAATCTCTTTTTTAATTTTTGACGCGTGAAAGACCATATGTCCCTCGTTTTTCGCCAGTAGTACTTTGGTATAGCTTAAGGGTCCTTCTAATAGCCATGGTTGTCAATCACCCACTTCAGCTTCTTCCTTAGGAACTCCTTTGGTCAGCTTGAAGTTTCATTCCATTTTGGGTTTTAGTGAGGTCGGTCGGTAGGACTTGGCAGTCAATTGCCTACTATATCGGTAAAGCTTGTAATAGTCTGTAATGGTGTCATCCCCGGAGCTGAGGGGTTATTTCTTATTCTACAAATATTATGTGTAGGACATCCATGATCCAACTGGATTTGTGGCTATTCACACATCTGAGTAGGTCTTTAGGAAGCCGTTGAGTTGCTTGGGCTTTCCATCTATTTGTGGAGGGTTGACTAAGCTAAGTTGTAATTTGACCTGTATTCCTGAAAAAAGTTCCATCTGAAAAAAGGTTTTAGAAGATCTCGTTGGTAGAGAATCTGCTTGTAAGTAGTCCATACTGTTTATTATCTGAGAATATTCTAGCCACTTGGACAACGGAGAAGAGTATGTCAATGAGAAAATATGAACATATATTGCTATAACAATCTACAATCACAGAGATGATCTTACCCTCTTACTTGGCCGCCCCATTATAAAATTCATAACTGCATATTCAAGTGCCCTCTCAAGAATAGGCAGGGTTTTGTAGTAACATAGATATGCTACATTCTCTACTTTACACTTTTGGCAAGTATCACGCACTTATAACCTGCTTTCTGCCGTCCTCGAATAATGAAGGCCAATAAATGCTGCTCTGTCTCTTATGAATGGCTAGGAGACATGGATCCCTTCTAATGAATCATGTGTTGAATAACTTACTGTTGTACCAAACTAACCTATTCTGGAAGGAGGTCTCAGGTATAGCTCCCTCACGTGATGCTTTAATCAGATTCTTGAGACTTTCATCCCCTTTATAGCTAGTGTTATCAAAAGTGAATCAACTTAGAAAAGCAACAAGTGTTTGTTGGGGTTTTATTGCAAAGGCACAATTAAGGCACGACTTTTAGTGAGGATTGCATATATTTGCTGCAAATTTCTAATTCAGCATGGGACCGATCTTCTTATACTAAATTTCTAATTTTTATTCCTAAACATCATCATTCGAGAAGCAGGTGATATCATATTCCTAATGAGCATCATACTTATACATTAAGTATTTACTGTCTTTTTTTTGATAAGGTAAATTATATTAATCAAAAGGGAGAGAACTCCCGTATACAGGAAGTATACCAAAAAGTAGAGAATTTACATCAGAACATGATTCTCTACAAAAGACGCCCAATCTTCTATACAAGTAGGGGCTATATGAGTGCACCGAAAAGCGATCAAAGATAAAAGACTATTCTTAAGATGTGAAAAAGGAGACTCAATCCCCCTCAAAAGCTCTCCTATTTCTCTCCCCCAAAACTATCCACATGAGAGCTAACAGGGTGAACTTCCACGCTTTTTGCTTTCTTCTTCTACGTAAACCGGCCCAGCTGTATAACATTTCTTTTACAGTGCTTGACATCACCCATTGAACACCAAAAAGATTCAGGATTACTCTCTACAAAGACGAGGACACAGGGCAATGCAACAAAAGATGATCAATTTCTTCCCCTGGCACCAACTAACAAGTGTAATTCCTCTCTTTCGCAGATTTTCAGCAGTCAAAATCACTCCCCTCGCCGCTAGCCATGCAAAAAAGCACACCTTCGTGGGCGCCTTAGGAATCCAGATTGAGGAGTAGAGAAAAGTGGCCTCCTCTCTCACCAACATACTCTGGTAAAAGGACATTACGGTGAACAAACCATCGCCACGCAAACCCCATCTCCAAGAATCACAAGATGGCTGGGGCCTGTCTTGCCTATATAGCAGTGTCAACAAATCTTGGAGCTCCGCAATCTCCCAATCTTGCATGTTCCTTCTAAATGAGAGGTCTCATACTAACCCCTCTTCATGCTCCTTACGGATCTGTTGGACCATCAATTCCTTCTGGTTTGAAACTCTGAAGACGTGAGGAAGGAGACCTTCAGAGTATCCTCTCCACACCACCTATTATTCCAAAAGCTGATTCTCCTTCCATCTCCCACCCTGTAAGTGATGTTGCCACTGAAGGCTTTCCAATTCTTCATGATGTTCCTCCACATGCGACACCCGAAAGGTGCTGTGATTGCCTTGGTCCTCCAACCCCCTCCCGTGGAGTCGTACTTTTCTACTATGACCTCCCTCCATAGAGCATGCTCTTCTACCCCGAATCTCCACCACCACTTCCCCAACAAAGCTTTGTTGAATACCCTAAGATCTTTTACTCCAAGTCTACCCCACTTCTTTCGGGAAGTGACTGTCTGCCAATTCACTAGATGAAACTTTCTAGTTCCATCCGCCGCATTCGAAAGAAAATTCCTTTGAAGCCGCTCCAGTTTTTCTGTGAGCATCATAGGAGCTTGCAAAAGGGACAAGTAATAGGTGGGCATACTCGATAAAGTGCTTTTAATAAGCATTTCCTTACCGCCTTTTGACAAGTACCGTTTCTGTCAGCCTGCTAATCTTTTTTCAACCCTTTCAAGCACTGGATTCCAAATCGTAGTATCCTTATGCGAAGCGCCCAATGAGAGACCCAGGTAAGTAGTGGGAAGGGAACCCACCTTACATCTGAGAACATAAGATAAAGCATCAATGTTAGCAACCTCACCCATCGGGAAAATCTCTCACTTGCCGAGGTTGATTTTGAGTCGTGATACTATCTTAAACCACTGCAAGACCTACTTCAGGTAGGTCAACTGATCCATATCGGCATCACAGAAAACCAGGGTGTCATCCGCAAAGAGCAAATGAGAGACTGTCTATAAAGGAGATTACTTCTTAACCTTGAATAAGTCGTACCCTGATCCACAAGAGCTCCTTCGTAAGGAAAAAGCTGAAAGTGGTAAGTAGGTTATATTTCCTTGTTCTCTCCTCCTTTTGCACATTTTGAAGCAGTGGGAAGACCATCTTCTATATCTAGGTGTGATCTTTGGAGTTGGTCGTAGAGAATCGGCCTTGTATTTCCACCCACAAGGATTGTTGCTTATATGTCATCGGAGTTCCTTGAATAACTATTATCAGAGCAGGATGAGAGTTTTCAGCAAGCCCATTAGCGTCTATCCAAATAAGTATAGTCTCCATCCTGCAATAACTCTCTTCTTTCTTCCGATTGATTCCAAATTGTCCTTAACCAGCACAGTAGAAAGAGAGGACTGGCAACAAAATGAGAGTGAGCAGTTCACAGCAGCTTGAACCTTTTGTCGCTCTCGTTCACAAAAGCTTGAAATTCTGATTTAAGCCTTGTCATTCCATCAATTCCTTTGAATTCCTAGTTGTCCGCCCTGGTTGATATTCAGAAGCTCCAGAAGGATGCTGGTGCGAGCTGAAAGATCAAATAAAATACAAGAGAAAAAATGAAATTTGAAAACAGAATTGAAGAAACTGAGGAGAGAGGGGAGAAAATAATATGAAAATGTGCTCAATTCATTCATTCATGTAACACATTGCAAAAAAAAAAAGGATTAAAGGTGATGGAGCTTGTAACTACCTCGCAGCATACTGATTTCAGATTGGACAGCTAGCTATGAGGTTATAAGAGAAAAGAGGAAACTTATTAACTGACTTAAATAGTTAAATGTAAAGTTGAAAACGTCTGATTAAACTTTATACTGAACTGTTGTAACAGCTATATTCTACACTTAGAGCTCTTTGTATCATGCTTCTGTTATATAATCTAGGACTTTCTGCCAATGTAACTCCTTTGGTTTTTATGGATGGTTTCAGGATTGACCTTCTGAGAACATCTCTTCCTTTGTGATAGGTTGGGGAAAATCTTCTTTTTGCTAAGGTCAAATAGTACCTGTTCTACAGTCTGAATGGCAAAGAAAGATAAGTTGCGTGGAGGTGGTTCTGTTGCATTTGCCACTAATTACGAATCAGAAGGCTCTGGCAGTTCATGTAGATTCGATGCTGGAATTGCTGTTTCAGGACATTCTTTTGCTCCTCAGCAGAGATGGATAAATACAAATTCTTCTTCACATGATGGTTTTGCTGTGCCAATCCAAGTTATCCCGTTATCCAAGCTGTCAGCATCTGAGAGGAAAAACTTGGTTCTGCAGTTGAGATCTGATCTTGACCAAATAAGAATTCTGCAGAAGAAAGTTGAGTTTTATAGGACAAGTGCAGTTGCAGTTTCATCTTCTAGTGATATTGTTAGCTGTAGCAATGCACCCAAAGGGCCTCCTTTAGCAAGCAAGAAGAAATCTGCAGGAACTGGGCCCGCGAAAAAGTCAAACCTTCTTGGTCAAAAGGCGTCGGCCCTGAACAGGGAGACCTCTGGCAGGTTTAAATCTGCTTCAGCACCAGCCACTTCAAAAGCAACATTGATGAAACAGTGTGAGAACTTGTTGAAAAAGTTAATGTCGCATCAGCATGGTCCCGTGTTTAATGAGCCTGTTGACATAGTTAAGTTAAAAATACCCGACTATTTCACTGTGATTAAACATCCAATGGATTTGGGGACAATAAAGAAGAGGCTTACTTCAGGTGCGTACTTGAGTCCACTGGAATTTCTTGCTGATGTGAGACTGACATTCTCCAATGCAATGATCTATAACCCCCCTGGTAATATTGTCCATATCATGGCTGATACAATGAGCAAGTTTTTTGAACTAAGATGGAAAACAATTGAGAAAAAGCTACCTGTTAACCATGCTGGATCAGTGGAAGGAAAATCCGGTTTACATGAAGAAAATGAAACTGCTTCAAAGAAGAGGAGACTTTCTCCAATGCAGCATGTAATTATGCCAGAACCTCCTAAATGCAAGATGACTGATGAAGAGAAACATAAACTAAGCAGTGAACTAGAAGCTTCACTTGGTGATCTACCAGACAACATCATTGAGTTTTTGAAGGAACAAAGTTCAAATGGAACAGCAGCTGGAGATGATGAGATTGAGATTGACATTGATGTTCTTCCCCATGATACTTTGTTCACGTTACGGGAGCTTCTAGATAAATTTTTGCAAGAGAAACAAAAAGGCAATGCAAAAGCTGAACCTTGTGAGATAGAGGTAGTTTAGAATCAAAGAATACATCTTCAAATACAAAGTAGAATTAGGCTGTCCCAGGGTGGTTGATGTTAATGAATTATTGTGCCCTCTTATTTGTTTTTTCAGCTGCCAAATGAATTGGGGCTTAGTAATTCATCCATGCACGTAGACGGAGGTTCTTCTCTTTCTGTTTGATTTCATCCACGCTGTATATGGTTTGGTGTTAGATTTCAAACTTCAATGATTTTCCTTCTAAGTACTGGAAATGTACAGGTAATGACCATGTTGATGAGGAGGTTGATATTGGTGGAAATGAGCCTCCTGTCTCTAGTTATCCTTCAGTTGACATTGAAAAAGATACAGATCTGAAAAGAGATGAATGTATAAATACAGGGGGTCCCAATGGTAATTCTGATTAGTCATCTATACTCTTCATCTTATTTGTGCTGGTTCGTTCTTATAGTGCATCCTACATGTTCAATCATCTCAAATCTTCCCCGTCTTATCTTCTAGGGCCAGCAAGATGAAATTAAAAGCCTTTTAGTCATAAGACTAGTTTTACCATCTTGTGGGATGTGCTTTTTCTTTTTTCCTTAAATTTTTATTACCTGGAAATCTTTAACACTCTGAATTGTTTTTGCTTGATGAATACTTTATATTCTGAATGTTATTTTTAATAACTTAAAATGTTTTATAGGAGTATTAGATTTTCTATTGTTTGATCTTATATCCTCTTTACAGGTTCTTCACTGCACTACATAGTGAGGATTCTCATAAGTTGCTGTATCGTTAATACTTTTGGAGAAATCTTTTAAGTCAAGCTTGTCATAGTCATATCATAACCTTCTCAAGTACTCCTCTCCATGATAGTCAATCAAAACACCGATTACTTGCTGTTTTATCCCTCTTTTGGATACTCATCAATTTCCAGTCAAGTGTTTTGCCATATAAGTGATGATCCTGGCTGGTAATGTTGCATAATTGCTAAAAAAATGGGGTGCTTGTGGCCCCACATTTACTTCATTCAAGAAACTCATAGAATTTTCTTTACGTTTGAGTTTGAAGTTACCTTAATTTTATGTTCCTCTATGTTGTAAGCTTTACTTATTTCTTTTTTGAAGTTTGTGCTATGCTACTATTTTGTTTTGTACTTCTCTTGCCCAATGGTTCTTTTTTATCAAGACTTGATCATTGTTTGCTTGTGTCGCTTGAATAGAGTTTATTCTTCTTTTATTTCATTCATATTCAAGCTTCTTTGACAATGCAACTTTTTTGGAAAAAATGAAAATTCATTCCAGCATCATTTGCGCGCATGTTCGTCTTCTGCAGACCTCCATATTTGCTGGAAAAGAAACTTAAATACTTAATTGGTGTTACAAATTCATGTTCATCCATAGAAGTGTACTTTAGCGTTATTTCTCCATATAAAAGCAACTTGTATCTGCTGATTTAGTAGGAAAAGCTTTCGTTGTAAGAATTCCCAATGCTTTCTTAACTCTAGTTCCTGCATCTTCCTTCCATCCAGATTCAGATTCTAGTAGCTCTTCTGATGATGAGTCTGAAGCTCAAA
Source organism: Nicotiana sylvestris (assembly GCF_000393655.2). Lineage (NCBI taxonomy): Eukaryota > Viridiplantae > Streptophyta > Magnoliopsida > Solanales > Solanaceae > Nicotiana > Nicotiana sylvestris. The sequence goes on from NC_091058.1 coordinate 2,395,187, forward strand.
GAACATCTGATCATGCTGAGCAGGTGAAGAGAGCTCATTGTAGTTTCTACTTGAACCCTCATGATGATTATTGTCATCGGACCTGCTTTTAGAGTAATTGGAAACCTAATACGACTTTTTGCTCTGGTGTTTGGCCACAGAATCACAGTTCGCCAGCAAAGGTAGATGGGAAGGAAGCTGGCAGTAGTTTAGCTGATGGAGATCGTGAGCTTCTTTCTGATTTTTTATTTTTTGGATAAGTAGTTCTTTTCTGTTTTATATAGCAGAGGATCTTGTTGATGGTTATCCAGTAGTTGAAACTGAAATCTAGTAAGTGGATACATCTGCAGAATACCTACAAGGTGCTGGCGGCTAATAGTTTTTGTTGGTTAATCCTGTATTTGAAACTGAGCACTTATCTGATATTTAGGAAGTGGATATATCTGCAGAATACCTACAAGGTTTATGAAGGGCGGCGACTAGTAGTTTTGTGGAATGGGTTTAAGGGATCTTATTGTCTCCTAAAGCTTTGTGCTTCGTTGTTGTTAGGAGTGTCCTGAATAGAGCATGTATAGAATTGAAAGGGAGTGTGCTAAGAGATCAAACCTCAGGGATAAGGAGGAAGGTTTTTTTTTTAGGGGTGGGGTGGGGGGTGGGGGTGGGGGGCGAGGAGGAGAGCTCTGTAGGTTTTGATTTTCACTGGTGCAAGAGGGTGTATTGAGGTTATGTTGTTGAATTATTTCAGCTCTGTCATGTGGTCATAGTTCCTGTAGTCAGGTTATTGTCTTATGTTTTTCTATCCCTTGACTTGGTAGATGTTGCTATTTCAATCCGTGTTTTAATCTCCAGAGTCTATCAGTGGCATGGACCAGCTGGAACAAAGTTCTCAGCAAATGCCAATATCTGTTGAGTCAGAAGCATATCAAGACGGTGAGTTTGAGAAGTCAAAAGTTGGTCTAATTCCTTTGCCTTTTTTGTTTTGTGGGTTCATCCATTGTGCTATTAACATTTTAGGGGAGAGTGTGCCAGACAGGAGGGTCTCCCCTGAAAAGCTCTATAGAGCTGCTCTCCTGAAGAACAGATTTGCAGATACAATTTTAAAAGCTCGAGAGAAGACACTTGTTGAGGTGAGTATATCTGCTTGTTATAGGACTTGCTACTGCTTTTGCCTTAATATTTTGACCAGCTTGTCATTCCATCCTGTAATTTGCTATAAAGGTCGAGAAGGGCGATCCAGAGAAACTTCGTCGTGAAAGGGAGGAACTTGAGATGCGGAGGAGGAAAGGTAGCCCTCTCACAATCCCGATATCTAAAAAGATGGAGGAAATTCTTTGCATGTGAATTGGTAGCCTTATAAAGTTAATTTCCATGATCAGAGAAAGCTAAGTTGCAAGCAGAAGCCAAAGCTGCTGAAGAAGCTCAAAGACGTGCAGAAGCAGAAGCTGCAGCTGAGGCTAAGAGGAGGAGAGAGCTCGATCGAGAAGCAGCAAGACAGGCATTACTCCAGGTGAGTAGAACATGTTGTAGAAGGTCTCGTGCTTAACGTTGGACGCACTTCAGCTAAAGAATCACATGAAACTTCCATTGCTTCGTGCAGATGGAAAAGACTGTAGAGATTAATGAGAATTCAAAGTTTCTTGAGGATTTGGAGATGCTGACTGCTGTCCCACCCGAGCAATTACCTAGCTCGGTAGATGAGACCAGTCCAGATCATTCCCAGGATGGGCTAGGCGGCTTCAAATTTGGAGGCAGTAATGCTCTGGAGCAACTTGGGTTGTACATGAAGATGGATGATGATGAGGAAGAATGTGAGCCCGCTACTCTCCCAAGTGATCCTAAGGATGTTGAGCCTGAGGAAGGTGAAATTGATTAAGCTGCCCTCTGTCGCTGTAGCTGTATCATAGTGTTTTAGAGATCACTAATAGGTTAATGACATAAATCCTATTCCATATTGAAAGCCGAAAAAGAGAAGAAAACAGAAAAGAAAAAAAGAAAAAAGAAAAAAATAACATATAAGAAAAAAATGGAAAACATTGACTTAACATTCAGTTTGTTATTGGATGTGGAAAAGAATTGTGTGGAAGTGTTCTGCAGTTGCCTTTTCTGATCTTTCAGCTTCGCATTTATATTTATATTTTAAATCTTTTTATCCATGATTTTAGTTATGATGATTCAATTTTCGAGGAGGCTGCAAAATTTGACAGGAGAGGACCCAAAATAGATTATGTAAAAATTAGAACTGAATAAAGTCGCCAAAAGGTTAATACAGTTTTGTCGTTGGAATTATCGCTGGAGTGGTTGGAGAAAAGGGCAAGGGATGTTTTCTTCATGTTTTTTTATGGGTGATTATAGGCTGTAAAACATTTTAAGGTCAAGATCTTGTTCATCTTTTGATATGAGAAAATTTCAGTTTGGACACGGCCTAGATAGGACTCTTTTCCAAATTCTAACTTCAAATACGTTTTTTCCAAATTTCAACCAAATCATGTCCAGATCTCATGAAGGAGAACTTTACGAGGAGGATACAATATGTTGAAGGAAAATCAATTGTATATATATTTACTTTTTTATATTTTGACTCTTCTTAGCGAAAATTCCTGTTCAGTCTGTTCTTTGAACGAGGCTATAGCAGCCTAATAAGTACCAATTCTTAGGCTTAAAAGACTTGGAATAAACATTACTATAAGCAATGAATATTCCGAAGTCTTGAACCGTTGAACGCTTATGCATCTATTTCATGTTTGATTAGAAAGATAGAATTAAATCACAAAGTGTTGAATGCGTTTGCATCTTTGATTAGAGAGAGAAAACAAAGTGCTAAATGCCACTTTGACAAAACTCCTGACAGTAATATAACATTAATTATAGTTACATTACACAAGAAGCAATACGAAAATGTATTACAAGCCCAAAACACAGACCAAGTATCTTTGTGATTTAACACACATCTATTTAATTAGAAACATAAATGAGACCTCCAATTTGAAATCACCCTTTTCTCCGAAGCTGTGTGCCAGACGAGAGATGCCTAAGAGAAAAAATTGTAATCCTTGGCTTGTATAATGATGGTTCTTAAGCCACCAATTGGTGCTAAAACAGTCAACATTACTCCCACTATTATGCAAATCTGTAATAATTTGTCCAATTAGTTTTGGTTTATAGCTTATAAAAACAGAATCAGATAAAATGACAATATCAAAAAAGCATAAGAAGTTGAACCATACCCAGTTACTTGTCCAAGAGAGACCCCATCTCTTTGGTTTGTAGATTGAAAGCCACATGATGCAAGGGAGCTGAAAGAAGAGTAAAAAGTACATTGTGTTAGTGCTGGCTGTCATTTTCTCATGTCGACGCTTAGTGACGGAGCCAGAAATTCAATCAAGGGAATTCAATAAATACAAGAATGTCGCATCTAGAATTTATACCTGACCCTGAACTTATTTTTGAACCTCCTTTACCACTATACTAGAATCTTCTCTCATGTCAAGGAGATTTAAGAAGAGGAGCCTTGTCGTAACTGGTAAAGTTGCTACCATGTGATCAGTAAATGACGGGTTCAAACCGTGGAAACAGCCTCTTGCAGAAATGCATAATAAGTTTGCGTATAATAGAACCTTGTGGTCCGGACCTTCTCCGGACCACAAGCATAGCGGGAACTTAGTGCACCACGCTTCCCTTTTATGTCAAGGAGATCTAACAGTAGATATATAAGTAGAAGGTTCATTTCCTCCTATTTGCGCAATATAGTTATCGAAAAGGAACCCCTTACGTCTACCTAGCTCTGCCTCTATCGGCACTACAAAGTCTACAAACCAAGAATAGACAAGGGAACTTACAAAATAGGTTGTTGGGGCAAAAGCAAATCCTCCAAAGAAACCAAGAAGCCCCCCAAAGAAAGGGAAGATGATTCCAACAAACATTGTGAAAGCTGCAATAAAAGCAAAGGCATTACAATTTACTCGAACAGAAAGCAACACCACTATACCAACAAAAGTTTCTGCTTCAAATAAAGGCAAGTTACTTACCCACATAAAGGTTTCTGGTCATGAATCTCAAGTACCAAGTTGGCTTGAACTTAAGTTTCTTTACAAGGTAAGTCTCAAGCATGTCAAACACCGGAATTGCATACAACTACAATAGCACAAAATCAAGCACATTTCATTAGATAAAAATGTTACACTACCATAAAACTAAACTGCTCCAATCAACAAGAATGTTTCATGCTATGTTGCTCAGACTCATCACAAATGTCGCTAGATACGTGCTGGATCCTTCAAAAGTAGAACATTTTTGGAGGATCTAACACGCAGTTGCGGAGTCACATGCACCCAAAGGGTGTCAACCGACATCCCTTCGTCGGAAATCCTGGCTCCGCCACTGCCGACACGGGTGTGACATCATTTTTGGAGAGCCTGAGCAACATAGATTTCGAGTCATACCTGATAGCTCCCAATAATGTGGATAACAACAAAGGCATTAGCCAAGACAATGAGCCAAGTAGGTTTCTCCAAAGAGATAAGAATGTTGTCTGATACTGAATTCCCAAAGATCCAATAGCCAATAATAGCAACAGGGAAGTAACAAAGAGCCACAATAATGTAAGCAACAAGAACTCCTTTCCACATTGGTCCTTTAGAAGGTTTCTCAGGTGTTGAAGGGATTGTAGCTTGAATTTCTAACACAACATTATGACCTGCATATGCAAATGCCACTTCTCCCAATCCACTGAAAAAGTTGAAAATACCTTCCCCTGTGTTTTCAGCCCTGTATTCATATTCCACATCTGGTTGCACTCCCTTATCAATTGAAGCCCCCCAAGCAATTGTACAGTAACTGTTGAAGATATCAAGTAAATAAAATTGTTCTCTTTCTAACAGCTTAAACTATTAGATAAGATCAGTGTTATCAAAGGCGAAAAGCACAAAAAAGCTCTAAGGTCCGTTGGGGTTTTAAGTGTAAATGTGCAAATAAAGTATGTGCTTTAATGAAAAAAGGCACAACGGGAGAAAACGTAAAAATATGCATGTAGTCCAAGACAAATCATTATAAGCATGAATAACAAATATATAGACAAAGAAATTGAAAAAAAATTCACGATAAAATGAAATATCAATTGTTTAAGGTCGCCTTTTCAGGATTACACTCATTGGCAAGGAAAAGTATGATTTTGAGCTTTGATGCGACAGTGAAGCGCCCACAAAGCGAGGCGAAGCGCTCAACGTGTTTGGAGCCTCGCTTCAGGGCTTAAGCGCGCCTTTGACAACACTAGGATGAGATAGTCACATACTCCAATATGGTACTACAAGAGTAGGAAGAGATCGTCAGTTCGAGTCTCACCATCGCCCAGAGGCGGATCCAAGATATAAATTCTATTGATTCAATCTTTAAGGTTCTTGATATAAAATCAATTATATATATTTAAAGTTATGGGTTCATACTTACTATTTTTTATAAATTTAATATATTTTTACACATAAATTTATACTTCGCACTAAAAATACTAGGTTCAGTTCAACCCTATACTGAGTCGCCCCTGCCATCGCCCCATTATAAAAGAATTTCCAGGTGTTTGACATATGAAAAAGAATGTGCGGGGGCGCATTGAAGACATACATAAGTAAATAAAAATGTGACCTTTCTAATCGAATATACATAAGTCAGAAAGTTTGGAACGCGATGTCCTAAATATTAATGGAACAAGAACAATAAGCTAAAGGAAGTAATTTTTATACCTTAAGGACATGATAGCTGCTACCAAAGACACACCAGATATGGCATTGAAGTTAGGAAGATGAGAAAGCACAAAATGGACAGAAGCAAATATCATGATGTAGTAAGTCAGTTTGATATCTTTGCAATTGTCTTTACAGACTAAATCATGGATTTTCTGGAATGATTTTCCTCCAGTCACCATATAAACAATGTCAAGGCCAACTTCAACAACCAATTGCTGAGGCACCACGATCCATAAGCCGAGCTTGTTACCAAAAACATGCTGCCCCAATTCATGATATCTATCGAAACGTTTCCCTGGAACCATTTCGTGCATCTCAACCATTTGCCATAGTGTGTATAATGTTATAACCCATGATACCACCATCACTGTTACACCAGGTCCCCTGAGATTACGTCCAAACTCATTTCAATAACGTATTATAAGATAGAAATTAAAGTATATGAAAAGTTAGTATTGTTGAATACTCTAAGATATAGATAAATGTACGTACCATCCAAGCTCAGACATGGCATAAGGAAGACCGAGGACACCAGCTCCAACCATAGCAGTAACATTATGGAATGCAGAATACCACCATTTTGCATTCCTAGAAGAAGTAATGGGAAGCCATTCGTCTATCGCCTTTTGTTCTTCAGTTCTTCCATCAGCCTTTCATTTGATTATAGTCCCATTAAATAAGGAATTGAAACATTATGTTGATAACGATTCACACAATACAGTATCTATCCAAACTCTCAATCCATGCACAAAAATGTATCATAAGATCAATTGGCATTAATAGTTGCCATCCCTTACAACTGCTATTTGCATAAACAATAATCATAATAATTATTTTCTAAAAATTGTTTCTTTGATTAGCTGTAATCTCCAAAGAAAATGCCACGAATCATATATCTCATTCATTTTTTCATGTAAATTACAAGATATACATGTATTACAACAACAACAACAACAACAACATAGAGCGGGGTCTGGGAAGGGTGAGGTGTACGCAACCTTACACCTGCCCTGGACGGGCATAGTGATAATTGTTTTAAATCACTATTTCCCTAAAAATTACAGAGACATGCATAAGTTTGAAAGCTAAAACGTTTGAAATATAAAAAATTATCTGAAATTAAGTGAAGAATATATACCGCATTGTTGTCTGGAGAGGCTACCATATTGTTGTGTTAAAAGGGCTTGAAAAATGAATAAGATTTACAGTTATTTGATGGAAGGTATGAAGAATGAAGCCAGATTTGAACCAGTTGTGATTATGAATTCCCAAATTGTAACCATAACACAGGTTAATCTCTCAACAAATAATGTCTACGTACAGTTATAGAAATTTTATTGAAAAAAAAAAAATTTCTTTTGAAAAAGTCCGAATGTGACTCCCCTCCGTTAAACATACTCTTCATTTCCTCTATGCCACACGTGCCCTATTTAAATTCCATAGGTTTAGATTAAGATTAACTAAAGATAAGGAATGTATATTTTACATACACAGTTATTCCAATACTCGAAATTCCCCAAAAAGAAACAATATTAGAGCTCATTTCTCGGAGATAATATACCTGTTTTTTTTTTCTTCTCTTATCCTACGTTCTAATGCTATTGAACTTTATAGCATAACTTATGTATTACATGTGTATAATTATGTATAATCAGTGTATAATCTATGTATATAGTTAGAAAAAATAAATAGTGAATATGATCGACTATTTGTGTAAAGATTGCAATAAATAAAATACGAAAGAGAGCCTATATTACTTTTAAGATTCTTAAGAACTAAGAGTAGCAAATTAACTATCATCTAAATGAATAAATGATGTTAAAGGGTTAGTTTGGCCCGTGGCGGAGCTACAATTATTGAGAGTTAAATTATAAAGAAGTAAACACATGAAAAAACTTAAAGAATTTAACATATAGTATATACCTATACATAATTTTTTTATTTAACTATATAGTATAATTTTTCGGCGAATTACTGAGGGTTTGGATAAAGGTGGCTCCACACTGGTTTGGCCATAACAAATTCAATTTGATAAAACAAGTTTGAGAAGAAGTTATTATTAATGAATGAAACATTGAATCTGGCAAATAAGAAATTAAGAATACTATAAAAATATAGACACGTAAAGAATTGCATGTGTTCATATTAGATTTAAGAGCAACGGAGTTCGAATATTGAACATATAGGTAAATTAATGCAAATTGGTCGGTGGACTTTACTACGCTGTTATAAGCAAAATATTAGTATTAAAAAGGAAAGAAAGAAAGTCTATATTCAATATATTGTCTGTTAACAAGTTTTGGTCCACGTAGTTATGATAAAAAAACATAACTAAAAAAAGAGCAACAGAAATTCAATTACATTGGATAAGCCCAACAACAACCCAGTATAATCCCACTTAGTGGGGTCTGGGGAGGGTAGTGTGTACGCAGACTTTACTCCTACCCTAGGGTAGAGAGACTGTTTCCAAATAGACCCCCGGCATCCTTCCCTCCAAGAACTTCCCACCTTGCTCTTGGGGAGACTCGAACGGAAGTGGAGGTTGCTTACCGTCCAAAAGTAAAATAAATGATGAAAAGAAGGTAGGTGCTAATGTCTGGCAACCTTTTGAGGAAATGAGATATTAATTCCCCATTATTAGAATGTTTGTTAGGTTAACTTATCCTGAACCTTTTAAATTTAAATGAATAAATAGAAGCATGTCACATCCAAAAAGAATGTAAATAGAGAGGAGTTAGATACAACTTTGGCATTTTCCATTTTTAATAATTTTTGTAGTCTTTTATAGCAATGGATTAATCACAGAGACACACTGTCTCATTAAGTTATATTAAAATTGATAGATTCCAAATGAGGAAAAATTGAAATTGCAGTGCTACTTATATCTGATTCTATATGTTGTATCATATTTAAATCTCGTGAAATTTGATGATTTTAATTTTTAAAGTTTTTAATATTGAACTCATATATTTAAAATTATGAATTTATGTTTTTTATTTGTTGCAAATTTAGTAGATTTTTACATATAAGTTTATGTTCCATTTAGAAAGTACTAGGTCAGATAAACCTGATACGACAAGGCTACATTTGCCTCTAGATAATAAGAATTTCTAAGCTCCCGTTTGACCATAGATTTTGGCTTTATCTTTTCAGGAAGTTTTTTGTTTGTGAAATATTATCATATTTGGGGTTGGAGGAAAGGTTTTTGGCTGAAATTTTTTCTTCCACTTACAAAACTTCAACTTTTCTTCAAATAAAATGTATATCCAAACACAACTTCAACTTTCAAAAATTATTTTTCAACACAACTTCAAAAACTCTTTTTTTTTTTCTTCAAGTTTCACTCAAATCTATGTCCAAAACTAGCTAAGGATATTGTACAAGAGATTTTAGGTTGTTAGTATAATGTTAAATACAGTCAGACCCCTATATAACAACACCTTGCTATAAAAGTCAAGCTTTCCGGAACCAATTTTTATGTTATGTTATAATATATGTTCTCTATAATAACACTTCGCTACAACATCTAAAAATATTCGTAACAAACAAAGCTGTTATAGGGAGGCAGCAGGCTGAACAACTTTATTTTGTCTTGCCAGAAGAGGTGTTAAACATGGCAGATGAAAGAATTTTTTATATTGCTTTTGTATTATTATTGAACAGGAAACAATTGGTACGTTTCAAGTGCAAAATTCACAAAATAAAAAGGATTTTCAACTGCGAGCCAATGTTGCTCATAAATCATAATATAACATATAAAAATCTGCAGAAGTCTTATATTGTAAAAAGTTCTGAACCAAAACAACCTTGCTAGGAAGTCCTTTATAATAAAACACACTCCAGCAGTTTAAGAAACTTAATCAAAGATTTTTCCTTAATTAATCGTCTAAGAGAAAAATTTGAGGTTCTTGGCTGATAAGATGATGGATCTTAAGGCGCCGATTGGTGCTATAACCATCAACAGAACTCCCAGTATTATGCAAATCTGTCATTAATAGGATCATTTTAGTTGTCATTGTATATATAAAAGGCAGAATCAGAAAACTTTAAAATGTGAATAATAGATTAATTTGTAACATACCCAGTTAATAATCCAAGATAAACTGAATCTCTTTGGTTTATATATTGCAAGCCACATTATGCAGGGAAGCTGAACAAGGAAACAGAGTCAAAAATCTGCACTACAAAGTTTAAAGCCATAAAATTAAGTGAAAATAGCACGGGCTAGCCAGTGTTCGGACAGGTAATTGAAAAATAGTCAGCGTTTGTAATGTCATTGAAAAATAGCCACTATTTTGCTGCAACACGGAAAGTTCCAGCATAATATACTGGAAATTGGTGCACATATGTATGAACTTTCAACATATTATGCTGGAACTTTAGCACACGGAAAGTTCCAGCATAATATACAGGAAATTGGTGCACATATGTATGAACTTCCAACATATTATGCTGGAACTTCAGCACACGGAAAGTTCTAGCATAATATACTGGAGATTGGAGCACCTGTATATGAGCTTCCAGCATATTATGCTGGAACTCCGGTATATTATGTTGGACGTCCACATGTAAAAAATTCGAACTCCAGTATATTATGCTGGAATATTTTTCGGATTTTGAACAGTGTTTTCGTTCAAATTTATCTTTAAGAGTGACTAAAATTCGATTACTTTTGAAACTGTGACTATTTTTCAATTACCACTTATAAATCTGGCTATTTTTGAATTTCAACTGAAAAATAAGGACAGGAAAATCTCTTACAAAGTATGTTGTTGGGGCAAATGCAAATCCTCCAAAGAATCCAAGAAGCCCACCAAAGAAAGGGATCGCGATTCCAACGAACATTGTGAAAGCTGCAATTGAACTGAAGAAAATCACACAATTCTTGAACTAAAAAGCAACACTAAAGATGAAAACAAGCTTGAATTTCTTACCAACGTAAAGGTTTCTGGTAATAAATCGCAAGTACCAAGTTGGCTTGAACTTAAGTTTCTTAACAAGCACAGTCTCAATCATGTCAAACACTGGCATAGCATAGATCTACAACATCACAACATCAACAACGTTTCGTTAGTACATTGTTAGGATCTAAATTATAGTAATAAAGTTAATAAGATCGGTTATTTTTCAGTACCTGATAACTCCCAATAACATGGACAACGACGAAAAAGTTAGCAGTAACAATGAGCCAAGTAGGTTTTTCCAAAGAGATGAGAATGTTGTCTTCTACAGAATTCCCAAACACCCAATATCCAATAAGTGCAACAGGAAAATAACACACAGCAACTACAATGTAAGCAACAACAACGCCCCGCCACATAGGTCCTTTGGACGGCTTCTCCGGCGTTGAAGGGATTGTAGCTTGAATTTCTAACACCACATTGTGACCGGCGTAAGCAAAAGCCACATCACCCAACGCGCTGAAAAAGTTGAAAACAGCTCCCTTATTGGTTTTAGCATTGTAGCCATAGTCCACATCCGGTTGCACGCCTTTCTTGATTGAAGCCACCCAACCAATAGTGGAGTAACTTCATCGTCACGTATACAATAAAAGTTAGGACAACAACCTTGAAATAAACAGTAAGCGACAGATAATAGTTTTGTGTATATATACCTTAAGGACATAACAGCTGCTGCCAAAGAAATGCTAGATATTGAGTTGAAGTTTGGAAGATGGACGAGACAAAAATGGACAGAGGCAAAGATCATGATAAAGTGACTAAGTTTCAAATTTGTGCAATTTTCTTTGCACAATAAATCATGGATTTTCTTGAGAGATTTTCCTCCAGTCACCATATAAACAATGTCGACGCCAACTTCAACGACTACTTGCTGAGGAACTACGATCCATAACCCGAGTTTTTCTCCAAAAGCATGTTGCCCTAATTCATGATATCTATCGAAACGTTTCCCTGGAACCATTTCGTGCATTTCAACCATTTGCCATAGTGTGTATAAAGTGATAATCCAAGATAACACCAGTACTGTTACACCAGGTCCCCTGAAATTGCACCCAAACTCATTAAGTAATACTAGTGGAAAAAAACTCGCACGGACTAGCGAGCTATATAATTGAGTTTACGTTCTGTGCACTGACAGTGTAAAGAACGTTTAGGCCATCTAAAAATAGAGCAATAACCTGCAATTATCGGTTATGTTACATTGACACACTATCACTAACACAGAAATGAAAATTATTACTACGTTCGAACAATTTAATTTACCCCATCTGGTGGTTGCTTCTATGGCTAATCTCATCCAGTAATAACATTATGATCAAGTCGTTAAACGGGGCGAATGTAGCGTACTGGAATGTTAATAATGAGTTCAATTGAACCCAAGACTGTCACGATATAGGTATAATAATCATTAAAACCTAAAAAAATGTGAAAATTGAATACATCAAGGCTGTTAACGGGGGCGAATGTAGCATACTAACATGTTTACAATGGGTTCATTTGAAGCCAAGACTGTGACGATATAGGTATAATAATCACTAAAATTTCAAAAAATATGAAATTTCGAAAATTTTAAATCTTGAATCTGCCTCTGACTGTTTTAAAAAATATAATTAAAAAAAAAGGTACGTACCACCCGAGTTCCGACATAGCATAAGGGAGACTGAGAACACCAGCTCCAACCATAGCGGTAACATTGTGAAATGTTGAGTACCACCATTTTGCATTCCTAGACGAAGTAATGGGAAGCCATTCGTCTATTTTCTTCTGTTCTGCAGATCTTTCATCAGCCTGTCATTTAAATTTTAGCCCCTTTAATTCTTTTCATAATTGAATATACAGTACAAAAAATATATTTATACTAACAGATACTACTAGTATAAGTTATTTTGCATATTATGAAGGAATTAAACTGTGATATAAAATCATCTAAAAAGTAAGTAAAAATGGAGTACCATATTGCTGTGTGATGAGAACTTGAAAGGTGATTCTTCAGTTCTCTAATTATGCTTATCTTTTTTATATTGCCTTCGGTTTACTGTTATAGAAAATGCATTTAAGAAAATATTTTCTTTAAAGTTTTTCCTTATATGTTCTCTGTTGATTGCCTTTGTAATCTTTTACAGCAATGAAAAATTTATTACCAATACAGACAAATATAGATATCATTCAATGCCTGACACACTCATTTCCAACTGTTTATTGATCATTTCATTAGTAATTGTTTTCCAAATTAGAAAGAATATAAACGCAAAGCTACTTAATATGTTATTTTATTTAGTATAAATACATATTAGAATCTTCGTTGAAATTGCAGTGTTACTTAATATGTCATTCTATTTTATCCAAATTGGAATCTCCTTTTTTGTTTTGTTTTTTAAATTTAAAAATTGTCTTGCTTAGGCTTCTTTCAACTTATCAACGTAAGTTAGACTTTTGCAATTGCATAAAAAATGTTCCTTTTTTTTTTTAACTTTAATAATTAATGTGTGTTCTATCGATTTCAACGAAAGAGACCCACATCGGTCGACATGGAAGATAAAAACTTATCGTTTACACTAAATCAATAGATGCATGATATGTATTATGTATATTGACTTTAATGACTTGATCATGGTTAATAGTATACATTCTCGCTTCATTTTCAGAGACGTAATGAAAAGCAATTATTTAATCAGTTATTATAGGTGATTGATAAGATATGATCACTAAGAAAGAAAAGAAAAATGAATAGATTTTTTGATGTACAAATGCTATATTTTTGTTTATTGATCATTAATATAGATTAGGAAAAGTATCAATTAATCTGTGGCTCTATAAAGAAAGTTAGTTTAAGCATTTCACACCGTTTGAATTTTCTTCTATGTATTTGGAGAAATTCTTGCAACAAAGAAATTAAACTAAATGCATGTTCAGTATTCATATCTACATATATGTTTAGGGTCAATTAAAAATAAAAAGTGGTAAAAAAGGAAAATGAAGCAGGTGGCTGAATTATGTAGCACGAGAGAGAGAATTTTTTTATATGTTAAAATTTTCCAATTGTATTAGTCGTTTGTAATGAAATGACTAAATGGGGGGGGGGGGGGTGCTAATTGACACAAAAGCCCTTCAGTTTTTGTTTTTATTGTTGACTTGTTGTGTACTCATTGGCTTCAATTGTGCTGGGGGTGGGCATAGTTTGGGCTGAAATCCAAATCCAAATCTAATTTTTTTGGATTTTTAGTTTGGATTTTCGAATTACGGAGTGGACTTTTTATCTGATTTTTAAAATTTTTGGATTTCAAATTGGATAATGGATTTTATTCTTCGAAATTTTAGATATCCGAAAATTTAATTTTTATACTTTATATTTAGTTCATTATTCATATGCCAGTAGTAATAAGTTCAACGCCCTACCCATTAGATATTATCTCATATATTCAATATTAATTACTAAGTTACTGTTATAATACTTTCTATTTGGATATGGTTTTATTATAGCTACTTCTTATCAGTTGTATTAATGTCTCTATTGCAACAACAACAACAACAAACCCAGTGTAATCCCGTAAGTGAGGTCTGGGGAGGATAGTGTGTACACAGACCTTACCCCTACCTTGTGAAGGTAGAGAGGTTGTTTCCGATAGACCATCGGCTTAAGGAAGGCTAAACAGGGAGCAACCAATAATAACAATAACAAAAGAGAAAAAAAATAAAGACACAATGTGTAACGACTATGTTGCATATCCTTGATAATAATTTCATTACTTGAATATTTTATTTGAATGATTGAGATAAGAATGGGGAACTTTTGAGGCAATTTAACATGAGTAGTTCATTTGGATATTCCTTTTTGTAAAAAGAAGAAACATCTTAACTTATAAGCTCAAAATCAAAAATCCAAAATATACAAACCGATTAATCCAAAATCGAACTTATAAAATCCGATCCAATCCGAGCTTAATTGGATTGGATTTGGATTATCATTTCTTCAATCCGAAAACCGAAAATCCAAACCGAAATTTTCATATTTAATCTGAACAGCCGAATGCTCACCCCTAAATTGTGCTTTTTTCCCCCACTTCTTTTCACTTACTTATATATGCGTATAATTGTGTATAACCAGTGTATAATCTATGAATATCGGCTATGAAAGTAAACAGTAAATTCAGCCGACTACTTGTATAAAGATGACAAATAACCACCTACCGACCACTTAAACTAATAAAATGAAGTATATGTATAATGTATATATAATATGTGTAACTGTGTATACTCAATGTATAATTTATATATACTAACTAAGAAAAGTAAATAGTGAATTCAAATGACTATTTGTGTAAAATCTCAAAAAATATGTTATTTGATGGACATAACAGATATTTTTATCTGTACGTGTGTTTACACCTATAATTACATAATTGAACTTAAGAATCAACAAGTCATAAAAATGCACGTTAACGGCGGACAAGTAAATAAATGAAAACCCACGCACTTACGCAAATGGAGAATGTATGTTGTATTCAGTGGCGTAGTCACGGGTGGTCAGTTGAACTTATTTATAAAAATTTATAATGCGTATATAAATAAAAAATTATGTTTTTCTACACACACACACACACACATATATATATATATATATATATATATATATATATATATATATATATATATATATTTAATGAAATTTCTGCATTGCACCGGCATGTATTTGTTAGGACCGAAAAAATCAGGTGTCATGAGAAAGATAACAAAGCAAACCTTGAACGACGATAAGTCTGATAACAAAAGAGAAATCTACCAAAAGAGACACAAATATTTAACGTGGTTCGGTCAACTGACCTACGTCCACAGTGGAGATGAGCAATCCACTACATAAAAAGAGAATACAAAATATCGAGAGAACAACCTCACGAAGAGGCAAACACAAGTGACACACTAACACTTGTCCCGTAAAGTTCTCCCCTAAATACGACTCTCAAACCCCATATGGCTACATTGTGGATGCTACTGAATGAGAAGGATGGATCTTCAATTTATTGAACTCCAAACCTTTTCCTACAGGAAAAAGGACTAGCCAAATATGGGAGATTTGTAATTTCTTTCTACAAGAAGGAAAATCCAATTAAGGTAAACATGTTGCTCTTTCCTTCAACAAACAGGAAAACCAACTATGGTAAAAAAATTATGGCAAACACCTAACAATTCTCCCCCTTGGCCTGAATTTTCTAACAAAATAAACTTGATCCACCTTCTTCACATAGCCTTCAACATGTCGCATCTCTAAATCTCCACCATGATGTTTGTCTGAGCGTGCGTAGCACACCGGTCAAATTTCTCAGACAAATATCACGATTATCGTCAAATATGATGCGGCTAGAACTGAACCCGCCAAGATGAACTTGTCTTGAACCTCACCCTGATACCACTTGTTAGGACCGAAAAAATCAGGTGTCATGCGAAAGATAGCAAAACAAACCTTGAACGACGATAAGTCCTATAACAAAAGAGAAATCTGCCAAGAGAGACACAAACATTTAACGTGCTTCGGTCAACTGACCTACGTCCACGGTGGAGATGAGCAATCCACTATATAAAAAGAGAATACAAAATATCGAGAAAACAACCTCACGAAGAGGCAAACACAAGTGACATACTAACACTTGTCCCGTAAAGTTCTCCCCCTAAATACGACTCTCAAACTCCATATGGCTACATTGTGGATGCTACTGAATGAAAAAGACGGATCTTCAATTTATAGAATTCCAAACCTTTTCTTACAAGAAAAAGGACTAGCCAAACATGGAAGATTTATAATTTCCTTCTACAAGAAGGAAAACCCAATTAAGGTAAACATGTTGCCATTTCCTTCAACAAACAGGAAAACCAACTATGGTAAGAAAATTAAGGCAAACACCTAATAGTATTCATATCTTATTATGTTGGATTCATTTCAAATGACCCTAAATAAGTTGAAACCCGAGTCAACTACTTAAATGGTCACTCAACTATCTCAAATTATCTCCTAAAGTCACTTTTCTTTCGTTTGTAACAACATAGTCACTGAACTATGTCTATTGCATTCAGAAGGTCACTCAACTAGATTTTGCAAATTTTCAATTGCCAAATACTTATTTTTACCCTCTAAATTATAAACATTTACCTTCTTTTTTATTTTTTTAAAACTTTTTAATATTAACGATAAAAATTCAAAAATTTATTTACACAATTCAAAATGAAAGAAAATAAAGATTGTAAAATATATATTTCATACACGTAATATAAAAATAATTATTTAAATAAAGATATTTTTATAGTATAAATTATATATTCTTGAAAATTATGTTCAAATATATTATTATGTTTCTTCTAACTTTCCAACGACACAAAGTTATGTCACCGAAAAATAGAGAAACTATCTGTATAGGTAAGATATGCTATGTTAAGTCGTGCATGGAATATATATAATATAATTGAGAATAATTTTCAAAATATATAATGTATATTATAAAAATACCTTTATTTAAATAATTATTTTTATATTACGTGCATGGAATATATATTTTACAACCTTTATTTTATTTCATTCTAAATTGTCTAAATAAATTTTTAAATTTTTGTTGTTAATACTAAAATTATTATTACTAACAAATTATTCTAATTATTTTTTTTACTATGCTCATTATTTTTTTAATCCAGCATTATATATGCTTAAATACTTTTTTTAATTTATAAATAATATTTATTTATTGTATAGGTAAGTCCATAATGTAAATTTAAAAGGGAAAGTCGTAATATTAAAAAGTTTAAAAAAATAAAAAGAAGATAAATGTCTATAATTTAGAGGGTAAAATAGGTATTTGATAATCCAAAATTTGAAAAATCTAGTTGAGTGACCTTCTGAGTGCAATAGGCATAGTTCAGTGACTTTGTTGTGACAAACGAAAGAAAAGTGACTTTAGGAGATAATCCATATATATATATATATATATATAAAGTTGGGCATAGAAAATGTGAGGTGACACCTCTCCTAAGCCAACATTCTTATTTATCTATTTTCTCAGATTTTCACAATATTTTTCCTTTTTTTCCCTTTTTCTATTTAATTACCTGTAAGTATTTAAAGGCTAGGCAGAAAGTTTAAGTTACAGAATTTAATTTACATTCACACCTTTTAGAGTAAAATCTTTTCCCCTAAATTCTATCAGTTACACAATTACGCAAATACAATTTCTCCAAATTCTTTCAGTTACAACTTCAATCGTCACTTCATTCCAGAATTTGAAAGGTGTCTTCACCCTTACATTTAATACCACTATATGAACAGAATACTACTATATAAACAGAACACCACTAATGCATTCACAATCTCACTTTTTCATATCCAAATACAAACCTTGCCCGATGTGGATTAGCATAAATCCCAGATGGAAAGATGAATGAAGGCAAGAGACAACATTATTACTATTACTACAACAACAACAACAACAACAACAACAACAACATACCCTGTAAAATCCCACTAGTGGGGTCTGGGGAGGGTAGGATGTACGCAGACCTTACCCCTACCCCGGAAGGGTAGAGAGGCTGTTTCCGAGAGATCCTCGGCTCAACATAAGAGATAATAATTTTAGAAAAGAAACGAAAGAAGAGATAGGTAACAACAAAAGAAGCAAGAGAAGTGATAATAATATCTTAAAATAGACCAAATAAGTGAAAGAGAGTGCAATAATATAATCATATGCAAAATAACAAAATGGTGTGAACATAACATATACTGCTACCAGACATAGGCAAAACTCTATCAGACTACCCGGTACAAAGAGGGAAAAACTATGAACTACCCCCTACCCTAATGCTCGACCTCCACGCTTTCCTATCAAGAGCCATGTCCTCAGAAATCTCGAGTCGCGCCATGTCTTGCCTGATCACCTCGCCCCAATTCTTCTTAGGCCGCCCTCTACCTCTTCTCGTACCTGCCAAAACTAACCACTCGCACATCCTAACCGGGGAATCTATGGTTCTCCTCTGCACGTGTCCAAACCACCTAAGCCTCACTTCCCGCATCTTGCCGTCCATGGGAGCAACGCCCAGCTTCTTCCTTATAACTTCATTCCTTATCTTATCCAGTTTAGTATGCCCGCACAACCATCTCAACATCCTCATCTCGGCTACTTTCATCTTCTGGATATGTGAATTCTTAACTGGCCAACACTCAGCCCCATATAACATAACCAGCCTAACCACTGCTCTGTAGAACTTACCTTTGAGTTTTAATGGTACCCTCTTGTCACACAGGACTCCAGATGCTAACCGCCATTTCATCCACCCCACCCCAATGCGGTGCGTGACATCCCCGTCGATCTCCCCATCTCTCTAGATAATAGACCCTAGGTACTTGAAACTTTCTCTCTTGGGGATGACTTGTGAGTCGAGCCTCACCACCCCGTCCGCTTCCCCCGACACACCACTGAACTTACACTCCAGATATTCCGTCTTGGTCCTACTCAACTTGAAACCTTTGGACTCCAGAGCCTGCATCCACACCTTCAATCTCTCATTAACACCGCTATGCGACTCATCGATCAAAACTGTATCATTAGCGAACAACATACACCATGGCACCTCCCTTTGAATATGGTGTGTCAAGGCATCCATCGTTAGAGCAAATAAGAAAGGGCTAAGCGCAGATCCTTGGTGTAACCCCATAATCATCGGAAAAAGCTCGGTGTCACCTCCCGCAGTCTTGACCTAAGTCTTAGCTCTATCATACATATCATTTATCGATTCAATGTATGCTACCGACACCCCTTTCACTTCCAGGCATCGCTAAAGTACGTCCCCAGGGATCCTGTCATACGCCTTTTCTAGGTCAATAAACACCATGTGCAAATCCCTTTTCCTCTTCCTATGTTGTTCCACCAACCTCCTTATCAGGTGGATAGCTTCAGTAGTAGAACGTCCCGGCATGAATCCGAACTGATTTTCAGAAATAGATACCGCCCTCCTCACCCTCTCTTCCACCACCCTCTCCCAAACTTTGATGGTATGACTTAACAACTTGATGCCCCTATGATTGTTACAATTCTGGATATCACCTTTGTTCTTAAACAACGGAATCATCAAACTACATCTCCACTCATCTGGCATCCTTTTCGTCTTGAAAATAACATTAAACAACCCAGTCAGCCATTCTAAGCCCGCTCTACCCACATACCTCCAAAATTCTACTGGAATCTCGTCTGGTCCTGTTGCTTTGCCCCGACTCATCTTACCCATAGCTTTTACTACCTTCTCAACCTTGATACGCCTACAGTATCCAAAGTCATGGTGACTCTCGGAGTGTCCCAACTCCCCTAGCACGATGCTACTGCTCCCCTCTTCATTCAGAAGTTTATGAATGTATGTCTGCCATCTATGCTTAATCTGGGAGTCTTCCGTCAATACTCTGCCTTCCTCGTCTTTGATGCACCTCACTTGATCCAGGTCACGAGCCTTCCTCTCTCTCGCTTTAGCCAGCGAAAATAGCTTCTTGTCCCCACCTTTTCCCCTCAGTTCCTCATACAAACGATCAAATGCAACAGTCTTAGCATCTGTGACCGCTAATTTTGCCTCTTTCCTAGCTTCCTTATACCTCACTCTGTTTGTTCTCCTCCGCTCCTCATCGGTACTCTCCACTAACGCAAGGTACGTTAGTTTCTTTGCTTCCACTTTATGTTGGACCACATCATTCCACCACCAGTCGCCTCGATGCCCGCCATAGTAGCCCTTCGATACCCCTAACACCTCTCTTGCCGCCTCCATAATACAGTTCGTCGTCGCCGTCCACATAGCGCTAGCATCCCTACTACTCTTTCAGTTACCCATAGCCAACAGCCGCCCCTCCAACTCATGCGCATTATCCTTAGCCAAAGCACCCCACCTGATCCTCGGTTGACCCCGTACAAACCTCTTTTTCTTCTTTATCATGATACCAACATCCATCACCAGGAGCCTATGTTGAGTCGCGAGGGTCTTACTCGGGATCACCTTACAATCCTCGCATACCCCACTATCACACCTCCTGAGGAGGATATAATCAATATGGGTCTTTGCCACCATACTCCGGAAGGTAACCAAATGCTTCTCCCTCTTCGGGAAACTAGAGTTCGCAATCACCAACTCAAAAGCCCTAGCGAAATCCAATAGAGAAGTACCACCTACGTTCCTATCCCCAAAGCCGAAGCCACCGTGCACCTCGCCATAACCCCCAGCCGACAACCCAATATGACCATTGAAATCCCCTCATATAAATAACTTCTCCGTTGATGGAATACCCCGCACCACCTCATCTAACCCCTCCCAGAAGCGCCTCTTAACCTCCTCGCCCAAGCCCGCTTGCGGCGCGTACGCGCTAACGGCATTCAGAGTGCTCCCTCCAACTACTAACTTAATCGCCATCAATCTATCATTCACCCGCCTAACCTCAACCACTGACTCCCTGAGCTCTCTGTCCACCAAAATACCCACTCCGTTCTTGCCCTTCACGCGTCCGGAGTACCACAATTTAAACCCGTCTATATTCCTCGCCTTTGATCCTACCCACCTGGTCTCCTGAACATAAACTATATTGACCTTCCTCTTCTAGAGAAGCTTCGCTAGCTCTATAGACTTATCTGTTAACGTCTCTATATTCCACGATCCAATCCTTAACCTACAGGCTCCCTTGTTGCCTTTACCCCCTATGGGCCCCGTCCTACCCCATGACTCGTGCCCTACCCCCCGCCCTACCACCTGCCCATCCCGGCCACCCCGAGGACATGACCCTACTCTGCCATTATAAACTACAACCGCTATTCCTACGGTGGTCTAGACAAAAATACAACTACAAACAAGCATAGGTATAAACTAGAAGGTGACAAATATCCTAAACTACTACAGCAACAGATCAACTTAAGCAAATAGGTGACGGGAGGTACCAATTCCCGCGGATAGAACCTGAACTTTCAACTTGCTATACTCCCGATGCTGTGGGACCCGACGTCCAGCCCTTGGGACTACCAACCAACCTGCCTGCTCTGTTGTGTTTGCTCGTACACCTCCCAACGGAACCGATCTACTGGTTTACTCGTACACCAGATCTGCTGCTGGACCGACTCGCCGGAAAACAATGACGGACCCTGTAAAACACACGAACCTCGACGTCCAACAGAGTGCAACCTGGAAAACACACAAACACACAACGGAACCGAGAAAAAGAGACAAATGCTGGACTGTCACCATCACCACCAGTGACACACAGATCTGCTGCTGGCCCGACTCACCGGAAAACAATGACGAACCCTGTAACAGTGAAGCGACGCCGAGAAAAGGAGAAGGGCAACGAAAATAAAATATAAAGGAGAATGGGAAGCACAGAGAAGGGGGTTGGGGTTGAAGCCGGAAAAAGGAGCGGCGCCGATGTAGCGTTGCTCACTGGCCTAGTCCCTGCTAGGTTTAAGAAGGGGCAGAAAGAGAGGGGGGAAAATATCCTGATATAAAGGATTTTAATATTAAAAGCATACATGTTGGGACATTTTCGAGTTAAGGCATCAATTTTACTTTGATTATAGGAAGGTTAGTTATGAATAATAATTGCAGACTATGCATATGAGATAAAATTCTGGTCCATCTGTTTGAGAATTTAGACAACACTATTACTATCTTTTCAATAACTCTTCGTCTCTTCCTTCACTCTTCAAGTCATTCAGCACCGGTTATATAGACTTCCGCAGAAGGACATCATATTATGGGGTGAAACAAGAAGAAGAAGAAGAAGAAGGAAGTAGGGGTCAGAATTGTTGTAAAAGTTTAGGCTTTAAACCACAGTAAATTTGAGAAATTTTGCTGCATGAACTCTTATGTGAATGCAGTTTTTTTCTTTTGTCCTCTCCTTTTATAGGATAGTTGAGTGATCATTTGAGTAATGGACTCGTTAAAACCCGTGTCTATAATTTGAATCGTTCAAATTTTGAATTCCCTTTAAAATCCAAATGTATCCATCCAAACGGATCGCATTGGCATTTGGAACTTGATGTACAAAATATACAGAGCATGTTGTTGTCCCCTGATTTCTTTCTGCATTTGGACAATTGGACTGCTTGCTTATGTATAGTGCTTGCTTAGACATAGGATCTAAGGTTGAAGCACCATAAAACTTATTCATACCTGGTGTTTACATTAATCCAATAAATATATGATATATGTTTTTACAATCATAATCATTGATAAATCATGATTAATTCATATACATTTTCACTTTAATTTAGCACTTACTATAGTAAATTAGCATAAATTGGTATAAACACCCGATGCGTGTAAGTTTTTGCCTCCCTTTGACCACTTCAATCAATGTAATTGGATATCTTTAACTAGATATAGATTTGGCGTTGACAAGTTCTATCCTAAGAGTCCCCTACCGTCCCTGGTTTCTGTTTCTTACGTAGGGGAATGGGCTTGAAGTCTAAGTTCTTTTATTCTTGGCATTTATTAATCAAGAAAGACACGCAGCATCCATTAGTCAAGCCTGAATTTTTTGACTTGTTGAGTAGCTTATAGCAGAAATGGGGAGGAGGGGAACCCTTATATTTTCAGTCTAACTAGTTTGAGATTGAGACATAATTATTGTATTATTTGGGCCAATAATTCGCTATATGCAACCGTTTAATGTCGGAGCAAGTTAACAAGTGTTTTTGGCGAGAAATTCAAAAATAGTCAGATTTACAAGTGGTCATTCAAAAATAGTCACAGTTTCAAAAGTAATCGAAATTTAGCCACTTTTCATGTAAAGAAAAATCTGAATGAAAACACTATTCAAAATTAGGAAAATACTCCAACATAATATACTGGAGTTCCAGCATAAGTATACCGGATCTCCAGTATATTATTGTTGGAACTCCAGTATATTATACCGGAGTTCCAGCATAATATACTGGACTTCTAGTATAATATACCGATCCAGCATAATACGCTGGAAATTCTTACACAGGTGCTCCAATCTCCAGTGTATTATGCTGGAAACTTTTCGTGTGTTGGAGTTCCAGCATAATATGCTGGAAGTTCATACACAGGTGCACCGATCTCCAGTATATTATGCAGGAACTTTTTGTATTGCAGCAAAATAGTGGCTATTTTTCAATGACTTTGCAAATGTTGACTATTTTTAATGACTAATCCGAAAACTATCTAGCCCGTGCTATTTTTACGTGAATTTGTAACATGAACTCTCACAACAAAATTACCATGCTTTACAACCAAATTGGTAAATCTTGGCTTAAAAGACTAAAGATTGAATCCAAAGTCTAGAATGCCTACGATATCTTAGATGGTTTATCAGAAACAAAGAGAGAAATTGAGACATCCAAAGATGCCATTTTGACAATGATTTCGATGTCAATATGATATTAATCATAATTTTACACATGAAGAAAACCTATACTGTAAAAAGTTATAAGCCAAAACACACCAAGGCAGTATCTAGCCAGAAATTTCTGTGCGATAAAACATATTCCATTTCTATATAAGAATTTTAATCAGTTTCCTCTCGTTTTCGGCATAATCGTCGCCATTTTTTTGGACTTGAATATTGATACAAACTTCTCCTTACCAAGAAAGAGATCTCTAATTGTAAAATTTGTAGGTCTTGGCTTGTACTATGATAGATCTCAAACCACCAATTGGTGCTAAAACCATCAATAAAACTCCAAAAATTATGCAAATCTGTCATAAAAAGAACATATTAATCGTCATTTTCAAGTGTATAAAAAGGCAAAAAAACAAAATTGAAACTACCAACGGCAGATTAACTAAGTTGCACTTTACCCAATTAGTAATCCAAGAGAGACTCCATCTCCTTGGCTTGTAGATTGCAAGCCACATGATGCAAGGAAGCTGAAGAAACAAAAAACAAAGTTTCCCAATAAGACGTCTGAAATCTACACTACAAAGAAGACGACGACAACAACAATAACAATAACAACAACAACGCAGTATAATCTCACTAGTGAGGTCTGGGGAGGGTAGACTGTACGCAGACCTTACCCCTATCTTCAAGAAGGCAGAGAGGCTTTTTTCGGTAGACTCTCGGATCAGAAAAGATAAAAGAAGGACAACGACAAGCATATCAATTGAAGAAACGGAGCAAAAATACAAAACTAACAGTAGATACGATAATCAGAAAGCCGAGATGACAACAACAACAAGTACTAACAGAAGTCAAGGGATACGACAATACACAGAGAGGACAACGCTCGGCTACCTATACTAACCCTTTACATTTATTTTCAACACTACAAAGAGATTGGAAAAAATCTTTTGTAAATCACTTACAAAATAAGTTGTTGGAGCAAAAGCAAATCCTCCAAAGAATCCAAGAAGTCCCCCAAAGAAAGGGAAGGTGATTCCAACAAACATTGTGAAAGCTGCAATAAGTCCAAAGGCACTAATATAAGGTTTCTAAATTCTAAGTACTTCAAATTTTTATAGTAAATGAAGGCAAGTAACATACCAACATAAATATTTCTGGTAACAAATCTCAAGTACCAAGTAGGCCTGAACCTAAGTTTCTTAACAAGCACAGTCTCGATCATGTCAAACACTGGCATTGCGTAGATCTACAAAATCATAAGGTAAAATTATACGCGCTGTTTAAACATAACTGAAACTTTCCAATTTAGATCAGAACATTGTATACCTGATAGCTCCCAATAACATGGACGACGACAAACATGTTAGCCATGACAATGAGCCAAGTAGGTTTCTCCAAAGACACGAGAATATTGTCTGATACTGAATTCCCAAACATCCAATAGCCAATAAATGCGACAGGGAAGTAACACAGAGCCACAACTATGTAAGCAACAACAACTCCTCTCCACATAGGTATTTTCGAAGGTTTTTCAGGTGTTGAAGGGATTGTTGCTTGAATCTCCAAAACCACGTTATGACCCGCATATGCAAAAGCCACTTCTCCCAATCCACTCAGAAAGTTGAAAACAGTTCCTGACGTGCTGTGAGCCTTGTACCCGTAATCTACATCCGATTGTACACCCTTCTTTACTGATGCCCCCCAAGCGATTGTAGAATAACTTCATTGTCCGACATTAAAAAAAAACACGTTAGTAACAGTATCGATATTTAAAGAAGTGAACAAATAAGCAAATTTCTAACTTCTTTTCGTAGCTTTTATGAAGGGAATTTTGCCTATTGTTTTAGTCGCATCTCATCTTAGAGAAAGTCAGGGGTTCACTGTTTACTCTTTCTAGTTGGTATACATAGAATATATGCAAAGTATACATATATTATACATGATTGAGGTAGGAAAAGGAAACAATAAGCATACCTTAGGGACATTACTGCGGCAGCCAAAGAGACACCAGATATGGAATTGAAATTGGGAAGATGGGAAAGCACAAAATGAACAGAGGCAAAGATCATGATGAAGTAGGAAAGTTTAATATCTTTGGTGCAATGGATATTGTCTTCGTTTTTTTTGCAAACCAATTCGTGGACCTTCATTAGTGATCTTCCTCCAGTTACCATATAAACAATGTCAACACCAACTTCAACAATTAACTGCTGTGGCACAACAATCCATAGGCCAAGTTTTTCTCCAAAAGCATGTTGCCCTAATTCATGATATCTATCGAAACGTTTCCCTGGAACCATTTCATGCATTTCAACCATTTGCCATAGTGTATACAAAGTAACAATCCAAGATACTACCATCACTGTGACACCGGGTCCCCTGAAATTACAATATTGTCAGTGTATATTACTTAAATTCATTGCTGATATCGTCCAGCAATAGTGTCTTGATAATCTTTAAACGACAAAGGGCCAAATATACCCCTGTACTATGAGAAAATGTTTAAATATATCCTTTTTATACTTTGAGTCCAAATATACCCCTGTCGTAATACTATTGGTTCAAATATACCACTTCTTTTGTTAAGTTTGTCCAATCTGGACATCTAATCCTACATGGCACTGATATTTGATAAGGTAAATGTCACATGGTATGCCACCTCAACGTCCCTAATCCATATATAAAAGACTAAAATTTGAAATACAATATTTTCATGGTAGCGGTAATGGTGGCAATAGTGACGAAGGGGAAGAAAATTTTAATGGCGGAAAAAGATAGAAGGGAGGAATAAAATGGGTTAGGGGCGTTGAGGTGGCAAGCCATGTGACATCCACCTCATCAAATATCAGTGCCACGTAGCATTGGATGTCCACTTTGGACAAATTTAAGGAAAAGGGGTATATTTGAACCAATAGTATAACGAAAGGAGTGTATATGAACTCAAAGTATAACAAGATGGTACATTTAAATCTTTTCTAATAGTACAGGAGTATAATTGACCCTTTTCCGATCTTTAAATGATAAAAATGGCAAAAAGAGAGAATTGTACCATCCAAGCTCTGACATGGCATAAGGAAGACTGAGAACACCAGCACCAACCATAGCAGTAACATTGTGAAATGCTGAATACCACCATTTTGCATTCCTAGAAGAAGTAATGGGAAGCCACGCATCGATTGCCTTCTCTTCTGCAGTTCTTGTATCAACCTGTCATTTGATTATACAGTCAGACCTCACTGTAACAACATTTTTATATAATAGCTATTCACTATAAAAACAAAGTTTTTTTGGAATCGATTTTTACATTATGTTATAATATATATTCTCTATAACAACATTTCACTATAGCAGCCAACAAATATTGGAACAAACGATACTGTTATAAAGAGGTTTGATTGTAGTTCCAATTCTAGGTTGAATTTTACAAAGATTTGAATATAAAGTTGAAGACGGTAAACACAGTACAGTAGCAGACCAAAAAATATAGTAAAAATTATGGCAAGTAATTTACTACAATCGGTTAATTACACTTGTGTATCAAATTTTTTTACAGTGTCGGTGTATATAATTTAAGTCCGAAAAGTAATTGCTTTAAACAATAAAATGTAATGAGAAAGAAACTTCCCAAGACTTCATAGGTATGTAGTCTGCAGAGCCACTCAAAGGATATTTTCGTGATATTCAAACCTAAGTAACAGATAACTTTGTTTCAGTTTTTACTATTTCATTTTTCATAACCATTTTTTCAGCTAATTAAAAAAATTTAAAATTTTCTTCTGATTGTTGCAAATGGATTCAGATGCAAAGTAACGTGAAATTTGGCTTAAAATACTGGAAAAAGACAAAAGGATTTTAAAGGGTATTATCATTTTTGGCCCGCGCCAGAAACTATTTATATCTGGCAGTCGAAAAAATATATAAAATTTGTATAACTTTTGTATATAACATACAGAGTGTGTGTGTATATATATATATATACAAAAAAATATACAAATTTTATATAATTTTTTAGACTATTATTTTTACAGCGGCTACACAGTATCATTTTTCCGATTTTAAATACATAATCCATGTGAGCCACTAGTAATAAACTAATATTGCTTCTTATTAGCAGATTGTATAGTATAGAAAGTCAACTGAAAGGTTGAAATGATTTGCTCATGGCACGTCTCTACCCAATTTGCCGTGTATTTAACGTCGTTATTCATTAATATTTTTTTTTGAAGTACCCTACTCATCTAACGTGATGTACACACATGCAACGTCAACCATTTAACACATAGCTTAAACTTAATTTAAAGATGGAAATTAAACCACTATATTTAAGAAAAATAGAAATAATATAAGTTTGACTGGTTCAAGATTGATTCTAGACCACAAAACAATCAAGAAAAAGGTAGGAAAGTTCACATTTTTCTCATTAACCAAAGCTTCAATATTGTTTCGTAAACCGAACAGACAAAAAGCTGGAAACAATAAATGAACACAGAAATGAGAGACAGTTTTACTTCAAGATCTAAAAAATTCAACCAAGCTTTTCATATATTTAGCAAATCTCAAACAATATTTATGTAAATTCTTGATATCCACATCATATAAAGTTTTTATATACTTCCTTAGATGACACATTTCGCTTATCGAGAGTCAATTTAACTAAATTTTGAAGCTAAATTAAATTAATTCAACTTAGTGTTTTAAAATTAAAATTTAGATATTCAAAAACTATACGAAAAGTGCTATAAGTTGCAATTTTTCTCATGTTAATACGATAACAAAATATATTTTAAAATATGAGTCAAACTTCATACAGTTTGAATCTCGATAAGCAAAATGTCTCATCTAAATCGAAACGGAGGGAGTAACATGTTTTACACTATCAAATAGACTAAATAATAGTATATAACTACGTGTAACTCGATCATGTCCAAAATGTAGGAAGAATAATCAAAAATAAGGAAAGCTAACAGGCAAAATATACTTGGTATTGTAAAAATTCCTTATACACTGAGATCTCTTTATAATAATATCGTTATATAACACTTTTTCACTATAAAAACTAAGTTTTCTCGAAATCACATTTCATGATCTGTTATAATATATATTTTCTATAGCAGCAATTCGTTATAATATCCAAAAATATAACAAACGAGCTTGTTATAGAAAGGTTAATTTGACTGTACTATCAATGTATATATGTTAGATTCGTACATATTTGCAGAGACAACAACAACAACCCAGTAAAATCTCACTAATGGGGTCCGAAGAAGGTAGTGTGTACGCAGACCTTAATCCTACCCCAAAGGAATAGAGATACTGTTTCCGAAAGATCCTCGGCTCAAGAAAAGAAAAGGACAAAGAGAGAGACTTACCTTGTCATTGTTGTAGTTGGGATCTGAAGGAGCTTGAGTTCCCATGGCTACAGGTTATGGACTTGTGCTTATAGATATTAAACTACCCAATAATTTAAAAAGAGAAGAAGCCAAGGAGACGAAGAAGATAGAAAACTGAAGACTATATAGAATGAAAAATGGAACACTAAGAAAAATATCGAAGCTTTGTGTCTTATATAAACAAAACTACATATACTCTTAGCTGTGAAAATTATTTAGAATTCTCAGTCGTTAGCTGGTTTCGTAGTATTTAAAATGGGAAAAAAAACCCAGAGAGGACCTACTATATATAAATTAACAAGTAGAGATTGAAGGTGATGTTTTTGTTTGACTTTGAATTTTAAAAAAAAATACTAATAGTCGTTAACGAAGACGATGAATTTGATACTACTATATATTACAAGTTGCCATCAGTCTCTTTGCTATTTGTTTATACTCATACTAATAATTATTTTGACTCAAGAGTTATTTTCTGATTAGCTGTATATAAGTCTTCTAGGAAAATTCCACGAATTTTGCATTACTCATTTTATTCTCCGGCCTGCAATAGTTTGTTCAAAGTTGCATCATATAATGTTTTTATGTTACAAAAAATATAGGCATACTAACTGAATTAATTATTGCCTTTTAAATATACAAGTGATTCCGTGATAATGAAGGAGGAATTCCTGCGTTCATACTCAATTTAATAAATAAAGAGATATACAAAACAAGCCTCAAAAATTCAGTTTTGATATTTTTAAAGTCAAATCAACATTTAAAATAGACCAAAACGCAAAGAAAATAGACAATATATTTTAAAAAACAATATATATATGTAATTTTCTAAACCTCTAACAACAACAATAGACCCAGTATAACTCACAAGTGGGTTCTGGAGAGGTAGTATGTATGCAAACCTTAATTACCCCTTACCTTCAACAAGGCAGAGAGTCTGTTTCCGGAAGACCCTCGGCATAGGAAAACTAAAAATAAGGGCAGCAACAAGCACACCAATTAGAAAACCAAAGCAAAAATACAAAGATACAAAACTAAAACTGAGTATTGTAATCAGAAGGCCGGAACGAAAGCAACGACAAGTAAACACAAAAGTCAAGAAATATGAAAATATATAAATAACACTAACTCATGTACTAAAGCCATTGTTACAGAGAAGGACAACGCTATGCGACCTATCCTAACCCTTTGTCTTGATTCTCAACCTCCACACATTCTTATCCATGGTCGTGTCCTCAGTGAGCTGGAGCAACGACATACCTTGTCTAATCACCTCTCCCCAATACTTCTACTTTTCTAAGCCTCCAATTTCTTAATTATAAAACAACATATTGTATAGTTATAATCAATTAATTAAAAGAAAAATGCGCACATATATAGAACGTTATTAAGAAATATATAAGCGCATTAACTCCTTTGGATCTTTTTATATTTTGCCTTCGATTATCTACTATAAAAGATATCACATTCTGAAAATGTATTGAAGTATTTTCTCTCTACAAAACTTTCATAGTACCTCTCCTTTTCAATCTTTTACAGTAATGAAGACTTCATTAGAAAATGAAAACTGGAATGTTTTCCAATTAATGTAGTAATTTGTTGGTCACTGAGGCAGACTCGTGACCTTATCTATTGGTCCTCTCATTGATAGTTATTCAAATGAGGAAGATGTCGAAGCTTGAGACTGAAATTGCAGTGCTACTTAATATAGTAATGTATTGTACTCACGTGGCGAAGTCAGGAATTTTTCTAAAGGAGTTCAAATTTAAATTAAATAAAAAAAATCTGATAAAAGATGTTCGATTTATGTTATGTACCTCTAAATTTTGATATTTTACCTTTATACGCAATCTAATTTTTCGACAAAGGTGGTGTAGCTTCGCCCCGGTGTACACCCCAATTCAAAATCTCGTGTTCCTTGTATTTTCTCGCTTAGTCAACCTTAGTTGATGATTTCTAATCAACGTAAGTTTCTTCGTACTTGCCTCTTAAATGTTAATTTTCATTTTCCCCCCTTTTTTTTTTCTATTTCCTTAACAGTTATTTTGCTAATTTAATCCAGTTAATTCGATGAGGACAAAATAGAGCTGCAGTGGAGTGATAAACTACAAGAAAATCATAAATTTATGACAAAGTATTTTGTGATGGATTTGCGACAATTTTAACTTAGTTGACAAAATTCATCAATTTGAGACGGAGTTGTAACGATTTTATTCTTACGTCACAATTTTCTGGCACTCGAATTTGTGGAGAAATTGTAACTAATTTTCTGTCACAAATATTATTGTTATAGTGTTATAGCTCTATCCTCACCATATACGTATAGAGTTTAATAATGACCCTCACCTCACAAGTAGAAAAACAAGACGTCCTCAAGGTCCCAGGTTCGAGCCTCCCCAGGGCCACTGGAGGCATTGAAAAATGGTCGCGCATCCAGGGCCCTGTGGAATAGTCGAGCCCACATGCGGGCACCGGACACCACATTTAAAAAAAAAAAGAAAAAAAAAAGACCACGGCATTTACTTCTGTAGAAATCGTACATTTGCGGTTGCATCAATATTATTTTACTTTGTTATTTTGGTTAGTTTAATTTGGTTCAAGCTCTAGTTATATATGTAAGTATTTATGAATCAAGGAAACATTCTGTCAGTTGTCACCAGTATATTGTTCTACACAAAGTACTACTGCGGAACAAGAGAGTATTACTTTTCAAGTTTTTTCTAGTCCTATGCATTTGGTTGCCTGCAAGGACGGAGCTAAAGTAGCTATGGGTTCGTTCCAATTCAGTAGTTTTTTTTAGAAAATTCATTAAATATGTATATTAATTTTAAATTTAATAATTACGACGAGCAAGAGTTACATAACTAAGTTCAGAACTCAAAAATTTCAAATTTTGAATTTGCCTATGACTTACATATGTTGTAATTTTGTGGAGACAGAAATCAATTTGCGTACGGTCCAAACAAGAATATTGTTGTTTAATTAAAGCAATGCGCTCTGAGTCTTTTTGGAGCGGCTATTTCTAATTGGGCTACACGATTTTCATTCTTTGTGGTCGTATTCTAACGCGTTTATCTCATTTATTTTTTTCTCATTTTACGGATTTAACCTTCTTCTTGTCTTTCTTCGGAGCACAAAAATTTATAGATTTGTATTCAGCTTTTCTACAATTATAGCAATTTCGGTTGAACCGCTTCTTGCTTGGGTTGCTTTTCGGTCCAGAGGCATACTTCCTCTTTCTCTTAAGTATCATCAACAAAATTTGCTCCCATTATTGTTGAATTTCCACGACCTTTTTTTCCAGCAGCTTTGTTGTCCTCTTCGATTCTCAACCGAATAATGAGATCTTCAAGGGACATCTCTTTGCATTTGTGTTTCAAGTAGTTTTTGAAGTCCTTCCACAAAGAAGTCAACTTCTCAATCATCGCTGCAATTTGGAATGCTTCATTGTTGACAAGACCTTCAATGAAAATTTTATTAGTAAAAATAATATAATACTTTCGACATCAGTATTAATTCGACTTATACCTTTAGCAAAGAGATCGTGAATAATCACTTGCAATTCCTGGACTTGGGTAATAACAGACTTGCTATCCATCATTTTGTAGTCCAAAAATTTAGCGGCAACGAATTTCTTCAACCCGACATCTTCAATTTTGTATTTTCTTTCAAGCGCAAGCCACAGTTCTTTTGACGTCTCCACATTACTATAGACGTTATACAGATCGTCCTCCAGTCCGCTAAGAATGTAATTCTTGCACAGAAAATCAGAAGAGGAACATCTTCCTTAATGAACTTCTATAGACTTAATGTAGTCAAATACAAGAACATCTTCTGCTGCCACAGCTTGAAATCAATCCCGAAAAATTTTCCGGATTTTTCTGCCGGTGCCAATACCGGTGTTGTTCGACTTGTCGATGCATTGGCAGTTACCATAAGAACAATCTGGTTCCCGTTGTCATTCGTCATTTCTGTAAAAGAATGACACAACAAATATTAAAATCATGTAGATTTCAATCTCCAACGGAGTAGAAAACCACAAAGGTTTTAGTCTCCGGAACAATGAATATAACACAAATACAGAAAATAAACTAAATTCCTTAAGTTTGTTAGTAAACTGTATTTGTAAAACAATTTTAGAGAAAATAAAATAACATATAAACATAAATATAAACGAAACAGAAGTTAATCCGAGCCCACTGAATTTACAGTAATTCCTTAAGGAAGTTAACCCCCTCCTAGTACCCAAGGTTGTGGATTATTTTCTCCCAGGATAGAACGAATTACACACTGGTGTAGTGGTACTTCAAACTCCAATGTTTCAGCGAACACAAAGTTCGGTAGCAAATCACACTTACTGTTGCTTTCTTTGAAGTTAAAACAATACAGAAGAAAGGAGGAGAACTCAGAAAATCGTATGAAAAATCTGAGAGAATGAACTAGTATTTATAGCCAATGTTGAGCTCAAACTGAGGAGGTGCAACTCTTCAGAAGAGTTGTTTATGTAAAATGGCCATAACATAAATACCATAAAATAAATGGCCATTTACGCAATAATAATCCGAGAATTGAAGAGGAACCTTAACGTTTCCGTTACAAAAACGGAAAACGGATAACGATTAATATTCCGTTAAATTTAATATTAATTTTCCGTTTACAAAAAATGAATATTTAATAATATTTCAGATATTTAATCCGAAGCCGAAGCCAGGCGACGACGACGGCTCGATGCTTGCCTTCTTCTTAACTCTTTAAGAGCTAAAAGAAGAGCAATTGTATATATACCCATAAAAACCTTTTCCTCTTCCAATATGGGACAATGTCCATTGTCAAGGGGGAAACTTAAAATTTCACTTAAAAATTTCATTTCTCATTCACCCTCTTTTACGCTTATTTTAGCTTAAAAACCCAACAACATGCTTCAGTGGTGAAGCTAGAAAATTCAATAAGGGTGTTTAAAGTCTATTTTTTAATCAATAATAAGTAATATTTTACCTTATACATAATATAATTTTTCGACGAAGGGTGTTCAATTAACTATCCTTGGGCCAACATAGCTTCGCCCCTTGGTATGCACTTTACCCTCCATCTTTACCCAAACATAAGTATGAAATTTGACTTTTCTCTTGTCATCTAACAACAACAACAACAACAACAACAACAACCCAGTATAATCCCACTTAGTGGGGTCTAGGGAGGGTAATGTGTATGCAGACCTTACCCTTACCCTAGGGTAGAGAGACTGTTTCGAAATAGACCCCTGACATCCTTCCCTCCAAGAACTTCCCACCTTGCTCTTGGGGAGACTCGAACTCACAAACCTCTCTTGTCATCTAACTTGAGATCAAATGAAAATATCTCTGAGTTGCCTTATTGGATATACCTTTGGCATTGCTTAGGGAGTAATATTATCTATTTCTGATAGTCAACCTTAACTAAGTTGTTCATCGTATTCACGCCATCTTTTCTCTACATCGTAATTTCCTATTTATTATTGAAGAGCGTTTCCTGTGAAAGATATTAAAAAAAAAAGGTCCAAGCTTACTTCTCCCAAATATTATACAGTAGCTATTGATTAATCATTTTGAAAAAGAAAAGAGATAAATAATAATTTAGTCAAATACTCCTTATTAATTCAATTATGAAATAACTTTATAATGAATATAAGAAAACTTCCATGACGGTATAATTTTATTTTATTTTTAAAAAAAAATTGTATCTCTAACTTTGTATCAATATTGTATATCGGTTAATAATGTTAGGTTTAAATTAATAATATATGCTTGCAATATAATAGTATACTCTACCAGCTTCGCTCTTTTTGTTGAGTTTGACCAAGGATTTTTTAGTGGTAGTCATGACATTTAAATTCAAAGCATATGAATATGAAAATAAACGGCATCCAAATTTAAAAAACAACCATATCGAGTGTACACACGTGACGCCATTAAAGTTGGCATCTAGCTTTCTTTTGCTGTCACCTTCTGATAATTGTGCTCTCGTTGACTTCATTTTTATTTTTATTTTTGTTGAATCATTTATTGACGGAATCTACCCTTAGGCCACCCAGATTCCCTTGAAGCAGGGAAACGAA
Source organism: Nicotiana sylvestris (assembly GCF_000393655.2). Classification (NCBI taxonomy): domain Eukaryota; kingdom Viridiplantae; phylum Streptophyta; class Magnoliopsida; order Solanales; family Solanaceae; genus Nicotiana; species Nicotiana sylvestris. Next base: position 2,430,706 of record NC_091058.1, read on the forward strand.
TTTCTATTTTCTCCATTTATTGATGTTATATTATATAATATTGGCATGAGATTAGGTTAAATGGAATACATGCTCAATCAAGATTCATTTGAAACTTAACATGGTCTTCTTGGAATTTGTTTTCCAAAGCTTCAATTTTAAAACGTAACATCACTTTAGTTAGTTTGATCACGTCTGTTTATATTGCTAATTATAATTAAGGACCAACCAAAACTTGAATATAGTGTGAGCATAATCTCAAGGCTGCCGCACACGAAATATTGCGTTGCCTACTTGCAGTGTATAGCTCTTTTTATTGCAATTTTGCCTTTTCACAATTAGGTAGAAATTTTTCCAACTCAACTTCTCAAGTGGAAAGTGAAGAAAAGTTTGTAGTGGAGCGATAAGTACTTCTCCATCTTTTGATCGGATGTCTCGAATTCGAACGTTGGATGTAAGGTTAGTTTTGTTAGGGAGCGGTTTACCCCAAATATGAAACTTTTCTGCGAGATGCTAAATCAATCAGGCTCAATACGGATACTCGACAACGAATAGAAAAATAAAAAAAAGAAGAAGAAAGGAAGTACTTATGAAACAGAAATGTGGAAAATTACGTGCGTTCATACTTCATAAAGAGCATAGGCAGAATTTTCCAAGAAGTTGTATAAGTAGTGACGTTTGAGTGTGTGGAAATCTTGAATTAGGTTCATCAGTCATCATCTTGAAGTAGTAGTTACTTTTTAGTTTATGTACTACTAATTCTTTATCCCAAATTCGTTGGTCCAATTGGGAGTAATAAAACCATCTAAAAATATTCTTGATGCTTTTTATACTGGTCAAAATAAATCAGTTAAAATTGAAGGGGAAAAAAGTGATAATTGTTAGTTGATACTACTCAACATACTTATCGAAAGTAAAATAAATAAATTGTTTAAGACAAAAAGGGAGCCGACATAACATTTTGCCGAAAAGGCTGTTTGCTCCATTTTGGTTTTGTTATATTAATATTTTTGGTTTAAAAGTCAAAATATCCACTACCTACACAAATGAATTTTGAGTAAAAACTATAGTATTAGTCAGGGTCAAGATAACGTGCTAATTGCAAAATTAACTTTAGACTAGGGTTGTTGTATTTTAAAAGATAGGGACAACAACCCTGCCCAAAAAATACGTCTGTATTGACTTTAATTTGCTACCTTTGGTTAATAACATCTATGTATAGTGATTGCTCATTGTATAGCAATTTCAAGGAATAATACGAAAGAAAGCAATTTGTTTGTATATATTCACCTTTGCTCTCGTCATTCCCATCTTCCTCTATTATATCATTGACAGTTTAGTCAGAGGCGGATGTAGTTAGCAATGGACGGGTTCAACTGAACCCATAATTTTCGATGCGGTGTAAAAATTTATATGTAAAAATTCACTAAAATTGCAAAAATAGTGGATATGAACCTATAACTTTAAAAGTATAATGGGTTCAATGCTAAAAACCTTAAGAGTTGAACCCATATGATTTAAATCCTGGATCCGCCTCTGAGTTCAGTATGACTGTCACATATGACACAATTAATTGTTTTCCTCACATTGGGCATTCTTGGTTTTATCTTAATGACACAATTAGTTGTTCACGAAAAAAGAAAGAACAAAAATGAAATAAATGCTAGAGAAAAGGACATTGGAAAGGGAAAAGAAATATGAAAAATGTTGTTTGTTGTAGATAAATTCCTTTTTTCTTGTTTTGGTTCCTACTGAGTAGAGGATCTAGAGCATAAACTATAAGTTCACCGGAACTCAACAGTTTTGTATTCAAACTATGTATATGTATTGAGAAATTTACTAAATATTTTTAAATTTTTGAAAATATATTCAATTATTATTCTATTGACTTGGGATGGTGGTAGAAATTCAAAAGTTTCAAATCTTGAATCCGACTTCGGACTCGAGTACTTGGTCGCAGGGGTGGATCTACAACAACAACAACAACAACGACCCAGTATAATCCCACAAGTGGGGTCTTGGAAGGGTAATATGTATGCAGACCTTACCCCTACCCAGAAGGGTAGAGAGGCTGTTTCCAGGAGACCCTCGGCTCAAAAAAGCAACAGGAGCCGATATATTAGTACCATAAAAATGCATAATAAAATAACAGCAATATATAAGAGATATGAAACATAGAATACGAAATACGAAATAGATGGCTGGTATAGTAAAACTAGAAGGTAAAGCCCTGCATCAATAGACGACCAATGACATTCTTAGTCTAACTCCTAACTGGCTAGTCTCACTCTATTGTGCTGTAGAAATATTCACAACTCTCCCCTAACCTACAACCTTAATGCTCGACCTCCATAATTCCCTGTCAAGGGCCATGTCCTCAGTAATCCTAAGTCGCGCCATGTCCTGTCTGATCACCTCTCCCCAATACTTCTTAGGTCGTCCTCTACCTCTCCGCGTGCCCACTACAGCCAGTCGCTCACACCTCCTCACCGGTGCATCAGTGCTCCTCCTCTGAATGTGCCCGAACCATCTGAGTCTTACTTCCCGCATCTTGTCCTCCATGGGGACCACGCCCACCTTCTCTCGAATATCTTCATTCCTAATTTTATCCATCCTTATCCTAATCGCAGGGGCGGATCTAGCATGTAATATACGGGTTCCCGTGAACCCAGTAGTTTTTGTCCAAATAGTGTAAATATGTTCTAAAAATTCATTAAATATCTACAAATATTTAAATGTGAACCCAGTTACTATTGAAAATTTACTCTGAAATCGTTGCAAGAACCCATAAACATTAAATCCTGGATCCGCCTTTGCTTGGTCGTACAAGGGAAGCAGATATTTGTAGTTGCTAACCATTGTGGACTTCTCAAACTTGTTGGTCAGACTGGTTTAATACAAGTCAACTAAGCATCTAGCATGGAACTAGAATTACTGCAACTAGATAAGCTTAGACGCAACTTAGGCCCCTTTTGATTTGTGTTCAGATCTCTGACTTTTCGTTCGCCATTGATTCACTTAGAAAATTTGTCCCCATCTTTCCACTTTTGTTTCTAAATTCTAAATAAAAGTAGTGCTAACACAGAATTTCACCCAATCTGTTCACATTCTATGGAATATTTATAACTTATAAGATAGTCTACAACAATAACAACGACGACGACGACCCAGTATAATCCCACAAGTGGGGTCTGGGGAGGATAATATGTACGCAGACCTTACCCCTACCCCGAAGGGTAGAGAGGCTGTTTCCAGGAGACTCTCGGCTCAAAAAAGCAACAGGAGCCGATATATTAGCACCATAAAAATACGTAATAAAATAACAGCAATATAAGGATATGAAATACAGAATACGAAATACGGAATAGATGACTGGTATAGTAAAACTAGCAGGTAAAGCCCTGCATCAATAGACGACCAATGACATTCTTAGTCTAACTCCTAACTGGCTAGTTTCACTCTATTGTGCAGTAGAAATATTCACAACTTTCCCCTAACCTACAACCTTAATGTTCGACCTCCATAATTCCCTGTCAAGGGCCATGTCCTCAGTAATCCTAAGTCGCGCCATGTCCTGTCTGGTCACCTCTCCCCAATACTTCTTAGGTCGCCCTCTACCTCTCCGCGTGCCCACTACAGCCAGTCGCTCACACCTCCTCACCGGTGCACCATGTTATAAGATAGTCTAATGATCAAGAAATGATATTTTGAACCATAGTGTCACGAGTTCAACTTTTACTGGCCTCTGGTTATTGCAGTCTAATTGGACGTTTCAGCTCTCACTTAATAATAATAATAATAATAATAATAATAATAATAATAATAATAGTAATAATAGTAATAATAATAATAATATTGTTAATAATAACAATAATAATAATACTAATAATAATATGCTTAAATGTCCAAGTTCTGATAATGCTGATAAAATATAAAGGTTCAGTTACTTATATCGCAGGCTTCATAGCTGTCTTTATCCTAACGAGGATAATGGCAAAAGAGAAAACGGAAAGGATTATCGATTTTCAAAGGTTTAGAAATTCCAGAATGCCGTGACGAATTTACTCGTGGAATTTATTATTTTTACATTTAAGTCCAAGTCTTAAATAGTTGTGGTATCACGTAACTAAAAAAAAGTGAGTGCTTACTTAAGTCAGCATACATACCAAATTATATTCACTCCGGTCCATAATGAACGACTTTTTAACCTTTGGCACACCGCCTTAAGAAAATAGGAACTCCTAGTAAAAAAAATATATTTACTAAATTACCCTTAATTAATTATTACTTTGACACATTGAGATAGGTAAATAAGGGCAAATTTTTGAAAACTAACTAAAAAAGACACTTATTTTAGACCAAAATTAAAAAGTCAAAATGTCACTTATTATGAACCGGAGGAATACTAACTTAAGATGCAACAACAACAACAACAACAACAACCCAGTATAATCCCACAAGTGGGGTCTGGGGAGGGTAATATGTACGCAAACCTTACCGCTACCCCGAAGGGTAGAGAGGCTGTTTCCAGGAGACCATCGGCTCAAAAAAGCAACAGGAGACGATATATTAGTACCATAAAAATGCATAATAAAATAACAGCAATATAGGAGATATGAAATACAGAATACGAAATACGAAATAGATGGCTGGTATAGTAAAAACTAGCAGGTAAAGCCCTGCATCAATAGACGAGCAATGACATTCTTAGTCTAACTCCTAACTGGCTAGTCTCACTCTATTGTGCTGTAGAAATATTCACAATTTTCCCCTAACCTACAACCTTAATGCTCGACCTCCATAATTCCCTGTCAAGGGCCATGTCCTCAGTAATCCTAAGTCGCGCCATGTCCTGTCTGATCACCTCTCCCCAATACTTCTTAGGTCGCCCTCTACCTCTCCGCGTGCCCACTACAGCCAGTCGCTCACACCTCCTCACCGGTGCATCAGTGCTCCTCCTCTGAATGTGCCCGAACCATCTGAGTCTTACTTCCCGCATCTTGTCCTCCATGGGGGCCACACCCACCTTCTCTCGAATATCTTCATTCCTAATCTTATCCATCCTTGTATGCCCGCACATCCACCTCAACATCCTCATCTCTGCTACTTTCATCTTCTGGATGTGTGAGTTCTTTACCGGCCAACATTCAGTTCCATATAACATGGCAGGCCTAACCACTGCTCTATAAAACTTACCTTTTAGTAACGGTGGCACTTTCTTGTCACACAAGACTCCCGACGCTAACCTCCACTTCATCCACCCCACCCCTATACGGTGTGTGACATCCTCGTCAATCTCCCCGATCCCCTGAATAACCGATCCAAGGTACTTGAAACTACCCCTCTTGGGAATGACTTGAGAGTCAAGCCTCACTTCAACTCCCGCTTCCGTCGGCTCAACTCCAAATTTGCACTCGAGGTATTCCGTCTTCGTCCTGCTCAACTTGAAACCTTTAGACTCAAGAGCATGTCTCCAAATCTCTAGCCTCTCGTTGACGCCGCCTCGTGTCTCGTCAATTAGAATAATGTCATCAGCAAATAGCATGCACCATGGCACCTCCCCTTGAATATGATGAGTCAGTGCATCCATCACCAGGGCAAATAGGAATGGGCTGAGCGCAGACCCTTGGTGCAACCCCGTAATAACTGGAAAGTGTTCAGAGTCGCCTCCTACTGTCCTAACCCGAGTCTTAGCTCCAGCATACATGTCTTTAATCACCCTAATATAGTCAATTGGGACCCCTTTATCCTCTAAGCAGCTCCATAAGACCTCCCTAGGAACCCTTTCGTACGCTTTCAGTTTTGAACTTAGTATAAATGCTAGGTGCAAGCAATTTTTTTCAAATGGATGGCCTTGAAGGAAGATGTGGATTACTTTGGAATTTTTGTAATGGTGCTTGAGATGGGTGATGCTAAACGGCTCAACTGTTGTAACCCAACTTTGGCCACCTCAGTGAAAAAATATCAAAGACCCCCTAACTAATTAGCCTATATTATTTTCCTTCAAAACACAATATTAAATCCCAAACCATGAAGTATGCGAAAATTAAATGTTGGGTGTCACACCCCTTTTTTACAAACTTCACTTAACCCTCTTAAATATTAATAAAAAGATTTGGTAAAGCTCGAAAGGGTTTTTAATTAAAGAGTGACAAAATTTTGTGTTCAAAAGGATTAACTCAGAGTCGCCACCTGACTTTGATTTCGGTGTGCCAGGTCACCATTTTTTTTAATGATTTTTCCTTTTAAAACATTTTAGACTATAAAACCAAGTCTGCACCAGAGATTTGGGTAAGGGGATTCATTTGACTCGAGGAGAAGATATTAGGCACTCCCCAAGTCCCGTAACTAGTACGGTTGCACACTTGATCTAGTCGTCTTTTAAAATATTCAATTGAGGTAGAAAACACCAAAAAAAAGAGAATCAAGAGGCTCGAGGTCGTCCCCACCTAAGTAAAATAAAAATGAAAATAAAATAAAATACTACAAGTTCCTATTTTTGGCCTCCATTTACATTCGCTTCGGGGCATACCCCGGATAAAATATATACAAATCCTTCGGGGCATTCCCCCGATAAATTTAACTAAGGGAACGACATTTCGCCTCACGACTAACAAAAATCCTAAGGCTTGACTGCCCAAATGTTGACGGCCTAAACATGCTCTTAGCGCTTAAAAAAATAGAAACAAAATTAACTAAAGCACATAAAACTTATTCAATGCTCATCTTCTTTCAACTCTTCATTTCATGTATTTAGACCAAGCCCAATTCCTAAATAAGCAAGCAAATTAACACTAATGGGCCAAGTCTTTCTCCCAACTCCCACGACCCATTTCAAACAACTTATCCAAACAAAATAAAGATAATAACACATTCAACAGATAACTATCCAAGGCTCCCGCTGTCAATAACCTCAGAAACAAACATGACAAAATGAATAAAAGAAAGCAAACATAGGAAAGATATGGGCTAACATTACGATAAAACCATTACGTCCCATGTACCCCCATTTTCTATCTGCTACAAAGTTCTACCATTTAAAAATGAGAATCTAGTGCTGCAAACATGGTTGATCATTATTAGAACACACATCCAAAATATTTGATTGATTAAGTCATGGAAAGCAACAATAATGCCTATATCTCAAAGTGAACAGGTGATTCCTCTATCAGTTTCATATTAAACTTTAACTCTCTTTTGATCAAAGTATCACTTATGCCTTATTTTTCCCAAATTAATTACACCCCTATACTGACTTCACTGAATCAAAGACAACTAATACGTAACCAAACCCAGACTGCACTTCACGTTTGAAATATCAAAGAGGCACGAGAAAAACTTTTGATCTCAGTAGATCAATACCACACCCTTCTCCTAAAATACATCCTATTTGATTTACTAACTTGAAAGAATGAAAGAGATGATGATGCAGAAAAATTTTCTTTTTTTTTTGTATATTCACTACTGTAGCTTCTATATACATCTATAGCCTATAGATACATAGAATGTACATATAATATTCCTAGACAAAAATATTTTTTACTATGTGAGTCCATACTCACTTTAGTGCATCAACACTAATACAAATGTGAGCATGTGCTCACTCATGTGTATGGCACTAATAAATGAATGGACCAGATGTGTTTATGTCTTCTAATCCAACGGTCAAGATTAGATCTCCTGATTTGAATATCAAGGGCTATTATGCTGCCACGTCATGCTCCACTTTGATTGAATCATCTGCCTGAAGCAAATGTAACATTGTTGTCTTCTTCTTCTTTGCTTCTTCTACTACAGTGGTATCATGGGGGTTCTGTTCTTCAACATCCCCCCTCAAGGTGGTGGGGAGAGAATGGACCCCCAGCTTGGATAAAACACTCCGATGAGAACCCCCAGATAAGGGTTTGGTAAATAGATCGGCGAGCTGAGATTCCGACGGAACAAAAGAGAGAGAGATCAAATCGGACAGAAATTGTTGACGAACAAAGTGACAATCCAACTCCACATGTTTGGTCCGTTCATGAAAAACTGGGTTACAAGCTATGTGAATGGCGGTTTGGCTATCCGAGTGAACATACACTGGTAAAGTGGGTGGTGCTGATAGATCGGCAAGCAAGCGGACTAACAAAGTGATTTCGGCGGTCACCCTTCTCATAGACCTGTATTCCGCTTCTGCGGAGGACATAGAGATGGAGATTTGTTTCTTCGATTTCCAAGAGATTGGAGCTCCACCAAGGGTGATGAAGAAGCCACTAACAGACCAGCGAGAATCTCTACAAGCCGCCCAGTCTGCATCACAAAAGGCGAGTAGATCAAAAGAGGGATCTGCAGTGAGAAAAATCCCTTGAGAAGGATCAGTGCGCAAATAGCGGAGAACATGCAAAGCTGCAGAATAATGAGACATGCAAGGACATTGCATATACTGGCTCAAACAAAGAACAGCGAAACAGAGGTTTGGCCTAGTATTTGTTAAGTAGTTGAGCTTTCCAACAAGGTGGCGATAAATGGTAGGATCAGGCATAAGCTCTCCCATATCAACTTGCAATTTAGAGTAAGGATCGAGAGGTGAAGATACAACAGGACCTGTGCAGTCAAATTCAGCCAAAAGTTCCAAGGTAAATTGCCTTTGCCCTATTATAAAACCATGCTTTTCTCTGAGAATTTCCATACCCAAGAAATGATGAATGTGACCAAGATGTTTTACTTTGAATTCTTAGTGTAGAAATGTTGTAAGTTGTGCAATTTCTGTGGTGTCATTTCCTGTGAGTAGTATATCGTCCACATATACAACTAATATGGAAATTAAGTCACCTGATTGCTTGAAAAATAATGAATAGTCATTTAGAGAGATGGAGTAACCTTTGTAGTTTAGAGCCCTAGCTAACCTAGCACACCATTGCCTCGACGCTTGCTTTAAACCATAGAGTGACTTCCTTAGTCGACAGACAAGATTAGGTTGAGAAGGAGTCAAACCTGCTGGGAATTTCATATAGACCTCTTCTTGCAAATCCCCATGCAAGAAGGCATTATTAACATCGAGTTGTGACACATTCCACCCCTTCTTGATAGCCACAGCCAAAAGACACCTGATAGTAGTTATCTTTACCACAGGTGAAAAAGTTTCTGAATAATCTATCCCTTCTCTCTGAATGTCCCCCCTCACCACCAACCTAGCCTTTAGCCTTTCAATTGTACCATCTGAGTTATGCTTCACCTTGTACACCCATTTACAAGGTAAAACTTTCTTCCCTGGTGGTAAGGATACAACATCCCAAGTGTTATTTATCTCAAGTGCTGAAATTTCAGCATCCATAGCCTTTTTCCACCCAGGATGGATAGAAGCTTGTAGATAACTGCTAGGTTCTGATGTGGTAGAAATAGATTGAAGGAGATGATGGTTGTCTATATAAAGAGCATGGAAGGAAAAGGCATTTGGCTTGAGAGGTTTGGATAGACAGGAACTAAGGTCTGATAGGTAGATGCTATTGCAAATGTAATCATTTAAGTAGGCTGGTTTCTGAGTTACCCTGTCAGATTTTCTAACTGGTGGAGGTGGAATTAGAATAGGTGTGCTGATTGATGAAGGAGAATATGATCTGGACAGGATGGGTGAGTAAGAAGGACATGGAGTAGGAGCAGAGTCTGAAGGTGTTAGGTTGATGTTGGTTGAAGTATAGGAACCAAGACATGTAGAAGAACTGCTAGGTGAGGAGTGGGTAGATGGAGGTGAAGGCGATGGTAGAGATGTCCTAGAAGAGTATTCTATTGAGTTATGGGGCAAGGTATCTGTTGGAATTGTATCTTGAGGGAAGAAAGGAAAATCAGATGTGAGAGGTGAGTGGGAAAAAGGGAATTGATCTTCATGAAACCTAACATCTCTAGACACAAACACCCTTTTAGTGACAAGATCCAGGACCTTGTAACCTTTCTGATGCTGGGCATATCCGAGGAACACACAACCTTTTGCCCTAGGTTCAAACTTCCCTATGTTGTGAGACAAAGTTGAGACATAGCACAAACAACCAAAACTCTTGAGTGAATCATAGCTAGGTTGTGTACCAAGCAATACCTTAATCCATTCAGAACCTTAGAAGGGATTCTGTTGATCAGATTTGTAGTTGTCAGCACACATTCTCCCCAGTATTGGAGAGGCACCTTAGAGTGAAATAAAAGTTCCCTTGCTACTTTCAAAAGATGCCTATGCTTCTTCTCAACTACTCCATTCTGTTGAGGGGTAAAAACACAAGAGGTCTCATGTATAATCCCTTCTGATTCAAGAAAACTTGCCTCTAGTGAGCCTTTTCCTAGTTCCATGGCATTATCAGATCTGATCTTCTTAACTTTCAAGTTAAACTGTCTCTCTGCCATGCACAGAAATGATTTCAAAACTGAAAAAGCATTCCCCTTAGAACTTAAGAGAAAGGTCCAAGTGGCCCTACTATAGTCATCCACAATAGTCAAGAAATACTTATAACCATTATAAGTCACAGTCTTGAATGGCCCCCATGTGTCAATATGAATCTAATCAAAGATAGCAGAACTCTTAATATGACTCAAACGAAAAGGCAGTCTAGTTTGCCTAGCTTGAGGACAGATATGACACACACAATCAAACTTAGATGTGACACCATTATAACATGCTCTTACTGAAAAGGGCAAATGCCCTAGCCTAACATGCCATTGCTTTACAGTAGATGTAGTGATAGCAACTAAAGGTACTGAAAAGGAAACAGAAGTAGAAATAACACTGGAATTTCTTCCTTTTGGAATGGAAACTACATTTTTTCTAAGAGGAGAGATAGACTCTATTCTAGTTGGCTGAAACAGGTACAATCCATCTCTAACTTCACCAAAAACTTGTCCCCTCCCCACTAAAGGGACCTGCAATAGACACCCATTAGAAGTTAGATTCAAAGAACAACTGAATTGAAGACATAACTTATGAATAGATAATAAGTTATACTTGAAAGAAGGTACATGAACCACCCTATGAAGAACCATATCAGGCTGAATATACACACTTCCTATATGTGTAACACACAACTGGAATGAATTAGGTAAGCTAATGTGCAAAGGTGCAGGAAGAGGAGTAAGAGATAGGAAAGAATTAGCATCAAAACACATATGTTCAGAGGCCCCTGAGTCAATTATCCATGTTTTAGTGTTGAAAACAGCAAGACAAGTTCCTGTGTATTTGAGTATGGTACCAGCTACAGCATTAGCATTGACTTCTAATGTTGTGGCTGCTGCACTTCCAATCTGCACTTGCTTGATTATGTTTACCAATTCTGACACTTGCTCCTTACTGAAAAACTGGTTCTGACTGCTGATATTTCCTTCACTACATGTGTTGTTCTTCTCTTCACCTTCCTGTCCTGCCACCACTGCATTTCCTTTTATGGCAGGCTGATAATTTGTTGATTTTGTGAATTGAAAATCATCTGGGAATCCTATTAGTCTGTAGCAATCTGCCCTTACATGCCCTGTTCTCATACAATGACTACAACTCACATTAGGATTGTACTTTGCCTTCTTTTTGAACTTTTGTTGCATGTTCTGAATGTTCCCCTGTTTCTGAGGAGTTCCCCATGATTTCTGAATATTGTTCCTTTGATTAAACTTCCCTTGAGGTCCTACCATAAAAGATGCACCATCTGTTGGATATTGTGGGCTAACAAATATTTTCCTCTGACTTTCATCTTGCAGTAGGATGGAATAGGCATGATCCATATTTGGAAGTGGGCTCATCATGAGGATATTGCCTCTTGCATGTGCATACACATCATTCAGTCCCATTAGGAATTGGATGACTCTCTGATCCTCTAGGAACTTGGCTACCTTCTTCTTCCCTTCACACACACAGGTACAAGTGCAACCTAGATTTGAGTTCAGGGAATCTAACTCATCCCATAACTTTTTCAGAGTTGTGAAGTATCCTGCAATACTGCTATTTCCCTGAACTGTCTTAGCAATTTCCTTTTGTAGGTGGTAGAGTTTGGCTCCATTGGATTGTCCAAATCTATGTTCAAGACTATTCCAAAGTTCTTTTGCAGATTTGGAATAGATTACACTGTCTCCTATCTCCTTAGTTAGAGAATTTAAAAGCCATGAGGTTACCATGTCATTGCACCTACTCCATTGTGCATGATCCTTTGAATCCAAGGCAGGTTCATCACAAATCCCATTGATGAACGCCAGCTTGTTTTTGGCTGACAATGCAATTAGTATTGACCTTCTCCATCCTGGGAATCCTCTTCCATCAAAAGGTGAGGTCACAAGAGTCATTCCAGGAGCATCTGAAGAGTGAAGAAAATAGGGATGGTTGACATCATGATTGACTGCTTGACTTGTTGATCCAGAAAGAGAAGGTGTTACTGAAGAATCTGTTCCAGTCATGGTGATAGAACAAGTTGAGGAAAAGGAAGAAGATTAGAAGATGAAGTTCAAGGATAGAGCAGAGATCTGCTCTGATACCATGAAAGAATGAAATAGCTGATGATGCAGAAAATTTTTCTCTTGTTTTGTATATTCAATACTGTAGCTTCTATATACATCTATAGCATATAGATACATAGAATGTATATATAATATTCCTAGACAAAAACATTTTTTACTATGTGAGTCCATACTCACTTTAGTGTATCAGCACTAATACAAATGTGAGCATGTGCTCACTCATGTGTATGACACTAATAAATGAATGGCCCAGACGTGTTTATGTCTTCTAATCCAATGGTCAAGATTAGATCTCCTGATTTGAATATCAAGGGCTATTATGCTGCCACGTCATGCTCCACTTTGATTGAATCATCTGCCTGAAGCAAATGTAACGTTGTTGTCTTCTTCTTCTTTGCTTCTTCTACTACAGTGGTATCATGGGGGTTCTGTTCTTCAACATAACTCACGATCAAACTGACATATAGGCGAAAACAACAAACATAACTGTTTTGGCTAATCATGGAGACAATAGGGAAGTTCTAATCCAACATATGTGAAAAGGTATAGATCTATTTCAAATCATAAAATTGAAGAAAACTTGATCGAACAATGAGTCATGTGCTATACAGCTCACTGGAAGGCATAGCTATTAACATTCAATTCTAAGAGTAATTGCCTAAAATGGTTCTAAGATTAATTAATACATGATTTTGGAAATAACTTGATCATTAAACCATCCTACTTCATGTGTAATCCTAAGGAAACAAGCAAAAATACTCAAAGGAGCTGTTCATACACGTACAGGCATACAATTCTTAGAAAGCAAGATCAAAATACACTTCGACATGAACTAAGGATGCAAATTGGTAATTTCAACTGAGCTCATGAACAAGTAGATGGCTAGTACGGTTGGTCCATTGGAAAATCCATAAAAATGAGAGGACACTCCAAGCATATGTACTCTGAAGAGTTATGGAATTACAGTTCTGTTATGGGAAAAAGATATTGATTTTTGAAATTTCAAATAATGATGTTATAAGTTATAACTGGTTTCAAACACCTCAAAAACAAAGATGAAATTCAAATGGAAAATGATCTGGAATATCATTAGTAGAGGTCGTAAGGGAAGGGGATTATTAGCTAGTCAATCATTTTGGCACATTAAACAAGGGAAAATGGCATGTCAAACTAGCACATATAAAATAACAAACCAAGAGCGACAAATAGAAACGGTCAAAGACAAACGAATCGAGGCATTTAATAAGCCAGAGACGAATCGATTCAGCCCAGAAACTAGATTAAAATCCGAACATTTCAGTTTTCCATTTACGCATACTCAAATATTTTAAACGTCAAGCAGATTAGCAGATGATAAAAGCAAATTGACAAATAGCATTCTCGAGCACAAATCGCAACTAGAAACTAACTCCAAACACAACCTCTACTAAAATACGATCAAATATCTATCACTACAGAGCGCATTCCCTACGGCTCATATCATATTTCGATCACCATTAACAAGAATGAGAAGGAAAGAGGTGAACCTGAAATTACAAAATTCTTCAATTAAGTTCGTTCGAAATTGAATACAAGTGAACTCGCACTGAGATTTGAAGTAACAGCAGCAGACAAACAGGAATCGAACCAGCAACACAGCCGCACAGGAACCAACGAACAAAAACCTCTCGAGCAGTTGACGAACCTCAGCTAAACTCCATTTCTTATTAAACAAATCGGAAGCTGATATATATATTTTTTTTAGGTATTTTTTGTTTAGAAAATCAAAAGAAAGACTAATAGAGAGCTCTAAGATTTTTATACGCCAACGAACTGAAAATTGGAATGGAGAACCTAAAAATCAGAAAACCCTAGCCCCTCTTCTTTTTCCCCAATTTTTTTCCTCCCCCTTTTCTGTCCGAAAAACATCAAATATATAGCTCTCTCTCGAGCTTCTCCTTCTTCAGCAAGAAGTCATGTGTGGGGACCTCAAACAAAAATTCGAATCATCCTTTGCAAACAAAAATCAGAATATAGAAGTTTTGGATCAAAAAGTCATTCCAACGGCTCCCATTTTCCAACATCTATCCAAGGGATCCAGATTTTCATTTAAACAAAGTAAAATAAGAGAAAAAAATGCGCGAATCTATTACCAATGATGAGGGGGACTATAAGGGGACCAATGCCTACGTGGAAGGGATTTCCGGTGGGTTTGGAGGTGTTGTAGCGCGGCATAGGTGAAGAGAAGGGTGTGGTGTGGCTGCTTTAGGTTAGTCTCCTTAGGGTTAGGGTTTGGAAGATATGGCTTTTATATGGTAAGGGATTTAACATGGACCTCTGGATTAAATTAAATCACTGGCTAGGATTAAAAGGGGATTTGGAGCGGGTCGGTTTGGTAAGGAAGTGGGTCGGCGGATTGGGTTCAGGGGTGTGGAGGTGTTGGGCCAAGGGTTACCTGAAATTGGGCTCTTTTGGGATAATTCAATGGAGAAAAATAAAAATCTAAAAATTAACTAGCTCAAAACTTTAGTTTTCCCCTCTAAAATAATATAAAATTCCCTCATGAAGGTGCAAGAATTATAATAAGCTGTATTATAGTATGAAACTATATATTTTAATATATCATATTTTATATAAATTAAAAAATAAGAGTGAAAATCATAGTAAAAACAAAAATATATGGCTATATAAATATTAATAACCTAAACTAAATAGAAATAAGATAAAACATGAAACTATATAAATATATATACATGAAACTATATAAATATATATATATATATATATATATATATATATATGTGTGTGTGTGTGTGTGTGTGTGTGTATGTGTGTGTGTATTTTAGTTTTTGTGCCTTAAAAAATAGAATGAAAATTAGTAATAAAGTAAAATCCTATAGAAATAAACTCAAATAAATATCCTAAAAATACTAGGACTATTAGAGGTGATTCTAATGCATGGGTCAAAAATTACATGTCTACATTAGGAGCTGAAGAATCTTGTGTATTGTATTTGTATTTATGTGTATTTTATACAAAATTATACTCTTTAGTGTTTTTAACAAATTATTGTATTTTCTTCCTTTCTTAAAAAAAATATGGTATACAATTTTGTATACTTCCTCCTTATGAAACCAAGTAAAGTGGACACTTTCTCCTTATCTAAAAATGGATTCAAACCAAGAAATTTGGCGGTGCAACAAAATATGAATCCAAATGAACATAACACAAATACAACGTCCATGAATAGCAACCAAAATAATAGGTTTGATCGAGTTAGGGACGAGTTGTACATATCTTTAGGGATGAAATCGTATGATAGTTTGTTGAATGAATACGAAGGGGTTGATGTTGATTCTCATGGCAGTTTCAACAATGTTGTGCACTTAGATGATGAAGAACCCGATGGAAAATATCACGGAGAAGCTAACGATGATGAGTAGGAAATGAGTTAGAGTTATGTGATGTTGATCGGGAAATGGAGAATAAATTCACTGAAGAGGATGTGGTTGTAGGTCCAATCTCTGGAATGTGATTTAGAGATAAAGATTCTTTGTTTGCATTCTACAAAGAACATGCACGACTGAAAGGATTCTCCGTCGTCAAAAATTTCAACAAGAAGGATGGTGACACTGCCATGTACATAACTTACTGTTGTGATAGGTCTAGGATTCGAAAAACCAATTTTACCACCAAGAGTAACAATTGTAAAGCTAGGCTAGCTGTTGTTTTGGATGATTCTGGTTGTTGGCACGTCTCTAAGGTCCTTCATGATCACAATCATGATTTGCTCTCATCCGTATCGTGCCTGATGGCTGGATATAGGTCCGTTTGTGATTCTTTGAAGAGGGATCTTGTAGCTCATGATGAATCTGGTATTAGACCCTCCAAGTATATTAGACTTGCTGAGGTTCAACGTGGTGGACCGCAAAATTTAGGTTGCACTCCAAAGGATTGTAGAAACTTTATTTTGAAGAGTAGGAATTTTGAAATGCAAGAAGGGGACATATAGTCGATGCTCAACTTTTTTTGTGAAATACAGGTAAAGGATAGGGAGTTTTCAATTCGATAGATGTTGATAATATTGGTAGGATGCGAAATGTGGTATGAGTGCATTCATACTGTAAGGCAGCGTCTGAGCAATTCCATGATGTGATATGCTTTGATACGACATACCTTGTGAATCGATACAATATGCCATATGCTACATTTGTTGGCATCAATCACCATAGACAGTTCATCTTACTGGGATGTGCTTTCATGTCTCATGAAGATATCGATAGTTACAAATTAGTTTTTAGAACTTGGCTTGAGGCCATGGGAAATGTTCATCCAGATGCGATCATAACTGATCAGTATCAGAGCATTAAGGTAGCCATTGCTGAAGTGATGCCAAATACAATACATAGGTATTGTATTTGTCATATATTTTCAAAGTTGCCTCTTTACTTAAGTGGTGTTCGTCCTTCTAAAATTGCACGTGGAGAATTTAAATCCATGGTCCTTGATAGCATTACTATTGAAGTTTTTGAGAGAAAATGGACAGAATATATTGCAAGATATAATTTACATACAAGGAATTGGTTCAACAAGCTTTATTCTGAGAAGGAAAATTGGGTTCCTGTGTACCTTGATGTGTATTCTTGGGCTGGTATGCTATCTACGCAAAGAAGTGAGGGGATGCATATGTTCTTTGATGGATATATTACCCATCAAAGCACTCTTAGGATCTTTGTTCACCAGTATGAGTTAGCTATAAGAGCTAAGCATGAGAAAGAGTTGGAAGCGGAATACAGGTCAAAGGGATTTCAAATTGTGTGTGAGTCAAGGTTCAAGTGGGAGGAGTATACGCGTACAATGTATGAATTTTTCAAGACACAACTAATGAAATTGTATCATTGAGAAGTCAGCAGCCTCGATAATCATCCAGTTGTCCCTGGTGTTGAGAAATTCATCATTAGTGATTATTCAGTTTTTAAAAAAATGATGGAAATCTAGTTGAGTACACTGTTGAATATATACCTATTGGCAATTATTTTAGTTGCAGTTGCAAATGGTTCGAGTCTAGAGGGATACTTTGTTACCATATACTCAAGATCTTGTCGCACAAGAAGATTGATAAAATTGATGAAAGGTATATACTGACAAGGTGGAGAAGCGATGTTATTAGGCCACACTTGAATCGGTTCCATCAAGTTGGTTACCCAAACATGGCTCCTGAGTACAAGACATACAAGAGCATGTTGAAGTACTTTGACATGGCTTGTGATATAGCATTGGGCACTAGCGTGAAGGTTCAATGTGTTAAGCATAATTTGAAGAAGATGGTGCATGATCTTCAAAACTAGGACAACGAAATGATCATGCCAAACCAAGACCAGGATGACTCAGATGAAACTGAAGGCACAACTCTACGAGATCCCCAGTACACTAATTCACATGGCAGGCCGCGTTTGAGTCTATATAGAGGAAGAATTGAATACTACTTTACAAGTTTACAGTCGTGTGGTGTATTTGGAGCTAGTAATGGCGCAAGAACTGGTGTTAGGGGTGGCAGGATTGGAGCTGTCATTTGGTACGTGTGTGCAAAATTTCAGGTCATTCGTACATGGTTTGGTCGTGTTTTTTATCAAAAGTGAAATATAGAAGTTTTGGAAAATTAGGCTTGAATTCGATGTGTTTTGGTCGATTTGATGTTGTTTGAGGTATTTTGAAGATTAGTACAAGTTTGAATAAGGTATTCAGATATGTTCGTGCTTTTTGTTGAGGTCCCGGGGGCCTCGGGTTGATTTCAGATGTTTAACGGAGAAGTTTGGAATTTGTTGCAGCTGCTGAAATTGCTGCTTCTGGTATTTCTGCGGATTGGGGACTGCAGGTGCGGCACCGCATAGCGGAAGGGTGGCCGCAAAAGCAGAACTTGGGGAAGTCATCAGGAACTGCAGAAGCAGTTGGAATACCGCATCTGCGATGGCACAGATGCGGAAAGTTGATCGCAGATGCGGAGAGGGGAGTTTGAGTGAGGACCGCAGATGCGGTGGTTTGGACCGCAGATGTGGTACCGCAGAAGCGGCTATGGGATCGCAGATGCAAAAATCCCTGGCCAGAAGGTATATATTGCTTTCTTCGCGAATTTTTGCAAAATACTCCATTTTTGAAGATGGGAAAGAGGCTAAGGCATAGGATATCAAGAGGAATCAAAGGACATCAGTTGGGTAAGTTCCCTAAGCTTAATTACTTGGGGTTAAGATCATTTTTCCATTGTTTAATCATGGTTTTAGTGGAGAGTAAGGAAGAAAAATTGGGGATTAGGGCTTGAGATTAAGAGACCTTTAAATGGGGATTTGAGGGGTCATTTGGACTCCGATTTCAGTGTTCTTAATATGTATAGACTCATGGGAGGATAAGGATTCTGTTGATGTGATTTTTATGGAGTTTTGAGACGTGAGCCCAGGGGTCGGGTTTGGCCAATTTCGAGATTTTTGGTATTATTTGATTGTTTTCGCTTGGGCTTCGTTCCCTTAGCATATTTGGATGTCGTGTTTCTGATTTTGGATAGATTCGACACGAGTGGAGGCCGATTCGAGGGGCAAAGGCATCGCGGAGTAGTATTTTCACCGGTTTGAGGTAAGTAACCATTGTAAATCTGGAACTGAGGGTACAAACCCCGGTATTTAACTTGTTTTGATAAATGCGGCGACGCACATGCTAGGTGATGAATGTGTGGGCGTGCACTGGTAGAGATTGTGACTTGGTCCATCCCGTAGCGACTATTAAGTCGCATATTTAATTTGGAACCTTATGATATGCCATACTTTAGCTGTTTATACTATATTATGGGATGTATGATATGCTTGGGGCCTTGTGCCGACTTGTTGAGACCTTTAGGGGCATTTTTACTATTTTTCCTCACTTTACTTGTTGAACGCATAACCTCAGTCATGTTTTACCTGTTTAAATGTTTAAAACTGGTTTTATCACTCCATTTCTAAATGTGAGGACTGTTTGGGCCGAGTTCCCTAATTTCTATTATTGTGCCCGAGAGGTTGTGAGGTTAATGACTGAGAGAGGTTGAGAACCTAATAGTGAGGATATTATATGTATCTATTATGGATCGGGCTGCATGCCACAACAAAGCTTATATGGATCGGGCTGCACGCCATAGCAAAGCTTATATGGATCGGGCTGCACGCCGCATCGATATATATAATAGATCGGGCTGCACGCCACATCGATATATATACTAGATCGGCTGCACGCCGCAATGATATATATACTAGATCGGGCTGTACGCCGTAGCGATATATATATTGGATCGGGCTGCGCGTCGCAGCGATATGATGTTTGGGCTGTAGTAGCCCCTCCGGAGTCTGTACACCCCCAGTGAGCGTAGTCGACTATAAATTACGGATTGGGCTGCACGCCGCAGTGGTTACTATGATTTCTATTACTATGAGATATTAATGAGCCTGAGAGCTGAGAGTGAGTTTTGAGTGACGAGAGTTGAGTCACGAGTGACTGAGAAGCTGCCCGAGAGGCCATATTCTGAGTGATACCTTGCCCGAGGGGCTCAGTTATGATATTTTTACTGATTTCACTCTTCCTTTAAAATAAGCCTCTATTGGAAAAATTGCTAATTATATGATTTCAAGTGTTTAAACTGAAATTTGATGATTTTACGACGAAACTGGTTTTAAATTGTGAAGTTGACCTGTTATCCTATTGTTTTCTTCAGTTATATGATTTTTATCTGCTCTTCAATGCTTTCAGACCTTATTTACTTTAGTTACTTACTGAGTTGGCATACTCACGTTACTCCCTGCACCTTGTGTGCAGATCTAGGTGCCTGAGCGGCAGAGTGAGGGCCCTCAACATTGTTAGAGTTTGCCGGAGACTACAAGGTAGCTGCATGGCATCCGCAACCCTACTTTCTTCCTCTTTTCCTTATTTTCCCACATTTTAGACTTATTATGTATTAGATAGTCAGACTTGTATATTGAGAGGCTCTAGACTCGTGACACCAGATTTTTGGGCTGTTTAGTTTCCTGTTATTTGATTTCCGCATATTTCTTGTTGCTTTAAACGTTTATAATGAAATTGGGTATTTAAAACATGTGTTAGAAAATGGCTCATTGTTAAAGGAAAAAGGGTTGTGATTCGTTGATTGGTTGGCTTGCCTAGTAATGTGATAGGCACCATCACGACTGGTATTTGGGGTCGTGACAAGTTGGTATCAGAGCCTAGGTTACATAGGTCTCGCGATTCATAAGCTGGTTTAGTAGAGTCTCGCGGATCGGTATGGAGACGTCTGTATTTATCCTTGAGAGGCTGCAGAACCTTTAGGAAAATTCTTCATATTCTTGAAATTCTTGTTGTGCGAACTTGTTTATCCGAATATTAAACTTCTGTTATTCCATTCTCTCACAGATGGTGAGGACACGTGCTACCGAGCAGTGTGGACGACCACCAATTCCACAAGTTAGGTCCTCCAGAGGCCGAGGACGCGGTCAATGCCGTGGTAGCTAGGGCAGCACCTGTAGATCTACCAGTTGCCCCAGTTCAGGATGAGGTACTAGTTGTGGACGCTACAGCAGCACCAGCTGTGCCCATTGTGATTCATGCCTTCATGAGGCTTTAGCTCAATTCTTATCAGTGTGTATCGATTTGGCTCCGGCGATTTCAGTTACTACGGTTGCAGTTACTTCTCAGGGCGGGGAGGCACCCAGACTCCCATTGCTCGCACACCTGAGCAGGTTGTGTAGGGACTCCAGACACTGGGGGTACCTCCAGCCCAGTCGATTGCACCAGCTCAGGAGTTTGTGGTACCAGTTATGTCGGATGATGAGCAGCGTCGACTAGAGAGGTTTGGTAGACTCAAGTCTCCAACTTTTAGCGGTGCAGATGGCGAGGATGCCTAGGGGTTCTTGGATAAGTGCCAGAAGATGCTTCGTACAGAGAGGATCCTAGAGATCGGTGGTGTAGCTTTTACCACCTTTCAATTTTCCGGGGCTGCCTTCACTTGGTGGGAGGCGTATGAGAGGCGTAGGCCTGTTGGTGCAGTGCCCCTTACTTGGCAGCAATTCTCTATTCTCTTTCTGGAGAAGTATGTGCCATAGTTTCGTCGAGAGGAGCTACGCAGGCAGTTTGAGCAGTTGCGTTAGGGAGAGATGACTGTGATGTAGTATGAGATGCGGTTCTCCGAGTTAGACCATCATACGATTTGGTTGGTTCCCACAGATCGAGAGAGGATTATGAGGTTTGTTGATGGTCTCACATATTAGCTTCAGATTCTCATGATTAGGGAGAGGGTGACAGGTGCTACTTTTGAGAAGGTTGGTGACATCGCCCGTGAGATTGAGTCAGCTCGCCGCCAGGAGCGAGAGGAGAGGGAGGACAAGAGGCCTCGGGAATCTGGTAGCTTTAGTGGTGCTCCTTTGAAGGGTCAGTTCCAGCAGGGCAGAGGCTGTCCCTTCAGACAGGCTCATTCAGCTCCCCCAGGGTATCGTGGGGCATCATCGGGTCATGGTTCTCGCAGTTCTCATCAGGGCCACTCATCACTCAGTGCCCTACTAGCCCAAAGTTCATTCCATGCTCCATCAGTGTAGGGTTCTTCCATGCCAGGCCTTTCTACTGGTCACTCCGGTGCCATGGGTTAGCTTCAGTACCCATCTCCAGCACCGGGGAGTTGTTATGAGTATGGAGAGTTCAGGCATATGAGGAGGCAGTGTCCTCGTCTTCATGATGGTCAGTCTCAGCGAAGGGGTCAGCCCTCGACTTCTGCTCCAGTTACTTCACCACCCGCCCAGCCAGTTAGTGGTGGAGGTCAGTCAGCCAGGGGTTGCCCTAGAGGGGGAGGTCGATTAGGTGGTGGTCAGGCCCGTTTCAATGCTCTCCTGAGTAGATCAGATGTTGTTGCTTCAGATTCCGTGATTTCAGGTATTGTTTCAGTTTGCCACAGAGATGCCTCTGTATTATTTGATCCAAGTTCCACCTTTTCTTATGTGTCATCATACTTTGCCCGTTATCTGGATATGCCCTGTAAGTCTCTTATTTCACCTGCTCATGTATCTACTCCAGTGGGTGATACTGTTGTCGTAGACCATGTGTACCAGTCATGTATGGTGACTATTGGGGGTCTAGAGACCCGTGTTGATCTTTTATTATTGTGTATGGTGGATTTTCGATGTCATTTTGGGCATGGACTGGTTATCTCCATGTCGTGCTATTCTGGGCTGTCATGCTAAGACAGTCACATTGGCTATACCGAGCGTGCCACAGATTTAGTGGCGAGGTTTGATTGACTATGTTCCCAGTAGAGTGATCTCATTCTTGAAGGCTCAGCATATGGTTGGGAAGGGATGTCTTTCGTATCTAGCCTTCATGAGGGATGTCGGTGTTGAGACTCCCAGTATTGATTCTGTTCCAGTTGTGAGGGATTTTCCCGATGTGTTTCCTGCACACCTGTCGGGCATGCCACCAGATAGGGATATTGATTTTGGTATTGACATGGTGTCGGGCACTCAGTCCATTTCTATTCCGCCGTATCGTATGGCTTCAGTGGAGTTTAAGGAATTAAAAGAACAGTTTCAGGAGCTCCTTGATAAGGGGTTCATTCGGCCTAGTGTGTCACCTTGGGGTGCGCCATTTCTATTTGTGAAGAAGAAGGATGGCACTATGAGGATGTGCATTGATTATAGGCAATTGAACAAAGTAACAATTAAGAACAAGTATCCTTTGCCTCGCATTGATGATTTATTCGACCAGCTTCCGGGAGCGAGAGTGTTCTCCAAGATTGATCTTTGTTTGGGTTATCACCAGTTGAAGATCAGGGACTCGAATATTCTTAAGACAGCTTTCAGGACCCGATATGGTCATTATGAGTTCTTGGTGATGTCTTTTGAGTTGACCAATGCCCTAGCAGCGTTCATGCATTTGATGAACAATGTGTTCTGACCTTATCTCGATTCGTTTGTCATAGTCTTCATTGATGATATTCTGGTGTATTCGCATAGTTAGGAGGAGAACGCGGAGCATTTGAGACTTGTGTTGCAGAGATTGAGGGAGGGGAAATTTTATGCAAAATTCTCCAAATGTGAGCTTTGGCTCAGTTCAGTGGCTTTCTTGAGGCACGTGGTGTCCAGCGAGGGTATTCAGGTTGATCCGAAGAAGATAGAGACGGTTCAGAGTTGGCCCAACCTGTCCTCAGCCATAGAGATTCATAGCTTTCTTGGTTTGGCAGTCTTTTATCGCCGGTTTGTTCAGGGATTCTCATCTATCGCATCGCCCTTGACCAAGTTGACTCAGAAATGTGCTTCATTTGTATGGTTAGACGAGTGTGGGGAGAGCTTTCAGAAGCTCAAGATAGCTTTGACCACAGCTCCAATGCTAGTTTTGCCATCAGCTTCAGGTTCATATACAGTGTATTGTGATGCTTTGAAAGTTGGTATTGGTTGTGTTTTGATGCAGGAGGGTTGAGTTATTGCTTATGCTTCTCGTCAGTTGAAGCCCCATGAAAAGAAATACCCCGTTCATGATTTGGAGTTGGCTGCCATAGTTCACGCGTTAAAGATTTGGAGGCATTACTTGTATGGTGTGTCTTGTGAGGTGTTTATCTATCATCGTAGCCTCCAGCACTTGTTCAAATAGAAGGATCTCAATTTGAGGCAGTGGAGGTGGTTGGAGTTGCTTAAGGATTATGATATCACTATATTGTACCATCCAGGGAAGGCCAATGTGGTGGCCGATGCTTTGATCCGAAAGGCGGTGAGTATGGGGTGTTTGGCATATATTCCAGTTGGGGAGAGACCTCTTGCAGTTGATGTTCAGGCCTTGGCCAATCGGTTTGTGAGATTAGATGTTTCAGAGCCCTGTCGGGTATTGGCTTGTGTGGTTTCTCGGTCTTCCTTATATGATCGCATCATAGAGCGCCAGTGTTGACATCCAATTTTGTCCATCTTTTCTTCCAATTAATTTTTTTTTGAGCTTTTAAGTTATTAATAATTTAAATACATCATTTTTGTTACTACTACTATTATTATCAGTATTAATATTAATTTGATATTAGTATTAGTGTTACTATTATTACTACGACTACGACCAACATTTTTATTAGTAGTATTTTTATTTTATCATGAAGTTATTACTATTTTTGTCGTTACTGCTATTAGTGTTACAATTTCATTATATTAATACTATTGTTGCTACTAGTAATACTACTACTACTACTACTAATTATTATTATTATTATTATTATTATTATTATTATTATTATTATTATTATTATTATTATTATTATTATTATTATTACTACTATGTTTACTTCTATTAATAGTAGTACCGTAATTACTGATATATTCTCTCTCTAACATTCTCTCTCAGTGCACGTTAACGTGGCCTAGCTAACGTGCGCTTGGAAGCCATGGGAGGGAGAGGCAGACCTAAGAAAAACCAGACGAAGATCCAAATCAATGACCAGCGATCAAGTGAAACTAGGAATGCTGTTTTGGAATTGTTTGTGTCACCAAAAGGGATAAGAATTGAAGAACCAACTGGAAATTGCACTCCGAGGAGCATGCAGAGTGAGCTGATCAGGCCAGTCGTCTCATGAGTTACCGCTTTGTTTTTCCTATTTCTGCTTCTTTATGCTTTGTTTATCCGTGTTATGTGATATCGGGTTGGTCGGATCGAGTTCGGAAAGGATTTGGTAAGGTTTGAGATACTTAGTCACTTTAGAGTGAGTTTAAGTTGGAAAAGTTAACTGAATGTTGACTTATGTGTTAGAGGGCTCGGATATGAGTTTCGATGATTCGGTTAACTTCGGGAGGTGATTTGGGACTTAGGAGCGTGATCGGAATGAGTTTTGGAGGCTCGGAGTAGATTTAGGTTTGAATTGGCGAAATTGGATTTTGGCGATTTCCGGTTGATAGGTGAGATTTTGATATAGGAGACGGAATGGAATTTTGAGAGTTGAAGTAGTTGCGTAGTGTCATTTGGGACGTGTGTGTAAAATTTCAGGTCATTCGGACGTGGTTTGGTCGGGTTTTTGATCAAAAGCGGAATATAGAAGTTTTGGAAAAATTAGGCTTGAATCTGATGTGATTTGGTCGATTTGATGTTATTTGAGGTGTTTTGAAGATTAGTACAAGTTTGAATAACGTATTAGGATATGTTCGTGCTTTTGTTTGAGGTCCTAGGGGCCTCGGGGTGATTTCAGATGGTTAACGGAGAAGTTTGGAATTTGTTGCAACTGCTAAAATTGCTGCTTCTGGTATTTTTGCACCTGCGGATTGGGGACCGCAGGTGCGGCGCCGCATAAGTGGAAGGGTGGCCACAGAAGCGGAATTTGGGGAAGTCCTCAGGAACCGCAGAAGCGGTTGGAATACCGCATTTGCGATGGCGCAGGTGCGGAAAGTTGATCGCAGATGCGGAGAGGGGAGTTTGAGTGAGGACTGCAGATGTGGTGGTTTGGAATATATTGCTTTCTTCGCGAATTTTTGCAAAATACTCCATTTTTGAAGACGGGAAAGAGGCTAAGGCATAGGATATCAAGAGGAATCAAAGGACATCAGTTGGGTAAGTTTCCTAAGCTTAATTACTTGGGTTTAAGATCATTTTTCCATTGTTTAATTATGGTTTTAGTGGAGATTAAGGAAGAAAAATTGGGGGTTAGGGCTTGAGATTAAAAGACCTTTAAATGGGGATTTGAGAGGTCATTTGGACTCTGATTTCAGTGTTCTTGATATGTATAGACTCGTGGGAGGATAAAGATTCCATTGATGTGATTTTTATCGAGACATGGGCCCGGGGGTCAGGTTTGGCCAATTTTAAGATTTTTTGTATTATTTGATTGTTTTTGCTTGGGCTTCATTCCCTTAGCATATTTGACGCCGTGATTTTGGATAGATTCGACGCGAGTGGAGGCCGATTCGACGGGCAAAGGTGTCGCAGAGTTGTATTTTTACCGGTTTGAGGTAAGTAACAATTGTAAATCTTGAATTGAGGATACAAACCCCGGTATTTGACTTCTTTTGATAAATGCGGTGACGCACATGCTAGGTGACAAGCGTGTGAGGCATCGGTAGGGATTGTGACTTGGTCCATCCCGTAGCGACTATTAAGTCGCGTATTTGATTTGGAACCTTATGATATTCTGTACTTTAGCTAGTTATACTATATTATGGTCTTTATGCAATGTTTGGGGCCCTATGCCGACCTGTTGACACCCTTAGGGGCAGTTTTACTGTTTTTCCTCACTTTACTTGTTGAACGCATAACCTCAGTCATGTTTTACCTGTTTAAATATTTAAAACTGGTTTTATCACTGTATTTCTAAATGTGAGGACTATTTAGGCTGAGTTCTCTAATTTCTATTGTTGTGCCCGAGAGGCTGTAAGGTTAATGGCTGAGAGAGGTTGAGAACCTAATAGTGAGGATATTATATGTATAATATTATGGATCGGGTTGCACGCCACAGCAAAGCTTATATGGATTGGGCTGCACGCCGCAGCGATATATATACTGGATCGGGCTGCACGCCGTAGCGATATATATATTGGATCGGGCTGCGCACCGCAGCGATATGACGCTTGGGCTGTAGGAGCTCCTTCGGAGTCTGTACACCCCTAGTGAGCGTAGTCGACTATAAATTACAGATCGGGCTGCACGCCGCAGCAGTTACTATGATTTCTATTACTATGAGATATTAATGAGCCTGAGAGCTGAGGGTGAGTATTGAGTGATAAGAGTTGAGTCATGAGTGACTGAGAGGCTGCCCGAGAGGCCATATTCTGAGTGATACATTGCCCGAGGGGCCCAATTATGATATTTTTATTGATTTCACTCTTCTTTTAAAATAAGCCTCTATTGGAAAAATTGCTAAGTATATGATTTCAAGTGTTTAAACTGAAATTTGATGATTTTACGACAAAACTGATTTTAAACTGTGAAATTGACCTGTTATCCTGTTTTTTTCTTCAATTATATGATTTTTAACTGCTCGTCACTGCTTTCAGAACTTATTTACTTTAGTTACTTACTGAGTTGGCGTACTCACGTTACTTCCTGCACCTTGTGTGCAGATCCAGGTGCCCGAGCGACAGAGTGAGGGTCCTCAGCATTGTCAGAGTTTACCGGAGATTGCAAGGTAGTTGCATGGCGTCCGCAGCCCTACTTTCTTCCTCTTATCCTTGTTTTCCCGCATTTTAGACTTGTTATGTATTAGACAGTCAGATTAGTATATTTAGAGGCTCTAGACTCGTGACACCAGATTTTAGGACTGTGTAGTTTCCTGTTATTTGATTTCCGCATATTTCCTGTTGCTTTAAACGTTAATAATGAAATTGGATATTTAAAACATGTGTTAGAAAATGGCTCATTATTAAAGTAAAAAGGGTTGTGATTCATTTGATTGGTTGGCTTATCTAGTAATGTGATAGGTACCATCACGACTGGTATTTGGGGTCGTGACAATATTATAAGAAAGGAAATCATATTAATCCATAAATATTTTAATGACAAGGGTAGAACACAGGCGTACATGAGAAACCTAAGCATTAGATGTTCCTATCCTAGAACTTCAACATCGAATATCACAGTACTTGATGTAGCATCTACAAGTTCAAAAAGAAGAACATTCCCTTTCTTCAGATTGTTGTCGACAACAAATTGTTTTCACCCCTTAACGAGTCTTCTTCGAACAACACCTGTTAGAGTCATATTCCACTCCTTCCCTTTACATCGCAGTAATGTCTTAATCGTATTAGGAGGAAGATATTGACAGATACTCTTTGAAAGGTACTGCACAAGCGTAATGGAAAGATAGGGTAAAAATCATTTCATGTTAACTAAAAAAAGAAAAAAATTGAATTTACCATATACGCTTGATGTACGATCTGGGCACGTTCATCCTAAACCATGGATAGAATTCCTCTTCAATCCACCCGTTAACATTCATATTTAAAGTATTTGCGATGTTTGTAGAGTAGGAAATGTAGGTTAACTTATGTTTAGATATATATATATATATATATATATATATATATATATATATATATATATATATATATATTTGTATGTATATGTATATATATGAGAGAGAGAGAGAGTCAAAAACGTTTCCCCTCGTTTCCCTCCAAATATTTTATTTTAAATTTTAGTCAAATTTTTTTATCATGTTTATCTTTTTCCGACATTTTTTTCATTGCATATATGTTTGATAATATTAGGAGTTATAAAGAATTAAAATTTAGAATTAAGAGGACTGGGCATATGTTTCCATTAATATTATCTTTAGTTTTTTTTCTTATTGATTTCATATCACTCATAGAAATATTTTGGCTTTAGAAGAGGGCATTTATCGTAAAAATTTTCTCAAAACGTCTAAAACACGCAAAAGATCTTTTCAAACGATTAGTTCCATATATGACCTGTAATGATCCGACCGATCGTTTTGAGCTCTAGCGCATCATTCGGCAGTTTGAGGCAATGAGCAGCTTCACATCAGGTATTACGACTTGTACGCGTGGTCGGAATTGAATTTCGGGAAGTTCAGAGTCAATTTGGAAAGAGAATTCTCATTTCGGAAGCTTTAATTTATAGAAGTGACTAAGATTGGATTTTTGAGTAAACGACCTCAGAATTGGGGTTCGAAGGTCCCAACAGGTTCGTATGATGATTTCGGACTTGGGCGTATGTCCGGATCGGGTTTAGGAAGAACAGGGAATGTTTTGGTACATATTGTAGAAGTTAGCAGTTTTGGAAGAATTTCATAAGTTTGGGTTGTAGTGCATTTCAGTGTTATCGATGTCCGTTTGGGATTTGAGTCTGGGAATAGTCCCATATGGTAATTCTGATATTGGGAGTACGATCGGAAGTGAATTTGGAGGTCTATAGGTCATTTTGGAGTCATTTGACTAAAGATAGAAATTTGAAGGTTTTTAAGGAGTTTGACCGGAAGTGAACTTTTGATATCGGGATCGGAATCCGATTTCGAAAGTTGGAGTAGGTCCATAATGTCGAATATGACTTGTGTGCAAAATTTTAGATCAATCGGATGTGATTGATAGGTTTCGTCATCAAATGAAGAAGTTCAAAGTTCTAAAGTTCATCAAGTTTGAAATGGGGCGTGATTTGTGATTCCAGCATTATTTGGTGTGATTTGAGGCCTTGAGCAAGTTTGTAAAGCGTTATGAGACTGGTTGGTATGGTTGTACGGGGTCCCGGGGGCCCCGGATGGTTAACAGATCAAACTTTGAATTTGAAGAAAAATCGAGGCAGCTGATATTTGGTGTAACCGCACCTGCGAGGTTGTGGCCGCAGGTGCGGAGTCGCAGGAGCGACCTAGGTGCCGCAGAAGCGGAAGCGACTGGGCTAGGCTGGGACCGCAGATGCGGTCAACTTGCCACAGAAGCGGGACCGTACCTGCGGAATGAAGGACACAGATGCGGAAGTTGGGGGCCTGGAGGAGGACCGCAGAAGCGGTTAGTGGGTCGCATCTATGCAACCACAGAAGCGGTCAAGTGACTGCAAGTGCGGAAATGCTGGAGGCAGTGAGGTTCTTTTAAATCGGGGGTTAGGTTCATTTCAACCACATTTCTTCTATTGGAGCCGATTTTGGAGCAACTTTGAGGTGCCATTTTCACCACCAAGCATGAGATAAGTAATTTATGCTAGTTTTGAGTTAAATACATGATTATATACGGATTTGGACATGGAAATTTGTAGGAACTTGGGGTTTTGGTGGAAAGACCTAGGTTAGGTATTTTTCGATTTTGACCATGATGTTGGGCATGAAATTAAGGGTAGATTACATATTTGAGTTCATGAGGTTATGGGTAAACTTTATCTTTTAAAAATTTCGGAATTCGGGAACGTGGGCCTGAGGGCGATTTTGTCAACTTTTCGAACGGAGTTGGGATTTATATAAATTGAATTGTTATGAATATTAGGGTGTATTTTCATTGGTTTGCCCATTATTTGGCTAGTTTTGGAGCGTCGGGGCATCTGTTTGAGTCGTTGGAAGGGCTTGGAAGCCGGTCATTGGACTTCAGAGCGAGTTGAGTCTCCTTTCTAACCTTGTAAGAGGGAATTGTCCCCATAGGTGAATTAATTGGATTTGTACTTCTATTTGTGGGGGCTACGTACGCACGAGGTGACGAGAGTCCGTGCGTAGCTACTATTATGTTTAAGTTCGGGTAGTCTAGGACCCAAAAGCATGCTATACTTGGAACAATACTAATCTTATTGATAGTTTGAATTGTTTAAATCACATCGAATTAATAAATGAATTTCTAAAAAGATTAAACTTCATTTTCTTGAATTGCTAAAAAGAGAATTGGCTTTTCTTTGGATAACTGTTCCCTGATAACTTCTTGATTGACTGTCTATGTGTGTTTAATTTTGGAACAGGTCGAACGCCTCGGAAGATTAAATAGATGCATCTATGGTTCGCGTCATTCGACCCTCTGGCAGTGCACAGTTTAAATACCTGTTGGATCAGGCCGTATGATCTCGGCATGTTTTGCGCTGGCTTGTAATGCTTGCTTTAGATTTATGAACTGACATTGCCTCCCTTGTCTGAGATAAATTGGTAAATAATAGATTATGAATTTGGAGACTTCTTAATATAAGAAGGAATGTTTACTTAGAGTTTTTGGCAAAAATCATCCTTAAATTATGGCTCAAAGCAAGGGTACATCCTTGTCTTATTCTAGTAAACAAAAATCATCCTTATACTATTTAAAAAGTTACAAGAATCATCCTTCCGTTAAATTTTATCACAAAAACTAACATCATCATCAAAAGACCATGTGCATCACGTGCCTTTTCCCCTCAATTTTCCAATATTGTCCCTCCTACCCAATCGTCTTCCACATTTGCCAAAAAGGACTAAGACTTCAAAACTAGAAGTTTCTTTCCATATGAAATTCACACCCAACTATGGTATGATAGTTGGAACTCTCTGATCTCATGCTATACTATTTCTTGCTAACTTCCTTTTGGAGAGGAAAGTGCAAAGCCTTTAAAAATAGTGGAAGAGTTTTGACTTTCTAAGCAGCAGCATGTATTTCACTGTACGTACGGTAGATTTTGATATTCTATCTTTAATTTGAGGTGATGATGCAAGGTTTGTTTTTAAAATGTAACTCCAACTTCGGTTTAGCTCAACTATTGTGAAACCACTCACTCCGACAAATGGAAGAGAACTAATCTAGTTTCGGACTTTCAGGTTCTTGATTAAGAGCTAGAACCTTTTAATTTTTCTCATTTATAGGTAGACTAATAAAACTGATAGAAAGAGAATCGGCACCCTCATCAAAGCTCGGTACAAATATAAGATTTTACATAATCATAATGCACTTCCACCTCAAGGTCATGCCAATCTCTTGTTATCATCTGCTTGTTATAAGAAGACAACTTAAGGAGAAGTTATTTCAGTGTAGGACATTTTTGTTCATTAAATAGCAGCAAATTTAAAGAAGAAATAAGCAGCAGCTAGTTCATCCTACTAGCTTTCTCTCTCTCTCTCTCTCTCTCTCTCTCTCTCTCTCTCTCTCTCTCGAAGAAGAAGAAGAAGAAGAAGAAGAAGAACGGGAGGAAACAAAAATTAAGAAGGAAAAAGAAGATGGTCATCACGTTCTTGGAAAAGTCGATTGGGTAGGAGGGACAATATTGGAAAATTGAGGGGAAAAGGCACGTGATGGACATGGTATGTTGACGATGCAATTAGTTTTTGTGATAAAATTTAATGGAAGGATGATTCTTGCAACTTTTTAAATAGTGTAAGGATGGTTTTTGTTTACTAGGATAAGACAAGGATGTACCCTTGGTTTGAGTCATAGTTTAAGGATGATTTTTGCCAAAAACTCATTTACTTATTTCGTAACTTACTTGAATTTACTGCCGTTATTAATAAATCCATGATTATTCGCATTATTAATATATTACTATTGGACCACTAGTAAGTGTCGAAGCCGAGCTTTCGTCTCTACTTCTTTGATATTAGACGGGATACTCACTAAGTACACGTTGTTTTCATACTCATACTACACTTGCTGTGCATTTTTGTTGCACAGGCGCATATAAGTCTAGTGGCCTAGTCTAGCACAGTGGCATGGTTGATACTAGGACTCAGGCGAGTTGCACCTCTCGAGACGATCCGCAGCCAGCAGAGTCTCTTTTAGAGTATTGTACTATATTTTCTTTTCTGTCCAATTGTATTCCGGACAGTTGTTGTATTACGTTTTAAATTCCTAAAAATTGCTCATGCACTTGTGACACCGGGTTTCGGGATGACTATGGTATTTTTCAGTAATCAATTTGTTAAAGACATCGTTATTTACTCAGTGAAGTTTATTATATATTGTTTAATGTAAGGAAAATAAATGGTTTTAAAAATACTAATTTGAGAATTTAATTAACTCCTTGGTGTTGGCTTGTCTGACAGTGGTGTCCGGCGCCACCACGACCTTTAATGGATTTTGGGTTGTGACATGACCAGTTAAATAAGTGAATGATAACAATTTCCATTTCTGGCTTTTGAGACTTCTCTCTTTAATGCATCATTGAAATAAAAATGAAGAAGGGTGTTGTCACGCCCCAAACTAGGGGAGGCACGACTGGCACTCGACAGTGCATTCGATCGAGTTAGCCACTAAACATATTAGCTAACTAAACTGGGGGCCCAACAGATCGGGCAGCACAACATCTGAAATACTAAGCCTGGACCATTAAGGTCATGACCTGAGTAACAATAAGCCATATAAACAAAGGTAGACGAGCCAAAATAATAAAGTACTAGCTCGCCGACAAGGCCGCGATTGGAGACATACATGCCTACGCACATATATATACATGCCAAGCCTATGGGCTAGAGACTGAAAGCTACAAAAAGAAACCCAGAATACTGTGTCCACAATAGCCTCTAAGAGTGTAATAAGCAATATCAGAACAAGGCCCCGACTATACCCAAACTGTACACAAAAGTAACCATCATATGAAAGCTCCAGGAAGGGGTGGAGCTTACCAACTCACAGCTGAACCCCGAAATCCTAGCGGAGGGGTCGATCAGAGTCCCTACCTGGACCTGCACGCACGAAACAAAAGTGCAGTGTCCCCAGGAAACGGGACATCAGTACGAATAAAAATGTATTGGTATGTAAGACAGAAAGTAGAATCATACATAGCTGATGTAAAAAAAAAATAGTGAAACCACCTGACACTGAAACTCTTATAGCCTCCATGACCGACATTCGACCTCATAGTAATCAATTATGCAGAATATGCTCGTGTAAGCGTATGTCGTGAATACATATATATTGATGCAAATGCATGACATACCCAACCAAACGCTAGCAATGGAGGTCTCTCCCGGTAGCTAACCGGTATCATATTGCCAACTTGTGGCCATATGTACAATATATATAGTTTTTCGGGCAAATAGGCCCCTTACCTCCGATTATAGCTCGAAGTCCATGCATAATATGTCATGTGTGATATGAACTTTGAATGCACATAATAGGCCATAACAAGAACCTAGCCTATCTTGGCTCATTGGTACTCTTATTCTTATAATCTCATAATCACCTTTGTATCGCATACAATTGTCTTGTGGAACCTCATATGTTTTCTTTGATTAAATAAGCTTGAAAACTTAACTCGATTTTTAGAAAGATAACTTAATTCTGAAGATGTTCATAAAAAGCTTAAGGTGCTTCACTTAGTCCTTATACCTGATTTCTTGATAATTAGTAAAGGAAAGTATATCAAAAATCAAGTGTTTTAATAGTTTAAACGTAAAATTTATATTTGAGATTTTTGGAAATCGATGTGTCACTTTACAGATTTTAAAATATACTTTAACAAGGAAGAAGGACTGATCGTAAATACTACATGCCTTTATTTTGTTTAGTCACACAACCCAAATACGAATAAGAATTCATATATATAGACATATGGATAAGAAAACCAACAAAATGACATATATAGATGTCGAATACCCTAATTAACCGAACGAGTGGAATATCAACCTAATAGCATCATGAAAATACTTCAGCTATGATCCCAATGTCTTTCACAGAAGGTCTTTCTAGCAATAGAATAGTAAAATATCACATTTGACGTCTTAGGAGTTTCCAAGAATTCGTGCAAAAAGGAAGGACGGAGCTTAGCCTTAACATACCTTTCCAACGAACATCTGAATGCCTGTAGTTCCTTAACGAAAGTTGTTCCTTACGTACTAAGCTTCGCAAACACTATATATATGCAGCTTATATGCACATATAAACAATTCATAATTAAGTTTAAATCGGCAGATTTTCCATATGGCCCTAACTTGACGAAACGTCCGTAGAACATTGTAAAAACGATCATAAAAGAGTCCCAAGATGATTACCTTGGAAAATCAAGTATAAAGCCTGAAGAACCAGCAAGAACAACAAATTCCTATCTTCCAAAAATAGCTCCAAACACAGCTAATAGAAGGGGGAAATGATTGCAAAGCGTAGAGATTGAGTTTCTAGGAACGGGGACAAACTTTAACGGTAGAAATCGTTAAAAACGTACCTTAATCACTCAAGAACACCATGGAACCCTCTCTTAAGCTCCCTCACTGTTTTGGGACGAAAATGAAATGTTTTGGGGTCTTACAAGTCGGATTTTCCGACTTATACTACTTGTTTGACCCGACTCGGTTCGCGACCCGGTTTCAGCCTGGACAGTCCGGGGTAAAATAGTCATAACCTTTTACTCCATTGTCCGTTTGATGTGAGGTTTTTTTGGTTGCGAACTACACTTGTAGAACTTCAATTTGATAGGTTGTGGGTCCCATGACTCATTATATATTTGGAGAAATAATCTGATACATTTGACCCAAAGTTTAGAAAAATTATTGGAGAAATTTACGATAACCTTTGTCAACCTTTATTTCGCAACTTGCTTGACTCCAAAACTTAACATGTGACCCGTGTGATATTATAATATCTTATAATACACTATTCTTAGCATATTAGACACTCTTAGTCTTATCCCATAGGTGCAAGTTAACTTAAACCTTCCGAATGCGCGGGGTGCTACCCGAGCCATTTCTTTAACCACGAACCTTTGTTTAAGGGATTCCTTTGACCTAAAGCTTTAGTTAGTTCCTTGATATTACCACACATTTTTAGTCTTATTCTCCTAATGTTCTATACCCAATCGTATATACCTAATATAACCCCGCCACGTTACGTATATTACGTAAGAGAAGATAAAAAAAATACATGGGGTCTCACAGTCTCCCCCCCATAAGAACATTCGTCCGTGAATGGGTCAAGTCAATTCCTTGGTTTCATTTTTTTTCCGATAATATGTTGTTTGCGAGGCTATATTTGTTACATTTGCAAAGCATAAATAAAATTTTGAAGATTCCAACTAATAGGCTTCGTATAGCTATCTCGCAATAAGAAATTTAAATTGTACTTTCTTGTCATTTAAAATCCAATTAAGTGTTGTAAAGAAATAATTGCCAATTATTTAAATGTGACTCATCTTAAGTCGTAAATAGGTAGGGGTACTTCTTCCTCATTTCCTCCTCAGCCTCCCAGGTCATTTCCTCGATATTGTTATTTCGCCATAACACTTTCACGGAAGCCACTTCTTTAGTTCGAAGCTTTCTTACTTGCCGATCTAAAACAACTATTGGTACCTCTACGTAAGATAAGTCTTCAGCAATGTGAATATCCTCAATGGGCGTAATACATGAAGGATCTCCAATGCACTTCCGCAACATAGATACATGAAACACAGGATGGACTGCTCCCAATTCTGAAGGCAAATCAAGCTCGTACGCCACCCTACCAATCCTCAGAATAATCTTATACAGTCCAACATACCTGGGGCTGAGCTTCACCTTCTTTCCAAATCGCATGACGCCCTTCATAGGCGATACTTTCAAGAAAACCCAATCTTCTACATCAAACTCTAAGTCTCGTCATCGAACATCTGCATAAGACTTCTGCCGACTTTGTGGTGTACGCAGACAGTCTCTAATAAGTTTTACCTTTTCCATTGCTTGCTGGACTAAATTAGAACCTAGCAACTTTGTTTCCCCGACCTCGAACCAACCAATCGGCGACCTACACTTCCGCCCGTATAGTGCTTCGTAAGGGGCCATCTGAATACTAGCTTGGAAGCTGTTATTATAAGCGAACTCAATAAGAGGTAGATGATCATCCCAACTTCCTTTAAAATCTAGCACGCAAGCACGTAACATATCCTCAACTATCTGAATAGTACGCTCTGCCTGTCCATCAGTTTGCGGATGAAAAGTTGTGCTAAGATTTACCTGCATGCCTAGACCCTTCTGAAAAGATTTCCAAAAATGTGTTGTAAATTGAGCCCCTCGATTAGAGATAATAGATAATGGTACCTCGTGAAGGCGCACAATCTCCCGGATGTAAAGCTTGGCATAATCCTCGGCTGAATATGTCGTCCTGACTGGCAGAAAATGAACAGATTATGTAAGTCTATCAATAACTACCCAAATAGAATCATACCTCCGTGGAGTGCGAGGCAAACCGGTGATGAAGTCCATATTTATCGTGTCCCATTTCCATAATGGAAGTTCAATACACTGAGTTAGGCCTCCAGGCCTCTGATGTTCGGCTTTAACTTTCTGGCAGTTAGGACATTGGGTTGCCATCTCTGCGATATCTTTTTTCATTCCATTACACCAATAGATCTGTCGAAGGTCCTGATACATCTTTGTCTCTCTAGGGTGAACTGCATATCTAGAATAATGGGCCTCCGAAAGAATCTTGACGCGGAGCTCTCTGACTGTCGGTACACATAAGCGGCCCTGGTATCTAAGGACTCCATCTCTAGTTAGCTCAAATAAAGGTTGTCGCTGCTGTGGAATACTTTCCCTCAATTTTATAAGCTCAAGATCCTCGTGTTGTCGCTCTTTCACTTCAGTAACAAAAGAAGATTTGTTGTATTCTGAACGAGAATGCGTCCACCCTCTGCATCTACCAAACGCACCTGCAAATTAGCTAGCTGGCATAGATATTTGGTCATCTTGACCTTATCAGCTTCAACATGGCTTAGACTTCCCATGGACTTCCGGCTAAGGGCATCAGCAACAATATTAGCTTTGCCGGGATGATATAAAATATCAACATCATAGTCCTTTAGTAATTCTAGCCATCTTCTTTGTCGTAGGTTCAGCTCCCTCTGTTTAAATAAATACTGAAGGCTCTGGTGGTCGGTGAAAACATCAATATGAACCCCATATAGATAATGACGCCAAATCTTTAGGGCGAAGACAACTGCGGCTAACTCAAGATCGTGCGTAGGATAGTTCTGTTCATGTTTTAGCAACTGTCTGGAGGTGTACGCGATAACCTTACCATGCTGCATAAGAACACAACCTAGGCCAATTCTCGAGGCATCACAATAGACAACATAACCATCGGTGCCATCCGGAAGAGTCAAGATAGGTGTCGTCGTAAGCCTTTTCTTTAGCTCCTGAAAACTTTGTTCACATGCCTCAGTCCACTGAAACTTAGCTCCATTATGTGTCAGCTTCGTCAATGGTGCAGAAATAGAGGAAAATCCTCCCACAAACCTTCGGTAATACCTTGCCAAGCCTAAAAAGCTATGAACCTCTGTCGGATTCAAGGTCCTCGGCCAAGTCATCACAGCTTCAATCCTTTGGCCATCAACCTTGATACTATCGCTGGTAATAACATGACCAAGAAAAGCTACAGAAGTTAGCCAAAATTCACATTGAGAGAATTTAGCATATAACATGTAGTCCTAGAGAGTCCGCAATACAGCTCGCAAGTGATCCGCATGCTCGGCTTCCGATCGTGAATATATCAAGATATCATCAATAAACACAATCACAAATTCATCCAAGAATGGTTTGAATACCCGGTTCATAAGATCTATAAAGTCCGCTGGGGCATTTGTAAGCCCAAAATACATGACAAGGAATTCAAAATGGCCATACCTCGTCCTAAATGTTGTTTTTGGGATATCAATATCCCTGACTCGTAGCTGATGATAACTGGATTGCTAGTCGATCTTCGAAAAGCATTTGGCACCTTGTAACTGGTCGAACAAGTCATCAATCCGTGGAAGAGGATACTTATTCTTGATAGTGACTTTATTTAGTTGCCTGTCGTCAATACACATCCGCAAAGAGCCATCTTTCTTTCGAACAAAGAGCACCGGAGCACCTCATGAGGATGTACTTGGCCTAATAAAGCCTTTATCGAGCAAGTCCTTCAGTTGTTCCTTCAATTCCCTTAGCTCTGCAGGAGCCATTCTGTTGGGAGGAATCGATATAGGCTACGTATCAGGAAGCAAATCTATAGTAAAATCGATTTCCCTTTCGGGGGGAATTCCTGGAAGATCGTCAGGGAATACCGTCGGGAATTCATTCAAAATAGGAACCAATTGAAGAGTCGCTAGCTCCTTATCTATATCCCTGACATGAATCAGATGGTATATACAACCTTTAGCAATAAACTTCCAAGCCCTAAGGTATGAAATAAACTTACCTTTAGGCGTGGCTGCATTACCTTTCCATTCAAGGACAGGCTCACCTGGAAAATGAAATCGGACCAACTTTGCACGACAATCAATATTAGCATAACAAGCTGCCAACCAATCCATACCCATAATGGCATCGAAGTCTAGCATAACCAATTCCACTAAATCAACAGAAGTTGGACGGTCATTAATTAACACTATACAACCTCGATAGACATGATTAGCAACAATAGAGTCGCCAACTGGCATAGACACCTCAACTGGCTGTGGCAACAACTCAGATCTCATGTCAAGCTTACCAACAATAAATGGAGTAATATATGAAATGTAGAGTCGGGATCTATCAATGCATAAATGGCATGAGAATGTATTGTCAATATACCTGTGACAACATCTAGGGATGCCTCTGAATCCTATCGGCCTGTGAGTGCATAAAAGTGGTTCTGGCCACTACTAGAACCTAAGGGGTCTCATCCACCTCTCCCCCTACCACGTCCCTGAGTAGACTGTGGACCTGTTCGGGGAGCACGGACTAAGGGCAAAAAGGCTGCTGTGGATCTTGAAGGCTGAGCTAGTGCACCTCTGCCTAACCCCGGGCACCGGCTAATAAAATATCCTGTCTGCCCACAATGATAACATGCACTCGAACCCTGTCTACACTGCCCGGTGTGCAGCTTACCGCACTGAGTACATGGAGGAATAGGCTGTCTCATTTGTGCGGAACGCTCCTATCGACGGCTCTCAGGCTGGCCTGAGCTCTGCCCCGGTCCTGACTGAATATAACGATCAAACCGCTGGCCCTGCATCTGTGGTGGGAAACTTCCTACTGATCGAGGTGGATATCGATGGAGTGGGGGCTTGAAATCACCCAGTGGCTCCCTATAAGACCCCATAGTACGAGCCCTCTTACTCTGCTCCCTATCCCTGCGAGTATCCTGAATCCGACGGGAAAGATCCTCTGGAGTCTGAGCGAAAGCCTGTATGCGGGAAATATCTACATCATTCGATAGGGATGCTACCCTACAGTCTCTAATCAGATGATCCCCCAAACCATCCACATAATGATGAACTCTAGCCATCATGGTACGTACAATATTTGGT
Organism: Nicotiana sylvestris; assembly: GCF_000393655.2. NCBI lineage: Eukaryota > Viridiplantae > Streptophyta > Magnoliopsida > Solanales > Solanaceae > Nicotiana > Nicotiana sylvestris. The sequence continues at coordinate 2,470,750 of NC_091058.1, forward strand.
GCATACCTCGCTAAAGAATTAAACTTATGGCTATAATCCCTTACGTTCATATCCCCCTGCTTCAGGCTAAGAAACTGGTCAAGACGGGCCTCCCAAACCTCCCATGGCAAATAATGGCTAAAAAAGCCTTAGAGAAGTCCTCCCACTCTGCTGGCGGAGCATCAGGTCCTCTATATCTCTCCCATGCCTCATACCATAGGACGACTACATCACGTAGTCGAAAAGAAGAAACTCCACAGCCTCGGTGACAAAGGCATGAATCACCCTCAATACTCTATACATTTGGTCTATAAAGTCCTGGGGATCTTCAGTTCCCACTGGATCCTGTAAATAATGGAGGGGACAAGCGAAGAAACTCTCGTACCATCGAGCTTCCTGTCCGATCTCTCGGGGCATCTGCTCCCGACTCTAGCGGTCGCTCATGAATAGAAACTATCCTAGTCAGCAACTGAACTGTCTCCCTCATCCCGTGCTCCCCAGTCTCTGATGGCAGAACAACAGGTGCTAGAGGTCCTGTGTCTCTAGCTGCCTCAGGTACTAATATAACTGGTGAGGCTGGGGCTACTGCATCTCCCTGGGCTCCAACAAGTGCTGGGGAAGCTGAGACTAGGGGTATTGGAGACTCACTGTGTGCCTCTAAGGGAAATCTATCCCTCTGACCCGGTGGGAAACGACTAGTACCTTCCCCCAGATTCATACCTATCTCTCGCTGTGCCATCTCCTGAGCGTAGGTAGCCTGTAAGATAAGAAACACAAAGCACGATTTAGATTTCATATGTTCTTATAACTTCGCTCCATAGCACGATCAATTAATTGAAAGAAACATAACCATTCCTAAATGCCTCATAACCTCCTGATTATAAGTGTGGTACATAACACACCCATAAGCAAGACTCTACTAGACACGGTTTGTGGACTTCCTAGGACACGACCTGCCCTGATACCAAGTTTGTCACGCCCCAAACTAGGGGAGGCACGACTAGCACTCGATAGTGCATTAGATCGAGTTAGCCACTAAACATACTAGCTAACTAAACTGGGGGCCCAACAGATCGGGTAGCACAACATCTGAAATACTAAGCCTGGACCATTAAGGTCATGACCTGAATAATAATAAGCCATATAAACAAAGGTAGACGAGCCAAAATAATAAAGTACTAGCTGGCCGACGAGGCCGCGATTGGAGACATACATGCCTACACACATATATATACATGCCAAGCCTAGGGGTTGGAGACTGAAAGCTACAAAAAGAAACCCAGAATATTGTGTCCACAATAGCCTCTAAGAGTGTCATAAGCACTATCGGAACAAGGCCCCGACTATACACAATCTGTACACAAAAGTAACCATCCTATGAAAGCTCCAGGAAGAGGTGGAGCTTACCAACTCACAACTGAACCCCGAAATCCTAGCGGAGGGGTCGATCAGAGTCCGTACCTGGACCTACACACACGGAAAAAAAAATACAGTGTCCCCAGGCAACGGGACATCAGTATGAATACAAATGTACTGGTATGTAAGGCAAAAAGTAGAATCATACATAGCTGATGTAAAAAAAATAATAGTGAAACCACCTGACACTGAAACTCTTATAGCCTCCATGACCGACATCCGACCTCATAATAATCAATTATGCAGAATATGCTCGTGTAAGCATATGTCATGAATACATATTTATTGATGCAAATGCATGACATACCCAACCAAATGCTAGCAATGGCGGTCTCTCCCGATAGCTAACCGGTATCATATTGCTAACCTGTGGCCATCTGTATAATATATATAGTTTTTCGGGCAAATAGGCCCTTTACCTCCGATTATAGCTCGAAGTCCATGCATAATATGCCATGTATGATGTGAACTTTGAATGCACATAATAGGCCATAACAAGAACCGAGCCTATCTTAGCTCATTGGTACTCTTATTCTTATAATCTCATAATCACCTTTGTATCGCATACAATTGTCTCGTGGAACCTCATGTGTTTTTTTTTATTAAATAAGCTTGAAAACTTAACTCGACTTTTAGAAAGATAACTTAACTCTGAAGATGTTCATAAAAATCTTAATGTGCTTCACTTAGGCCTTATACCTGATTTCTTGATAATTAGTAAAGGAAAGTATATCAAAAATCAAGTGTTTTAATAGTTTAAACGTAAAATTTATATTTGAGATTTTTGGAAATCGATGTGTCACTTTAGAGATTTTAAAATATACTTTAACAAGGAAGAAGGAATGATCGTAAATACTACATGCCTTTATTTTATTTAGTCACCCAAATACGAATAAGAATTCATATATATAGACATATGGATAAGAAAACCGACAAAATGACATATATAGATGTCGAATACCCTAATTAACCGAACGAGTGGAATATCAACCTAATAGCATCATGAAAATACTTCAGCTATGATCCCAATGCTTTTCACAGAAGGTCTTTCTAGCAATAGAATAGTAAAATATCACATTTGACGTCTTAGGAATTTCCAAGAATTCGTGCAAAAAGGAAGAACGGAGCTTAGCCTTAACATACCTTTCCGACGAACGTCCGAATGCCTGTAATTCCTTCACAAAAGTTGTTCCTTACGTCCTAAGCTTCGCAAACACTATATATATGTAGCTTATACGCACCTATAACTAGTTCATAATTGAGTTTAAATTGGCAGATTTTCCATATGGCCCTAACTTGACGAAACGCCTGTAGAACTTTGTAAAAACGATCATAAAAGAGTCCCAAGATGATTGCCTTGGAAAATCAAGTATAAAGCCTGAAGAACCAGCAAGAACAACAAATTCCTATCTTCCAAAAATAGCTCCAAACACAGCTAATAGAAGGGGGAAACGATTGCAAAGCGTAGAGATTGAGTTTCTAGGCACGGGGACAAACTTTAACGGTAGAAATCGTTAAAAACGTACCTTAATCACTCAAGAACACCATGGAACCCTCTCTTCAGCTCCCTCACTGTTTTGGGACGAAAATTAAATGTTTTGGGGTCTTACAAGTCGGATTTTCCGACTTATACCACTTGTTTGACCCGACTCGGTTCGCGACCCGGTTTCAGCCTGGACAGTCCGGGGTAAAACAGTCATAACCTTTTACTCCAATGTCCGTTTGATGTGAGGTTTTTTTGGTTGCGAACTACACTTGTAGAACTTCAATTTGATAGGTTTTGGGTCCCATAACTCATTATATATTGGGATAAATGATCTAATACATTTGACCCAAAGTTTAGAAAAATTATTGGAGAAATTTACGATAACCTTTGTCGACCTTTATTTCGCAACTTGCTTGACTCCAAAACTTAACATGTGACCCGTGTGATATTATAATACCTCATAATACACTATTCTTAGCATATTAGACACTCTTAGTCTTATCCCACAGGTGCAAGTTAACTTAAACCTTCCGAACGCGCGGGGTGCTACCCGAGCCATTTCTTTAACCACGAACCTTTGTTTAAGGGATTCCTTTGACCTAAAGCTTTAGTTAGTTCCTTGATATTACCACACATTTTCAGTTTTATTCTCCCAATGTGCTATATCCAATCGTATATACCTAATATAACCCCGCCACGTTACGTATATTATGTAAGAGAAGATAAAAAAAACACATGCTCACAGGTGTTGTTTAGATGATTGAGATGACTGATTGGGTCTGCATTGAATTTTTTTTGCAGATCCTTAAATTCTTCTTACTTGCCGCATTAATCCAGTGGTTGACTTCCCATTAAATTGATTCAATTGATTCATTTACTTGGAAAGTTAATTACTATTTGGTTCAAAAATATAATAGGAAAATTATTTATAAGAGGGGTAAAAAATGCCATGTAATATGATTTTAGTATAATATAATAATTATAATTAAGATTAACCAATAAAATATAGTATATTGATATTCTACAATAATATTGTAAAAATACATATGACTTTAATGAATGAAATTATATAGTCACTACTATATATATCCTTAATGAATGAAATTATATAGTCACTACTATATATATATATATAGACGTTCAATTTAACTATAAAGTGCAACAATGAAATTAACATTACAACCTTAGTCAATGGAATTATATAGTTTCTATGAATAATTAGTGGCCGATACGTATGACCTTAATGAATGAAATTATACATTGGCTACTATATATATAGACATACAATATAAATATAAAGCACAACAATGAAAATAACATTACAACCTTAGTCAATGGATCGTGGATCAGTTATTCAGGGGATCGGGGAGATCGACGAGGATGTCACACACCGTATAGGGGTGGGGTGGATGAAGTGGAGGTTAGCGACGAGAGTCCTTTGTGACAAGAAAGTTCCACTATTACTAAAAGGTAAGTTTTATAGAGCAGTGGTTAGACCTGCCATGTTGTATGGGACCGAGTGTTGGCCGGTGAAGAACTCACACATCCAGAAGATGCAAGTAGCAGAGATGAGGATGTTGAGGTGGATGTGCGGGTATACAAGGATGGATAAGATTAGTAATGAAGATATTCGAGAGAGGGTGAGAGTGGACCCCATGGAGGACAAGATGCGGGAAGCAAGACTCAGGTGGTTCGGCCACATTCAGAGGAGGAGCACTGATGCACCGGTAAGAAGGTGTGAGCGACTGGCGGTGGTAGGCATGAGGAGAGGTAGAGGGAGACCTAAGAAGTATTGGGGAGAGGTGATCAGGCAGGACATGGTGCGACTTAGGATTACTGAGGACATGACCTTTGACAGAGAATTGTGGAGGTCGAGCATTAAGGTTGTAGGCTAGGGGAAAGTTGTGAATATTTCTACGACGCACTAGAGTGACTAGCCAGTTAGGAGTTTAGGCTTAGGATGCTACTAATCAGCTACTGATGCAGCGCTTTATATGCTGGATATTAGTATACCTTCTATCTTTCTCGTATTTCCTATATTTCTTATATTGTTGTTAGTTTGTTATTTTATGTTATGTTATGTATTTTATGTTATTTTATTATGAGTCTATTGATAGTACTAATATATCGTCACTTGGTGCTTTCTTGAGCCGAGGGTCTCTTGAAAATAGCCTCTTTGCCCTCCGGGGTAAGGGTAAGGTCTGCGTACATATTACCCTCCCCAGACCCCACTTGTGGGATTATACTGGGTTGTTGTTGTTGTAACCTTAGTCAATGGAATTATATAGTTTCTATGAATAATTAGTGGTCGATACGTATGATCTTAATGAATGAAATTATATAGTTTCTATTATATATATAGACGTTCAATATAACTATAAATCGCAATAATCAAATTAACATTACACCCTTAGTCAATGGAATTATATAGTTGCTTTGAATAATTAGTGGCTGATTGACCCAAATGGGGTCATTAAGGTAATTTTACGCCCCCAACTATGGACTCCTCTCCCTCTACCAAACGAGCCATAACTTACTCTTCTGCTAGTGATGATGAAGAAGAGAATCATCCAATATTTGAAGTGGTTATGACTGATTCATACATCAACTACGACGATCTGGTTATGCATCAGTATTGTATATATATTTTTTCGTGTTTCAGTTTATATTTTCCAAAAACTTAATAGTATTGTTTTTTTCCTTCCTTTTTCAGTATATTCCAAGAAAAATCTACAAGCATCTTCCTCCAACAGTTGAAACCGCGTTTCTTCATTATCGTGGCAAAGAGTGGTTTGTATCTATAAGAGTTAGTGATCGAAGAAGGTTCAAAGTAGGCTGGAAACTTTTTATTTTGGACAATTATGTCAAACGAGGTTTCGTCGTCAAATTTGCATTGGCTAATGTTGCACCACTATATGTTGATTTCAATGTTAAAGTGAAGGGAGAAGAAACTTCTAATTACAATCCGGTTAAAATTGATTAGTTTTTAGGATGTGTTTGTGTTTTTCTATCCCTTTATTATCTTTTATTTTCTTGTTGATTTAGTCATGCTAGTTGTGCTTTTGATTTTCTGTTGAAGTATTGATGTTTTAAAATTTCATTTCATCATATTGGTTTTTTTTTGCTATAACAATATTCATTTCTTCTTTATGAAATCAATTTCAAAGACTATTTTTAATTTTTTTTTTAAAAAAATCAATTCTCCAAGATGAAGACTTAAATGAATTCAACCTAATTCTACCAACACACTACTAAAACGGTTGACGTTAATAAATGCTTCATTGAGAAGTTAAATAGTTTGCATAAGAATAGTTATTACATGGGGATTCAAAAAAAGGGAATTTTATCGGTGGTATTCTATTGGATTCTTTTTGGAATGGATAAGAGAAAATTAAGAAAAAAAATTACTGGAAAACAATGTTGTAATAGAAAATTAGTAAAAACATTTACTGGAAAACCCTATCCAAACCAGATATTCTCACAGTTGGAATAGAGAAGAGAAAACTAAGAAAAATATTTACTGGGAAAAAATGTTGTAATAGAAAATTAGTTAAAAAATTTGCTGGAAAACCTTATCCAAACCAAATATTCTCATGGTTGGACGAAGAGTTCATGAAAAGAATTTTGGGTAAACTAAATGGATGCATTGAAGTTTGTAAAGTCTTCTTTGAGGAGTGTAAAGGTTTTATTGAATATTGTGATTCAAATTAAAATAAGAGAGAAGAAAATGGGAACACAATTAATAACCCTAACCCTAGAGATATTCAAAAAAACTATACGATAAATACAACTACATTATTAATCCCATCATCCAAATTATCTACTTTAATTCAAAAGGAAATCTGTGGAAATAACAATGGAAAGAACCCCCACAAAGAAAATTATCGATGAACCTCTTCATGGTCACCCATTAACCACAACATCATCTACCAGGATGTAAGAAATAAGTTGAAAAATCTGAAGATAAAGACAAACCTATTGATGCTTAGGTTGACAAGGGAAATTGGAACGGATTATGTGAAAAGACTTCTTCTTGATTCATACCCTCTCACTTCCTGTTATGATATGCTTGAAGAACTTCTCGCTGAGCAGGATGAAGAACCTGATACTCCTGTTATCGTTATAAGCAGTGACACCGAAGCCGTCTCTAAGGCACCAAAATCTGTTAATCAAAAGACTGAGTAGAGTGAAAGATTAGGGTTTTAAGTTGTTTTGTTATGCATGCCATGTTGTTAGCATGGTATGCTAAAAGTATCTTCCAAATATTATTTGAAATATGTTGAAAAGTATCAATTAATCAATGAAATGCTTATTTAGTATTTCTCCTGCTTCCTTTACTTTTGATTCTTACTTTTTGCTACATATTTTAAAATATTGTTGCTTCTTTTATTCCCTGGTTCCAAATATTATCGAGCCAAAAGAAATATATTTTTTTTGAGGTATAAATATGATCACTTTATCTATTTATAACAATATAAAAATTATCACTCTAATATTAAAAGAATAAATTAAGGTATTCTTTTTAATATTAAAAAAATAAATTAAGGAAGCATTATGTTGGCAGTTCTACAGCAAGAATCACTTTACTCAAATGTTTTACTACTTATGTAAACATTCCGAAAATGCAAAAGAAGATCCAATATATGTAGGTATTAGTAATTCCAATAATACAGAACTAAAATAAAATTTTCATTGACAAAAGCACTATCTGACCTGAATAAATAAGAAAAACATATCACCTCATTATTTCAAGGAATTTAACCAGTTTTCACTGTAAAATAAACTCAATGTGCATAATTCAATCAAGCAAAAGCAAAATCACTATCTCATGGTTTGTATGAATGGCACGATTAATTTGATCAATAAAATGTTTATTTTCACCAATAAAAAAAATAAACAAAAATAATTTAGGAATGCAGATTAATACAAAATTAATGTACAAAATTCATATTATTTCTTTGGAATATTTTGCATGAAACATGATCGAAATGCTAAAGAAGTCATAAAATTCGAAGTTCATAAATAATGAAGAAAGTAAACATGAAATAATCATGCCCAACTTCATACAATACTTGATATTCAAAATGAAAAACAAAGTCCTCAACTCTTGTGCACCAAAGAGAAATATCAAAAACTTTTCTAACACAAGATAACATAAGAACTAAAATTGACATAATTACTTTCCAACATTTTGTGACAACTTCAACCCAATAAATATGCCCGTTAACATAGCATATGAAATAGCACTTGCTGCACTTTCATTTGTTACCACTTCTTCACTTTCTTCAACGGCCGAGCTTGAAGATGACTCTTCCTTTGAACAACTTATTTTTTGAAATTTGTTGAAGGCTTCTAACGTTTCATCATAATATTGGAAAGCATGAAAGTAGCTACCCTCGACTTCAACAAGCATTTTAAAACTCTCAGACTAACATTTGTATATTCCAGGAGTCTTACACAAAAATCAACAAAAATCATAAATTTGAGTTTTTGTTTACCTTCAATAGATTTTTCAAATTCATTGAACGGTGATATGACCGCATTGTGAGACTTGAAAGACTGAAAGATGCTACGCTTAACCCCGATAATCATAGGAGAACATTCACTCCATGAGTAGTATATTCCTGGCCTTTACCAGAAAATACAATATATATTTTGGAAGCACTATTCTTCTTCGAATGCATCCTTAGTCTATTAACTAAAACTTAGAAGAACATAGGAGTTTAAATGAAGGTTTGTTTAAGTATGGGTTTCGGCCATCTAGGTTTTGTTTAAGTATGGTTTCGGCTGTTTAAATAGTAGGGTTTTGAAGGCCTACTAAAAATATACGAAATACACAATCAAATACTAAAAATATACGAAATGCAACATCAAAAACATGTATATAGATGAATAATTTCGAAATATATGTGTGTATACTACAAAAAAAAAGATGAAAATACATTAAAAAAAATAAAAAATAAAAAAGGTTTATGGGAAATCGGGTTTGCAACCTTTGAGATCTTCCATGTATTGAAAAGATAACTATTAAATGATGGGAGAGAAATATGAAAATTAATTGAAGGGCATTATCGATATAGAATTACGCCTGATACCATAATTGGGGCGTAAAATTACCTTAATGACTCCATTTGGGTCAATCTTGCCAAAAATGGTGTGGCCAAAAGGACTTTTCCGCTTGAGATTAGTTTGTAAATGTGTGGCTAAGCTTGGTTGAGCTAGTGAATTTTTACTTGGTCAAAGTGTGTAAATTCTATGTCGTGACGTGTCGCCACGAAATTTCTCACCAATAATTCTGAACCATTTTCTTTTCCTTTTCTAAGAACTTGTTTTGTAACTAATGTCCTTTTTATTTCTCAGGTCATTGAGAATTATGTGGTAGATTTGGACTTCACTAAAGTCATAAAGAAATAAACAAATAGAAGTAATTTTACACAACTCAGATACGCAAAGTGATAATAGTGTGTATTAGTTTCTGTTTGCTAAAGATGCAAGACTTTGAAAAATAAAATCTTGAAAATGTGTAGTGTTTCATGGGAACTTACAACAGAATTAATGTCTTTTGGTATGATCAGAATGTGCATTATATAAATTTATTTAATATTGGAATCAAATTTAACTTTCCAGTTTTTTCTTCTCCATCTTATTTTCCAGTAATTTTAGCGACTAGGCTGTTTGTGTTTCCAATCAGTTTACAGGTACATTTTCTATTCTTTCATTTCATAAATTGAATGACTGCATATCTACTAAGTTTACTGGTACATTTTCTATTTTTTTAGAAAGAAAGATTCTTAAAGATAGACAAAATGGTTTTGTTAGATTTGTTGCTATTTTGATAAATTGATGATTAGGATTTGTTTTTTATCATATTTGAAATTTTATTTTAGATTTATTACTGTTTTGATAAAATGATGATTGGAGTTTATTCTTTATGATATTAGGAAGTTTTGTTTCAGATTTGAGCTTATTTGGAGTTTATTTGGGTATTAAATTGTGTGTCAGATTGTTAAAACTCGACGAACAAGTATTAGTTTCTGGCAGTATAAACTTCAGACGAAAACATCTTAACTGCATGCAAAAAATTGACTGCACTTCAGACTAAGTAGTTTTAGGTACTTCAGGCTCGTCTACTAGAATGCTGAAGTTTGCGTGATTGCTTTTGCTACTTCGGCCCGTATGCCTCAAGTTTACGCAAAAAGTGGGTACACTTGTAAATATTTTTTACAAAGCGGATATAAGTAAAAACGTGACCCAAAAAACGGGTATAGATGCAAATCCCCCGCATTACTGTTAGGGTATTATCACTTTTAGTCCGTGCCTATTTACATCTTGTAGCCGAAAAGATGTATAAAACCTGTATAATTATTGTATATATCATATAGAATGTATATATATACAAAAAATGTGTATTTTATACATTTTTAGGTTATTATTTTTCCTTACTGTTACACCTCAGACCCCAATCTCAAAGAATGTTAGGCAAACCAAAATATTTTGTGGATTTGGCGCTTTATTCTTAGAAGGTATTGATAACATAGTTTCTGTCATGGGCATAATCTCAAAAACGCTCTGATTAAAATCACGTAAAAGAAGCCAAATATTCAAGGACAACTTGCACACAACTAAGAAAGCTTCATAAATCAGTTCTAAAGGTCCAGGAAATTTCTTTAAGTTACAACTCATAGAGGAGTCACACAATGTAATTAAAACATCAAACATATTTACATTTCTTCTAGAGCAAAGAAATTACTCCATGGAAATTTTAGTAGCTACTACTAAACTATAGGGACATGTAGATTTATCAAGGATGAAACTAAGAGCTCGCGAACCTGCCAAATCACTGAAGTCCCAGCCTAAAAGATCAAGCTGTGGATAGAACAGAACGCTCGTAAATTTCATATGGCTGCAGCCTACTTGAAGTAGCTTTGACAGTTTGTTCTGAAGCACCAAAACACAAGTATTGGTTCACCAAACTTTTGTTTCCAGTGATGTGTTTGAACGTCGAATCTGATGATTTAGCTCGTACGTGATTAGAACAAGAAGCTCTAGCAAGCTCATTCTCAATTTGGGTGGTTTTTTGTTGGTCCAAAGAAGTATGTGAAGATATTGATGAAACTGAGAATGAACTAGAGCAAGATGATCTACGACGGACACTAAGATGTGGTATTGCCAGCATAACTCCATTTACTAGCCCTGAAGCAAGTTTCTTTTTCGCTGTTGGACTTGGGATGTTACTCCTAACGGAGAGTGTCCGTTTGTTGTTTGCAAGAGAGGATGGCTTGGAAAATCTTTGTCGAAGAGGAACTGGTGCTGCTTCTGCATTTCTAGCAGAACTACGATCCACAAATTTCTTGTCTCCTTTTCTTATTTTTGGCCAATGGAAAAAGCGTTTCAGCCTTTGTGCAGCATTATTTGCAGAACTTGGTTTACTCCCATTTCTAGGACAACAACTTTCAGTACTCACATTGTGTTGACTTTGTTCGGTTGGGATGCTCAGCTCTGAGCTTTCATAGCCATCGCGCTCAATCCCCGTGTATAAGAATATTTCGGTGTCAGATAGTCTGAATGAAGTGCCCGGACTGCTACCTATGTTTTGCATTTTTAAGTGTGATGCTACGACTCTCCTTGCTGAATAATTGTGATGACTTAAAATTCCTCCAGCAGAGATCAACTGTTTCGTAAGAAGTTCTGATGAAGCAGAACGTGGCCGTTGCCTGAGGATATCAAGTGGTGTCATTCCATCCTTATCGCGAGTGTTGACATTAACAGCAGGGACAGTCATTAGTAATTCCACAAGTTCAGAATGAATGTTTCCAGTGACAGCTAAATGAAGCGCGGTTCTACCATCATTATTTTCAGCATTAACAATTTCTTCAACGTTGAAAAACTTCCCACAAACTAACTGCTTCATGAGCTGGATTTGATGGTCCAATCTACGGAAACAAGGAGTTTCGAAACCAGTAATCGCGACATGGAGAAATGTTTCGCCAGCATTGTTTCTTAAACAGACCAACGAGGGCAATGCAACAATTAAAGCTTCAACAACAGCTAATTGGCCTCTAGAAGCAGCAATATGTAATGCAGTGTTGCCTTGATTGTCTGTGGAGTTAATAATATCAAAACTTTTTACAAGATGTTTGACAACCTGCATACATGAAGACTGAATTAAGGCACTAAGAAAATATTAATCTAACTGCTAACATTAATTTTAGCTCTTTCAGATACACAAGATTTCCTGATCACATCAATTACAACATCAAAGCTTGTTCTGAAGGTATTCTTCCAACATCAGAAACACAGAAAAGAGAGGTAACACCAAATGAGAAGCAAACCATTTCTTATTAGATGATAATATGATCCAAAAATTCAACTCATCTTTTTACTGTAATAACGACATAGGCAGGGGTGTCAAAATATAAGAAATTAAATATACCGAAAAATCAAGGGGAGTTAACTGATCCCAATACAGTGCAATTTTCTAGCGAAGGGGTGTCATTTGACACATGACACCCCTTGGTTGAATGTGGCTCTGCCACTGGCCGTAGGTAGACCCTGACCAAAAGCAAACATCAGTTTAAAGAAAAGTTAATTTGCTCACCACGTAGAAATGTGAATCACTATTCAGATTTCAGACAAAACCCTCTTAAATTGTAAGTCAAATTACACAATTGATCATATCAGCTTGATATATCATGTCTTGAATTGGAAATCACAAGCTAGGAAAATCTGATACACAGATTTCTGAGCAGGAGTACTTTCTAAGGTAGACATATTAACTAATCAAGACTCTATGAAGCAGTAAGGCAAAACAGATGATTGTCAAAGTTCTACAACGCTCTACTAGCATACAGTATAACATTATAAAAATAGTATTCTCATTTCAAAGCCTCAAATAAAGAATGACTCGATAAAGCGGCTAGAACAAGAGCCTCATAGAGGCTCATACAATCAATGGTAGAAAGTTGTACTAAGCAGTTATCTTCTCATACATAAAATGAACATATAATGCAAAATGCTGAAATTAGTACACAACCAAAGCAAGTCATACCTCAACTTGGCCCTTTCCAGCAGCTGCATGCAAAGGTGTCGCGCCCTGAATATCTCTATAAGTCAAAATATCATCACAACAATCAGCAAGAAGCTCCTTTAGTACCTGCAAATTACCTCCTCTAGCAGCTGCATGAATTCCTCTATTCAACATCTCCCATTTATAAGCAGATGGAACCTCACCAATATGTTTATTATCCAACTCTCCACCATCGCGTGCCAAAAACCTCGGTGATACAGCAAAATCAAACAGAACCCTAAAAAGATCACAACTTTTACTTCTAGCAGCAGCATATAATATATCAGTAACACCATATTCTCCTTCTCCAAAAACCAAAAGTGAGTTCCTTTCTAACAATTCTTGAACAAAACCCAAGTCTCCAGCAGATGCAGCAGTATATAAAAGCCATCCACCATAACCAGCTTTAAGTAGGGAATTTTTTCCTTTCTTAGTATCACATTCAAGCATCAATTTTCTTGCAACTTGTGACCGGCATCTTGCCACGTCATCAAACTGTTCTTCATCATCCCAAACAGATTCAAGCCTTCTAATCCTACGTAGTGAAGTGAGCTTAATAAGATGATTACCATCTAATCTAAGAAGCTCACGGACCAAATCATAATGACCATTAGCTGCTGCATAATCAATTGGTGAAGCATACCACCATTGGTCTCCTGTACTCTCCCAACGAAGAGGAAAATATGTTGGAGGCATTTTAAACAAACAGTTTTTCAATACACAGAGAGAACTTGAGCCACAAAGATTGAATTTTTGTAACTGAAAAATGTCCAAGATTGCTCTTTTCAACAGCTTCAAGAGGGAAAATTAAAGATTCTGCAACAAGAAAACTTAACAGTTTACTATCACAAAGAGAGAGGAATGAATGACATAAAGGAATTTGACCCACAAAGCAACAATTATGAGAGTAAGACCATACTGAAAAAGGACAGCTGGTGTACTAAGCTTCCGCTCTGCGTGATTCGGAGAAGCGTCGGACCACAAAGATCTATTGTACTTAGTCTTAACCAGCATTTATGCAAGAAGCTATTTTCAAGGCTTGAACCCGTGACCTCCTGGTCACTGTATGGGTCAAAATCTGACTAGGATGGTTGTCCTTAAGAGGAATTATAAGGGGTCGACCAAGCCGTAGTCATGCCCCGGGGCGAGGTAGCAAAAGAGCACCTCGTCCATTGCAGGGTCAAATTGTCGGAAAGCTTACATCACAAAACAAATGTTATGTTCGAGCAAACGACAAAGGGTAAGGTCGTAAGAAAGTAAGCCGGACGTCAAAGACCATTGGATAAAAGGGAAAGTTGTTAATATATAAAGGGGGAGCGGAACTCGGAGAAAGGGGGGAATTCCAAATAGCCACCATGGTAGAGTCAACAAGAGGAATCTCTTCGTCATTAACAGTTCCATCTCTTCCCCTTCCTTGCTCCCATGATTATGACGCAAATCTGTCTTAGATGTAAGCTTATCTCTCATGTTCGATGTATGATTATTACATTAAGAAATATTATACGTTTTTATTCTTCTCCTATTTTCGCACTCTGTATATTTGGATCTGGGATTAATTATGTTTGGCTAAGATATACCTTCTATGTTACTGATAATTAGTTCGTCAAAAGAGTTTTATACTTTTTTGGTCAAACAGTCACATGACAACAACTTAACCAATTAATCATAGGACCATAGTGAGATACAAGCAATAAACATGTATTCAAGAAAAGACCCAATGGAGTAAATGAGTTATCTTTAAGCTTAGAGTACACACAATGATCAAATAATTGGTTAAAAAATAGTTGAAGTACCTGCAAGAATACAAATACCAACTAAACAAACCACGAAAATGGTACAAAAATGTGAAGAATGACAGGAGAAACACATGGAAAAAGAATCATTTAGTTATAATAAAGTGGAGACAAAAACCAGAAAAAGTTTGATATATGAGAGAGAAGAAAGATTGAGACCATCATTATTCTAAAAATTGACGTGTGTTCTACCACTAAGAAATGTTCAGAGGTAATTTTTTCTCACATAATTAACAGAATAATTCATAGTAGAAGAGAATCAAGATTGAACAAAGTTATTGGAAGTGCAAAGAGTAAAATACGTACCAATTCATGAAAAGAAGGAGAGATTCTCATAGAAATATGGAAAGGGAAGTGCACGCCCAATGCAAGAGTTAGGTGAAGGAAAAGTATTTATCTAGGCCAATTTTTGTATCTAATCAAATAATTTATATTAAAGGTCTTAAATAAAATTATTTACTGATATATTTTATATTTATTAATTTGTTACAAATATTGAATGCTATAGATCTTTTAAAATTGCGTGAATAAGGAATTATGACTTTGAGCGAAAAAGCTGTTGTTTCTTTTTTTTTGTTTCTCATTCGATATTTCGTACTTGCATTGAAGTCCCGACTATATCCAGATTCGTGTCGAGTATGATCCCATTCGAAAGATAGCGTTTTCTGCCAAGAATTTTTCTATATTATGAACGCGAACTGGAGACTCTGATAGAGAGAAGAGCAGCCCATCCGCTTTTGGTGGTGAAAAGGCTGCTAATCAGAAGTGAAAGAAGGCGCCAAAACTGATTTCGCGGAACTATGGTAAATTGGTAATTAATATTACCAATCGTGCCCCATTTTAAACTTATTTTCTTCATGTGGGTAATAATTTTATGGAGAGCAGAATTAGTGCATGTAATTAGTATTCGTTGAGAAAATCTCAAAGATTTCTTTCCAAATCTGCATTTTTCAAAACTGATCACCATTATATATGACTAGTATAAGCACCCGTGCGAAGCGCGGACACAAAGTATGTCAAATTATAATTTGTATTATTTAGGTTATGTGCAAATAACCTTATTATTAAATTTTCACATAAAAATTATAGATAATCATTAGATATTAAGAAAGCAGAGTACATGAAATCATTTTCCAAATATCGTAGTGGATAAGCTATTTTTTTCTTTTTGAATTTGTAAGAACATAATCTCTTGATTTTATTACTTTCATCTTGTTTCGTAATTAATATTAAAGAATACTAAACATGTCACGTTGTGATCTAAACATAATTAAATCGTATTATTTTAATAAAATTGTTACTAAAACTTTGTTTTACATCTCAAGTTAAAATATATCTTATCTTTCTACATTTTTTTCTCTTTTTGTTCTTTGCTTATAGTTATTGTATTACTCATGACTTAATGTTGTCTACTATCATGTGATTTTTTATTAGTTTGACTTAATGTCTTGATAATTTTTCTTATAATAATTATCGATAATTATAATTTTTATTCTTGAAATTTAATGTATTTTTACACTTTACCCTTTTACTCGAGACTCTTTTATCATTTAAGTGTATCAATAATATTATGTTATCTAGCTACTTAATTTATTTATTTAAACTAATTCAAAGTATAAGTATAATTCAAAGTATATATTTAAAGTCTAATATATATAGTATTATCACATTTTCATGTGGTTTTCATTAACTTGTCACTTCATTTAATATCATTATCCAAATATAATATAAATAGATAAGTAAAATTTTGATCTTGAATAAATATTTATTTTGTTTTTAAACTATTTCTCTAAATTCTTAAATTATTTCAATTAGTCAATAATTTTTTTAAGTGTTGCATATTTATTTTATTTATCTCTAATTTATTTTTATTCTTCCATTTTTTTTGTTTTATCTATCAGACTTTAGTTATGTGGCCTTAGCCACAATATGACATTTTTTATTAATCTACTAATGTTAAGTTCGGCATTACAATTATTTATTTTAACTTTCTTAAGTGTAGCAACAACATAATCTCTTAATTTTCTTACTTGTATTTCATTCCGCGATCAATATTAAAGAATACTAAATATGTCACGTTGTGATCTATCTTGTTTGAGCATATTAAATCATATTATTTTAATAAAATTGTTACTAAAATTTTGTTTTACATCTCAAGTTCAAATATGTCTTATCCTTCTGCATTTTTTTTTTCTTTTTGTTCTTTGCTTATAGTTATTGTATTACTCATTACTTAATATCGTCTACTGTCATGTGAATTTTTATTAATTTACCAACTGACTTAATGTTTTGCTAATCTTCCTTATAATAATCATCGGTAATTATAATTTTTTTATTGTTGAAATTTAATGTATTTTTACAATTTATCCTCTTACTTGGGACTCTTTTATCATTTATATGTATCAATAATATTATATTATCTAGCTATTTAATTTATTTAGTTAAACTAATTCAAAGTATAAATATAATTCAAAGTGTATATTTAAAGTCTATATATAGTATAATCACAATTTCATGTGGTTTTTCATTAACTTGTCACTTCATTTAATATCATTATCCAAATATAATAATAGATATGTAAATTTTTTATCTTGCATAAATATTTATTTTATTTTAAACTATTGCTCTAAATTCTTAAATTATTTCAATTAGTCAATAATTTTTTTAAGTATTACATATTTATTTTATTTATCTCTAATTTATTTTTATTCTTCAATTTTTGTTTGTTTTATCTATTAGACTTCACTTACGTGGCTTTATCCACAATATGACATTTCTTAGTAATCTACCAACGTAAAATTTAGTATTACGATTATTTATTATAACTTTCGTAAGTCTGATATATAATAGCCTATTATAAAACATGAAAGCTGAAAATGAAAAACAAAACAAACCAAAAAAAAAAAAAAAAAAAAGAGGGAGATAGAAGATTTACGTTAAATTTAGGATAGAGTTGAACTAATTACTTCCATTAAATAATGTTTTTTTCCAAGTATTAATTGTTAATTTTATCCTAAAAGCCAAATGACTTCTTATTATTTTGCTACTTGATTTAACCACATTATAAACTATCCTCTTATTTTATGTATATAAAAAATATTGATATAGATATGAATATGGCTATGGATATATATATATATATAAATATAATTTATTAATTCAAAAAAATTTATTGCAATTTTTATTAGCTTATTCCTAATTTTGTTATGTGTCTTAACTCGGCTTAACCACATTGTAAATTACCATTATCTTATTAAAAATAAAATTTTACAATATAAATATAGATCAATAATTACTCTGCCTATATATATATATATTATTAAATAGGCACCTAAATTAAAGGGATAATATCACAAAGACTAAACCTTGAGTTGGGAAATGTATCATGAACGAAAATCAGTCCAAATTCACTGCTATTCGTTTATCACTTGGACCAAAATTGAAGGGAAAATATTCCTTAAATAGAAATTTTACTATAGAAACATTTCTTGAATAATTTAATTTTGATTTTGTCATAATCTTGTTAATCTATATTAGATTTTGTCATAAAATCTATTTAAATTTTATTTTAAAAGTGCCAAGTTGCTTTTTCTCAATATGCCACTTTGCTTAACCTCATGTTTGACTTAATATAATATAGATTAAATATTACAACATATTCATTATTCGTCTGTTTTATTGAGATCAGTTTCAAATAATAGTATTTACTGTATATAACTAATACACCAAAAAGAATTTGTGGCATTAATTGTTGGAGGATCTATATTTTATGTTGAAATTTTCTTTATGCCATTTTATTGAATTTACTTAGATTATTTCAGAGATTATTCATCTAATCATCTTTGATCTTTTAGGATCAAATTATTTGTTTACTAGACACCTAACCAAAAGTACTTTTGCTTTGCATAGAAAGTCAGCTGACATGACTAAGGTAGTAATTAGGTTCTCTATTACTTTTTATAGGGGCAATTACACAGTTAAAATTTGAAATTAACAGGGGTCCGTAAACTAATTTCTGGTATAATCACACCGTGTGAGAGATGATTTTATGTCTCAATCTCATATAAGAAAGGTTTTTAGCTATTAGAAGACAATAATAATTGCAGCAAAAGCATTTTTGAAAAATGTATATTTTTAGCCGCTCGCAAAAATAATAGCCGATAACATATAGTATATTTTTTATATATACGCATATTATATATACTTTTTGGCTAACGAGTGTAATTAGGTTGGACCGACTGATCAATTTTGTATTTTGGCCAAACTTTTATCGGCATTTTATTATTTGCAATTGTATTCATAGGAGTGTTCATAAAAATCTAAATAATTTGCACTAAAATAAATGACTTTTAGCAACATTTATTTGTTGGCAATTACACCATTAAAGTCGCCCTAGAAATGTGTTAATGCTTAACAAGCAGAGTTAGTTTTTTCCGTAAAATGTATTATCTACAAAATGAGTGCATCTAATTCATTTATACGTACATCTTCTCTCTTTGTTCTGATGATCGATACTGTCTTTTCTATTTATTTTTCAGATTTTTAGGTTGTTGGCACTGTCTTCCTGATGTATGTGGTTGTTATTGTTCCATTGCCTCTTTCATCTCCTTGTGCCGAGGGTCTTTCGGAAACAGCCTAGCTCTCTACCCCGGAGTAAAGGTAAGGTGAATGTATACACTACCCTTCTCAAACTGCACACGTGAGATATTATTGGGGTGTTGTTGTACATCTTCTCTGTCCAAGAACCAAAGAAGAAAAGATGTTGGCCATTTTGCGCAAAGCTCCCATGCCTAAGTTAGAGTTTGGCAATCAATAACCTTAACGGAAACAACCTCTTATAGAAATACGGTATAAAACTGTGTACGATAGACCCTTGTGATCCGATTCTTCCCCGATCCTATGCAGAACGGGAGCTTAGTGCACCGACCTACCCTTGTTATTACTCCTTGCCCAAAGTCAGAGACTTGAAACAACCGAACACGACATAATGGACCACCAATCGCTGTTCCAAAACCTACTAATCAGCACTCTAAAAGAAGAGATTGCCCATGTGAAAAAGCAGCTTTTAATTTAGCTTTTCTGAAACTAAAAGGAGTATTCATCAAAAGTACGTACTCCTGTTTGGTTCTAGTAGTAGCTTTTTAGCAGCAATAATAATAATGCATATGAGATTGCCCAAATTTTAGCTCAGTGCTTATACTACTTTTTCCACTGTCACATTTTCACAAGTCCTGTTTATGTGTTCAGTTAGAAAGCAACATCATAGCATGGGCACATAAAAAGAGCTGAAAATAGAGAGCTTATGTTAGAAGGAGTCCAGAACTTAATTGTGGTATTTTTGGACAAGTATGACATAAATATGTATAAAAAAAAAAGTGATCATTCTATATATAATGCGGTTTTATACCGCGCTATATTTTAACGGTGTTTTAACCGTTAAAGTATAGCGTCGTAAATAACCGCGCGTTAGAAGAGGCCATTATTGGGTTCCAGACTCATGTTAGAAGCAATATACAACATATATCTCATATTAATTGTAAAGAATTCCAATTGCAACAATAACTTGGGCTTTCTTAATTAACATCCCAGCCATAAACGCATGCACTTGAATTTCGATGGGTCCGATCGTTTCCCGTCCCGAAGATTAAAACATTGACAAAGACGATATATTGTTGTGTTATCATAATCGATTGTTGATGGATCCGCTTGTATTATTATTATTATCAATTTTCATTACTATTATTATTATTATTATTAATATTATCATTGTTACTATTTCTGTATTACTATTATTTTTACTACTACTAGTACAATACTAAAGAGTAGCTCGTTGTACTAAGCTCCCGATATGCGTGGGGTCGGGGAAGGGCTGGACCACAAGCGTATGTTGTACGCAGCCTTACCTTGCATTTCTACAAGAGGCTGTTTCCACGGCTTGAACTCGTGACCTCCTAGTCACACGACAACAACTTTACTAGTTATGCCAAGACTCCCTTCAACTAGTACCACATTGTTATTATTATTACTTACTTACTATTGTAATTGTTGTTGTCATTAGGGAAAAGGGCCAAATTTGTACCCCTACTGTTGAAAATTATCCATGTTAATACCCCCCTTCTACTTTCCGGCTAAAATAATACATGTCGCTTTTAAAGTAAGAGAATTTGTACCTAAATCTAACGGATCTCCTACGTGGCAACCGGGTCCCCCATAATAATGTGCCAACCAGTCAATATATTGCCAACTAGACTTTTTTAACCCGCCCCATTTTATAATAATTCCTCCTAAAAACAATCCCAGTCGAATAAAAATAGGGTTCAGGCTCAAATTCCCCAAATTCTCTTTCTTCTCCTTTGCTCGACTCTATCCTCTCTCATCTTCATCAATGTCGCAGAGCAGTACTTCTTCTCAGAAAAGGTGTCGATGTGGTATTATTGCCAACCATTTCACATCAACCACTCCCTCTAACCTCGGTAGGAAATTTTACAAATGTGCACGCCCTAAGGTAAGGTGTCGATGTGAATTTGTCTAATCTCTATAATCTTTCTAGTTGTTTTGATTTGAAAAAAAATTGAATCTTTTAAATATTTCTGTGGCAAAATAATTCATGTGGTTATTTCGAATGGGAAGATGAAATATCCACGGATGGTTTCCAGCTTGAAATAAGAGACTTGAAGTCGTCTTTGAATGCCGTTACGACTGAAAGAGACAAGTTGAGAGAAAAATTAATTGACATGGAAGCCATGAACAAATTTGAAGATGCTAAATTCAAAAAATTGGAAAAAAGAGTTGTACAACTAATGATGGTGATAATTGGTTCTTGGGCAATGTTTGTTGGATTCTTTGTTGCCTCGATAATGAAGTAGAATTCATTATGGTTCTTCCTAGTTTAGTTGATTGTTTAGTTAATTATCATTGTGTAGTCAATTGACATGTATTGTTTAGTTTGGTAGGGAACTAGTTAACAATGCAACAGTGTAGTCAATTAAGTAGGGTTCTCGTGTAACTATTTTTTGGACTGAATTTTACCTTTTGTTTAGCTAATGTATTCTGTGGCTTTTGGACTGAACTAGTCAATTTAATTTTCTGTTTTCTGTGGGATCATATTACCTCAAAGTGTTCGACCAAATTTACATTTGTTTTAACATGACTAAAACTGGTGGTAAGAAATTCAGAAATTTGAGACATGTCCATGACTTAATTCTCATGACTAAAACTCGAAATTTAACACAGCAACAGGTTAGTAACATTGACATATAACTGTTACCAATATTGATACCAACTGTCATAATAACACCAACAAACAATAAACACTGTTTTAATTACATCAACCACCAAAACACCAGCAGGTTACTAACATTGACAGCAAACTAATAACACCAATTTTTTAATTACATCAACCACCAAAAAAGAGATGCAACCAGCAAAAAAATGTACTGTCATAGTAGTAATTATGTCAACCAGCAAAGGATAACAACAGTACTGTCATAGCAATAATTACAAGCCTTCTAAACTTCAAATTCACAAAAGCTTCCACTACACAAAAAAGTTGTCCACCTATAGTTCAAGTCACATTAGTTTTGTGACTTGCCATTACCCTTTTTTGTTACAGCTTTCTTTCTCACACCAGATGAGTCACCAACAAAACGGTTTGTCCTTGTTATAGCCGGTATAGTTTCTTGCTGTCTCATAAGCAGTCTTGTCCTTTCTTCAGAGAAACTCCTTGGCCTAATTTTTAGGGCAGAATCTGATTCAAAATCAGGAAACTCAAAATCTGGAGGCACAGTGTTATTGGGAGGTTTCCTTTGGACTGATGAAGTTGGCATAAACTGAAAGTTTGAGGCTTGTACTGGATGACTTGACTGACTTGATTGACTTGCTTGACTGAATAGTGGTGCTGAAAGATCTATGTACTCCTCAGCTGGTATATTTGCAGCAAGTGGTGACATGGGTTGTTCATCATTATTGTCTTGAGTTACTAAACATTTTTGCCTCTTTGCTTGCTTGCCCTTTTTCTTACTTGCCATTGGTTGCTTTCCCTTAGAATTTTATTTAACAAATATGTAAGAGTAAATAGGTAACAAATAGGTCAATAAAATAGACAGTATTGGAAAAAAAGTATTACCTTTGCACAGCCCCTGGCACTGTGTCCAGGCTGACCACATGTGGAACACTTCATTATCCTCCCCTTCCTGGACTGCATCCATTCACCTTGTCTATTAACTGTTTCATTTTTTTCTCTTGTTATTTTGACTTTAGGCCTGCTAGTCATCTTAACAAATTCTCGTTGTTCCATTGCATGAGATGCTTCAACCTTCCAGAATTTTTCTCCTCTCACTGGTTGAAGTTTATGTGAATATGCTAGGAGATAGGCCTCTTTGGAGTACCACCAGTGTATTCAGTCAAAAGATTCACCTTGCTATATTGCATTGCTTTGATTGCATGAGGACAAGGGATTCCATTAAGGTCCCATGTCTTACATGTGCATCTCTTGGTGATCATATTCACTATGTGTCTGTTACCATCTTCACTCACTTCATACCCTTCTTAACCATTAGAATGAACATGACACTTGTTTGCAATCTTCAAGTATTGGTTATACAGTTGTATTGTTTGGGGACTGAATACATTACTCCATGACATCACATCAGATTCATGTTCCCTTAGCAAGTTCATAACCTTTACTCTAATATCCTCAACTATCTTTATAATTGGCTTGAATCTTGATTCCTTGATCCATGAATTAAATGACTCAGTTAGGTTATTGTCCACTGAGTAGTTCTTGCAAACAGTTCCAGAGTATGCTCTACTCCAACTTTCAGGTGGGTACTTCATCAAATGTTCAATAGCCTCTTTTCCATCTTCATCCACTTGTGTCATATTCCTTAATTGGTCTTTAAAATCTTCCTCATATGTGCTACATGCAGCCTACCATAAGTACTTCTTATATTCCCCATGTCCCCATTTTTTGCACCAATTTGCCTCTATGTGTCTTACACAATATCTATGGTGTGCTTCAGGAAGAACCAAGTGGACTGAATCAATCAAACTCTTAAAATGGAAAAACAGTAAAGATATGCATTAGTAACTAAATGTAAAAGTAAACTAAACGCAACAGTTATGAGTTATGAATCAGAACACTAAATGAAAAAAGTAAAATAAATGCAACAGTAGACCAATCTCAAGTTAACTAAAAGCAAACAGTTATGAGTTATGAATCAGTAAACTAAATGAAACAATACACTAATGCAACAGTAGACCAACAATGCAACAGTGAAGAGCAACAGTGAGATGCAATAATGCAACAGTAAACAGTAAACTTAGGAATTGAAGGGCTCATACCTTTTGCATATCTGAAATAAATGTGATCCCTTCTCCCATTTTGAGGTCCAATGAATGTTGTAGCAGCCTTAAGAACCAACTCCATGTCACTTTGATCTCTTTATCAACAACAGCCCAAGCTAAGGGATAAAAGTGCCTCCTGGAGTCTTGAGCAACAACTACTAGCAATTGACCCTTGCATTTTCCTTTCAAAAAAGTTCCATCCAAGCCAATGAATAGTCTCAACCCACTCTTAAACCCCATTTTCAATGCATGAAAACAGATGTACATTCTTAGGAATCTTCTTTTACCTTCACTAAGTGCATCCTTTGAAATATTAATCACCACATCTGTTCCTGGATTACTAGACCTTAATTCATTAGCATACGCCTCAAGCTTATTGTACTCATCTGCAAAACTACCCTCCATTTTCTCCAATATCATTCTCTTGGCTCTTTTACACTTTGAATGACTAACATTGATGTTAAATGCAGCTTTTACACTTGTCATCATCTCCTTAATTTTAATCTTAGGATTATCTTGAAGCCCTCTCTTAAAGTAAGCAGCTATGATTTTTGCATTCATCCTATGGTTATCATATGCAGTATTACACTTAAGTTCTTCCTTTAATGTCTTGAATTTAACACCAGGACCTTTAGAGTCTTTGAAAATATGACAGACAATGGGGCAATCTTCATCTAAACATCTGTACCTAAGCTTTTGGGGGCAACTCTTAAGTTGTTTTAACTCATAACCATTAGCAAGGGAATACAGGTTGATGAATTTTCTAGCTTCTGGAATGTCTTTGAATGTCATGGACTTGTGTAACTCCTTATACTCAGTCAATTTATCAGATATCTTCCTCTCTTTTTGTGTATGCAGTAGTTCTAATGAATCAGATTCACTGTCAGAATTATCTGAAGAATCAGAAGACTGACAGCCATGTTCTTCACTGTCATCTGAACTACAGTCAGTAGCAGCATCAAGTTCTACTATGTTTGACTCAATGTGATGGACTATATTATGAACATTAATACTTAACTCACACTCATCTACAACAAAGAAGTCAATAACATTAAACTGATCACTAACCAAAGACAGTAGAGTCCTAACGCCTTCGTCACTTTCTATTTCATAATATTTACCACTAGGCCCATTCATAATTACTTGTTAAACTCCAATAAACCCCAACTTAGAAGTAAATTCATTTATTAAATAGTTATAAGACAATTGGTCAGAGTTAAAAACTTTAATAGTGTGCACAAGCTTCCTTGAGTATAAGACTTGTGGATTATATATCCAATCACCACCATAATGAAAGATTAGATCCAATAAGACCATTGCATATAAGCTGCAGAATAAGAAAGGGAAAAAATTAACAAAAAAGTAACATTACAACCTATATAACATGCTGACAAAGTGGAGGATAGAATAAAGGCATAAAGTGAATACAAAGATACATAAACAAACAAAAAAAATAGTGGGCTGCCACACATGAAGACACAACTACAATAAACAAAGAGATGATGTGGGACTAAGTATATAAACAAAACAAAAAAAAAAAGAAGAATCTGGCCCACTTGTCTCTTAACTCAACACAATTGTATAAGAAATAGGGGACCAAACACCCAAAATAAGAGCATCAAAGAAACAGATCCAATACAAAAGGGACCCCTTTTCTGTCAAATACCATATATGTAGGACCACAAAAATTGAAACCCTAAACCGGAACAAAAAGAAAATACCATATAGGGATGATTCCAATACAAAATATAAACCATAAACCACCAGTAATAAAGACCAAAAAAGGAAAATAAATTTAGTATGAACAGACCACATGCAAACAAAAACAACCAAAATCAGACACACCTCCTAACTAAAAAAATACATATCTACATGAATCAGTCAAAACCCTAGTCAAAGAAACAAAAAATCAAAACTAAATGCAACGATATGCTTTTGTCCATACCAAAAACAAACGAAAGAAATGACGATTTACTAAATTTAATAAGGAAATAGGTACCTTCGTATGCATCCACGATGAAGACGATGGAGACAATTTTTACAGTGAAGAGAGAAGGTGAGAGATTTTTCTGGAAATGAAGGTGAAAGGTTTTGACCGGGTTGGGATTGTTTTTAGGGGGAATTATTATAAAATGGGGCGGGTTATTATATGGGGCGGGTTAAAAAAGTCTAGTTGGCAATATATTGACTGGTTGGCACATTATTATGGGGGACCCGGTTGCCACGTAGGAGATCCGTTAGATTTAGGTACAAATTCTCCTACTTTAATAACGGCAGGTATAATTTTTGCCAGAAAGTAGAACGGGGTATTAACGTGGATAATTTTTAATAGTAGGGGTACAATTTTGGCCTTTTTCCCTTGTCATTATTATCTAGGAAACTTAACGTAAGTAGTAGCAAAGGTAAATATTTTGTTCTAACTAGAGGCCCACAAGATGCAATGAAGAAAGGGACTTCAAATCAGGCCCAAGAAAAGCCTAGCATTTTCAGCCAAGGCTAGCTCACCAGACTAATGGCCTGTTTGGCCAAGCTTCTTTTGAGGTAAAAACATTTTTTTTGGTTAAAAGTGTTTTTTTCTAAAATTAAGGTGTTTGGTCAAGCTTTTGAAAGGAAAAAAAATGCTTTCAGGAAGAAGCAGAAGCAGTTTTGGAGAAGCAGAAAAGTGTAACTTTTCTCCAAAAGTACTTTTTTTTTAAAATACACTTAAAAACAGTTTTTTAAAGCTTGGACAAACACTAATTGCTGCTCAGAAGTACTTTTCAAATTAATTAGTCAAACACAAACTGTTTCTCAAACACTTTTGAGAAAAAACAATTTTCAAAATAAGCTGATTTTTACAGTTTCGCCAAACGGGCTGTAAGTTAGTCCATCTGCACAATCCAATCAGCCCAAAATAGGTCCAGCTCTTTTAAACACCACTCTTTCGGATCTCAAAAATTTCACATTTAATTACCATTGGAATCTTCGTCGTCTGTAATAATATCACAGGACAATTTTTTTTTTCTTTTTTACTTTCTTCTTTCTTGTTCAAAAGTACAACAAATCTCTCAATAGCAGGTAAAGTTTCGCCACTTCTGGGAAAAAATCTTTACTTAGCCATTTTTGGCTTAAGGATTTCTGCTCTTTTTTCCCTTTTTCTGTTCAAATTTCAATTTTTTTTTGAAGAGTTTTGAAACCCTCCCGCCTAAATGAACCCTAATTTTCCTCTATAAATATTCTCTTCGAAACCCAGTTTCGACAGCCCAAGAACACAAACACAATAGAATTAAAAACTCTTAGCTTTCCGATTCCGAAAATTCTTGAATATCAATCCTTCAATTTCAATACCATCTTACACAGTCAGAATATTACCGAAGTTTTACGTTGCATTTATTAACAACATGGTAACATGTAACTATGTGTTCAAAGGTCAAATAGTTAATGTTATCATGTTGTTTATAATGACAATCTAACAAAAATCAAACTTTGGACTGGCG
Organism: Nicotiana sylvestris; assembly: GCF_000393655.2. Lineage (NCBI taxonomy): Eukaryota > Viridiplantae > Streptophyta > Magnoliopsida > Solanales > Solanaceae > Nicotiana > Nicotiana sylvestris. The sequence goes on from NC_091058.1 coordinate 2,498,311, forward strand.
GGTAAAATCTAGTGCTGTGAAATCATCATTTACTTCTAGGCTATGGAAATCGAAATCGTTACAACATTTGGAGACCTTTGAGTATTCTGAAAAACTTTGGGAAGTAATGTTGTTACACATCATTTTAAATTGTTTAAATAACAACATTTTGGCAATTTTGGGTTTGATTAAAGTAAAGGAAATCTCTATTTAAATTATAAGTATACAGCCAAACCTCTCTATAACTAACAGCGTCGTTTGTTCCGAATATTTTTGGATGTTATAGCGAAATGTTGTTATAGATAACATATATTATAACATAACAAGAAAATTGATTATGGAAAAACTTGGTTTTTATAATAAAGTGTTGTTATATAGGGATGTTGTTACAAAGAGGTCTGACGGTATAAGGAATAAAATTATTAGACTAGTGTCCAATGTCAAACTACATTAAAGGCTATTTTGAGAAGGGCATGCAGTTCGAGCCTAACAATGATGAGTAATTTACGGTTGCATTTTTTTACATTTTAAAGGAATAAACTTTGAATTTGAAGTGTAAAGAGTATTCTCTAGGAGCCAAACAAGGTTGCAGTCTTTACATTCAGGTTTAGTAACCTAGATGTTTCATTCAATCTTTCCAAAACTTGATGTTCTCTGGTTTATTTTTCTGTTGAATACGTAAGATAAGATAGACAAAGTATTTAGTTGTTTGAATGTGAAGTAAATTTAACACATTCTAGCCAATCACTCTGTTATTAAAGGCCACTCTTGTAATTTGTCTGGTCGAATATTTATATCAGAAGTCCTCTGCAGAGATGGTTTCTACTAGGGAAGTAGGCCTTGTGTGAAGATTGAATTCAATCATTTGAAGAAAACCTTAGTATAGTGTCATCAACTTTTATGTTTTAATATCACCAGTGGATCTGTAAAATAAGCAGTCAGTCTTGTTAGGGATCGGATCAATGTTGAATTTACTATTTTCCCTCCTATGTAAAAGTCATTGAAGATTTTGATGAGTTGAAATGCACAGATATTGCATTTCCATACCCTTTTTGCTTTATCTTATTTCCATGATAGACATTGCTCTGTTTGATCACAGATTTCAGCTACTATAACTAAAAATGCAAAAAAGAAAAACCACTGGATTTGCAATAGCAATATGGAGTACTTATTATTTATTACCCGAAAACTCAGATTAAGAACTGTTTCATAAGCTGTGAGCTGATACAGAAGCATATGCTACGGCTTTGAAAAATAAGTGCACAACATCAGCTACAGCACATACTTAAGTTTTAAAATAGAATACACTGAAACTGGAAGCAAGTGCACACTGCACCGCAAGACATACGACAAATTTCTTCCTTCCCATCACCAAGTAGGTTTTATTTCCTGGAATTGCAGATCTAGCTGGTGATCGATGCCTCAGTCCGCATACAAACACAATTAGTGGCGCCGTATAGCATAACCCAGCTTCTTCTTTTTTTCCTCGGAATAGCACAAAATCCAGTTATTTCAGCCATGAAGGTAGTTGTTCAGCGTTCACCAGACTTCCTCCTCTCAATCGCCTAGTGGGGATTAGTTGTGTTCTGACACAATACAATCACATTTCTCTCTCGACTAACCGCAAATGCCACAATTGGTGCGAGTTCTAAGGAGTCTAACCCTCTGCCGAGCTCCACCCAGCCTGCATTTTCTTTAATTCAGAATATTCTTACTGACAAAGCCTCCCTGGTAGGAGATCAGCTTCAAATCTGCCATTTACTTCCAATTCCACATTCATCAGATTACAATGACACCATGACCAGTCACTAATCAATACTCGAGAGCTCGATTTGACTTGATGCTTAAAGATAAAAGTATTGCCTACCGTGCATTCTAGCCACAGAGGAAGAAATGGCAACTTGCCTGCTTATGAAGAATAGGATTTTCCAGAGGAACGGTCATCCTCTCCAGGCTCTCTTGGTGATCCAAAAGTTGCCTACAGCAATCTAGACAAACCAAGTCGAAACTGAATAATTCCTCATATTCACAATTGTTTAAGCACCGCCCACAGTTGATACAACGTTTAATGCAGATAGTACAAGCTCTGCACAACTGAGTGGTAGATTGCTTTTTTTGGCAACTCTCTGAGGGGCAATCATAGACTAGTCTAAGTTGCTGGCATTTCGGGCATATTTCAATATCAATAGCTTGATCATCATCAGACAACACAGATAACTGGCCGCCTTGGAAAAACCGTGGTTTACGAGTAGTTGGCAGCTTGCTGCTATCGACATCTAACAAGACCTTGAACTCCTCGAAGTGTTGGTTCGTCATACCAAATAATCCATCAATACCTAGGTACTTAAGGGTGGGTTTTCCTGCAGGCTTGAAGACCTTTAAGTTACCGAGAACACCATCAGCTGTGAGTCTCCCACATCCTGGGACGCTTAGCTGCATTGAGAAAGTAAACACAAGACATCAGAAAACTATAATAAGAATAAACACATGAAATATTATTATAAAAACATAGGAAATGAAGAATATACTAAGGTATTCACAAGCTTTGATGAACTCCCTGAAAAGGTAATACCAAGAGGAATAGCAGCTTATTTTGATTGGAAAACAAGGGAAAAACTAGTTAGACATTATGTCTCACTATTTCTCTCACAATTCATTGCTCATCAAATTTACTCTGCAGGAAGCCGTTGATACCACGTCCAGCATGACATGAAGAACAAAAATAATTTGTTCCTTAATAAAATATATCAATAAAAATTATGCACACAGCCCTACCTCCAAGAACAAGACTATTGGTCTCTTGGTCTATCAGAATTGCCCCCAAATTGCACCACTCGTTTCAGTAATTTTTTATAAAGACCACTAATTTCAGTAATATAAGGCTAAATAGGTGGTTCCACTATACCGACTGTCCTTTTCAACACACTATCTCCAGTCCTTTAAATTCTGCTAAAAGGCCTCTAAAAACTTTTTTCAAATGATATTTTTAGCAATAAATGATTTTATTTTCAGCAATAAATATTTTAATAAGGAATTATAATATCTTTTCAAAAGTTTGAACTACAACTGTACTATGATATCTAGCAGCATAATTACACTGTAGAGGCAGCATCAGATGCAATAGATACCAGAAAAGTAGACTAACACGGGCACTGAAAAGGGAAGAAACAAAGGAATGCAATAGTGAAGGATCCTAATATCCACTCTCATGAACAGTTAAATACTAAGCACTACATCTGAAATACGCACATCCAAGTTCAATCAATTACAATTTTTGCACACCTTGAAAGTTTGTTACGTGGGGCAAATAAGGTGAGAGTAGAACAAGTAATTAACCAATAATAAGAACACCAAATACATCTGTAATGCAAGCCTTACATTCATTATGAGACTCTACGAATCATAGTAATTCTACTTTTAGTAACACAAGATAACGTCTAATAAGAAACTACAATGAGCAAAAGTATCAAATATAGTTAAGTAACCAGCAAAAGATAACAGCTGACCTTTTTCAGGCTAGGATTCCTTTCAAGCACACAATTCAAACCATTATCAGTGATCTTTGAGCAGTGCACAAGACTCAGAGAATGAAGATGACCTTGAGCCCTGTCTGTCAACTTTATAAGAATTTCATCTGTGATCTTACAACTCAATGGATGATCAACGTGAATATTTCTCCACAGAAGTGGATCACCATGTACCACATCTCGTAAAGGTTTGCAAACTCTTTCAACAGAAAGAAGGTCCCTCAAGCCCAGATAACTAAGGGCCAAAAACAGTGCATCTGAAGGAGCACCTCCATCGCCATTACGATGATCATTCACGCCTGACTGATCTTTGTGAGCAGCATCTCTAAAAACCCAATAACTAGAATTTATAATCTCCTCCATCTCAACGTCCATACAACCAAAAGAATCGTGCAATCCCTCTCCTATATCAATCTCAGAAGCATAGGAGTTTTCACCTATGTTCTGGACACCCACATCCTGGTGAATTCTCATAGACCCATTTAGAACAATATTAAGTTCCGTAAACATTTGAGTGTCAACCTCAATCTCATCTGCGCAGAAACCAAGATTCTTTAACCCAAAATCCTTGTCAAAATCCTCTAACCAACCAGTGATGGCCGTAACTTTGGTACTAATATCCATACCAAAAGGATCCTGAGGCAACAAATCAACAATATCATCATCAGAAACCATCTTAGTTTTTTCATCTTCGCGATCCCGAAAGCTGCCCTTTTCACAATTTTTCAAACCCCAAAAATCACTAATATCATCAGAAACCATCTTAGTTTTTCCAGCTTTGTTGTGATCATGAAGGTTTTCAATTTCACAATTCAAACCCCAAAAATCACCAAAACAATCAAGCTTCTCATTTGGGCATTCTCTGTCAAAATACCTATTACACCTATCAAACTCGAGCCCAGCTAAAAATTGTTCGTGTTGATTCACGGCCATAGCTTTCTACTCTAAATATATTCACCCGATTCTACAAGAAAACCCTCAATTCTCGAATGCATACTAAAATAAAAGCACCCAAAGATTTCACAGAGTTTCTTGTGAAAAAAAACCCTAATGGGTCAATCAAAATTAAACCAGATTGTTCCAATCAAACCCCACATTCCGATATTTAAACAGCAATTAATCTAAATACCCAATAGAAAGAACATATCCCCAGCTACGTGATGCACATATTTACGGTGTATTACACAAATCTAGGGTTAGATTGCACAAATAAAATGTAAACTAATATGAGAGAGAGGTGATGATAAAAGGTTTTTTTTTTTTTACCGTATTACCAGAGAGTGATGACCGCAGTTAATATGTATATACAATATAAAACCTATACAATAATCTGGATGGAATGTATAGGTAAATTTCTGTATCTACATACTGTGGTTCTATAAGAATCGCTAATTCTGATGGAGGAGAAAGAAAGAGGAGAGAGAAAGGGTTTGTGTAATGTGGTATGTATAGGTGTCTCTCTCTAAGCTATAGGTGTCGATTGGTAGGGGGTTGGTGTGGCGCGAGAGACTTGTTCCTTTGGATTACCTCCTCTTTATTAGGGCTTAAGTTGGGCCTGGACTTTTTCTACTCAGCTTTTGGGCTTAACGTATTCACTTGGGCCTTCTTGCTCTGCAGAACCTCATACAACACATCGATCAACTAAGTCTCAATCTCAAATTAATTAAAGCACTATAGTGTAGAGCCTAGTAATTAATAGTTTGCCTAATTACTATTCGTAGCTACTGTTCAACTATTACTAGCGTGTATCACTTACATTTAAACTAAGCCTGTCAAACGGACCGGATTAACTCGTTTCCGGACCGGCCCAGACCGGTAGTTAGGGGGCCAGATGGGCTGGGTTAGGGGGTTAGAGGGGTTGGTTCGTTTACCTAAATAGATCAGGTTAACCGGACTGGTCAAACCCGGTCAACAAAAATTACTATTAAATCGGCCCAAACCGGTTTAACGGCTAGAAATCTAGAAAAAAAATAAAGGTGATATGACCGTTGGCAACGGTCAAATGTCTTTTGTCCGTTGCCCCACGGCGGGATTGCACAAATAGTCTTTTTTGGACAATTTTTTTTAAAAAATAAGACTTTTTATAATTGCTAATTTAGCCATTTGAAAAACTATAAATACACCTCCCCCTTCTCTTCTTCATTTCTTCACTCATCTCTCATTTCTCAAACTCATATTCTTAATTATCATTCTATAATTCTTCATCTAAAGTGCAATCAACTATTTGGCTCTCATTTTTTAAAATTTAATTTATCGTATTATTTATTATTTGAAGTTTGAACAATTGAACTTCAAACTTTGAACAATTGACGTTTCTCCGTGGCAGCATTGGAGTTGCGAAATCATCAAGTGTTCAATTTATTGCCGAATTCGATGCATTCCCTCCAACTCTTTCTCTTATTTACTATTTTATTTATATTTTTAATTTTTGCTAGTAGTTAAATTTTCACAATATGTTTAATGCTGCAAAAAAAGTTTGTAATAAGGTTACTAATCGGGGTAATCGGGGAAATAGAAAAAGAGTTACTACTTTAACGTCTGGTAGTAATTTAAATGACTCTATACATTTTTCTGAAACATCGCCTAAAAATAATATAGATTATGAACAATTACAAGAAGATTTCGATATAGAAGATAATGAATTAGAAATTGAAAATGAGACACCACTTACACCTAGTAGTGTTGGAGTTAGTAGCAGGGGTGGTGGTCGTGGTGCTAGTAGTAGATCACCTGTGGCCCCGACTACTAATCGGAGAAAAAGAAGTAAGGTTTGGAATTTTTTTGATGAAATAGAGAATAGTAATAAAGTTAAATGCAGACTTTGTAATGATGATTTTAAACATAAGACTGGAGGACAATTTGGGGGGAGTGGGACACTTAATAGACATATGAGAATTGAGCATCCTATAGAATGAGGCTCTGATTTAGATGAAAATCAAGCAACTCTAAACCCTAGTACTGAAGGACTTATGAAATATGATAAAATGAAGAATCGTGAGGAGTTAGCAAGAATGATTGCTTTGGTTGTCTATCTTTTTCTTTTGTTCTTCATCATATCTTATTATGTATATTCAAAGGATTTATAATCCTTTATTTAAAGGTATCCCTAGAAGTGCTTGTAGATTAGACATCTTTAGACTTCATAGACAATATCAAACATACATACGTTATTTGTTTGACCACCTTCCTTGTAGAGTTTCTCTAACTTCTGATATTGGCCATGTTATTAATGGAAATAATTATTTGATAATTAAATGTCATTGGATAGATGATAATTATTGTATGCAAAAACGTATTATCGCTTTTAAATATGATGATGATCAGAGTCATACTGTTGTTTTATAAGTACTACTATTTGCGAAGTTGTTGAATTTTGTAATATTAATAAAAAAGTATTGTGTATGTCTTTTAATAATGCTTCTAACAATAATGTCGCAATTTTAATATTAAAACTGCATTTGCAACTACCTCTTGACGAAATTTTTCATGTTAGGTGTGCATGTCATGTTTATAATTTAATTATCAAAAATGGCCTTGATTTATTTTCAACTGAGATTACTCATGTTAGAAGAGCAGTTGGTGTTATTCAAGGAAATAATAGACAATTTAAGAATAAGTGTACCGAGCATAACCTTAACTCTAGATTCATGCCAGACGAAATTGTTACTAGGTGGAATTATACATACTTATTTTTAGAATGTTGCTACAAATATAGATTGCCAATAACTGAAGTTGCTAATGTGCATTGTACTGATCCAAATCGTATATTAATAACTACTACTTGGGAGGCCATTAATGGTGTTGTTAAATTTTTACATAAATTTTATACAACTACTGTTGATTTTTCTGGAGCATATTACCCTATTGTTACTATGGCTTTAGTACATATAGCTGAAATTTTTTTTCTACTCTCTGAATTTAAGAAGACAGAAAAATAGAAGGATGCTGTTGAAAAAATGCAAGCAAAATTCAAAAAATATTTCTTTCTAACTCATCCAATTTACTTAATTGGTATTGTTTTAAATCCTTCTATTAAGATGTCTGATTATCACCAATTAATCAATGCTTTATATACTTATATGGAGATTGGACCAACTGAAACCTCAGATATATATGTTTGTTTGAACAAGCTAAATAATTATTTACAAAACTTATATAATTATAATGCAAGTATATTTGATGATGTTGCTCTTAATGTATGCAATGTTAATCCCACTATGTATTGTACCACTTCTACCACTATGGATGATCATAAAAGCCTTGATAGTTTTAATATTTTTTCTACATTTTCTAACACTCAAACAAGTAGCAGGTACATTGATGAACTTCAATTCTACTTGCAAAATCAAAAAGAGTCTCGCACAAAGGAATTTCACCATTGGGATGGTGGAATGAGAATGAAAAGCAATTTTCTGCTCTTTCCGCTATGGCTCGGGGACGTGCTGAATGTGTCAATTTCAACTGTTGCATCAGAGAGTGCATTTAGTCAAGCAAGACAATAACTTGGAGACACCCGTCACTCATTGGGAAGCAATGCTTTGGAAGTTTTAGTATGTTTCAGAGATTGGATTAGATCGGAACGAATAAATCAGGGACGTGAAGATGTTGATAGACCAGAAGACGAGGAACTTGGAGATATATTAACACATAGTAATCCATCTGAATTTATCACTCCAGAAGATGGCCAATAAGTTCATATTGATTATGAAGAACTTACTAAGGCAATGCAAAACCTTTGAATTTACTTTTTTTTCGTTAATTTACTTGTTGTTAAATGTAAACTTCAATTTGTAAGTTTGAAATAAAAAAAGCACTTGCAAATTATAAGTGCAATTTTTTTCCATCTTCATTGTATTCTACTATCTTAAATTCTTAATGAAATATTCAAAATTTCAAATATAAAGATTTTAAATGTCTTTGCATCTTTTTATTCAAACACTCTTTTTATAAGATTATTTTTTAATTTTATATTTTACTTTATATTAATATAAATTATAATAGTTATACAAAACACCAAAAAAAATACTAACCCGGCCCGCGCCCTTGGACCGTAACTCTTACGGTTCATTTTTTATCCTGATGGAACCGGACCCGTTAAGCCCGATTTTGAATAACCCGTAACCAGCCCGGATTGGAAACCGGTCGGTCTCTTTTTTTCCCAACCTGGCCCGACCCGCCCCATCCGTTAAACACCCATAATTCAAATGCACAACGAATACAACCTGTGTCAACTGTATTCGTACGCGCAACAAATACAACTTGGATCAACTGTATTCGTTCACACAATTGTATTTATTTGCACAATGATTACAACATGTATCAATTGTAACTAAGGTAAAATATAAAGGTGTATACAAATGATACAACTTGTATCAACTGTATTCGTTCGCGCAACAAATACAACTAACGCGAAATACATAAACACAAAAAAATAAAATGCTCTTATTGAGACTCGAACTCAAGACTTTCGCTAACAAAGCTGACCCTCTAAAGAATTAACGTTGTATATTTTTCTGGATGGATAGATGTGGAGGGTATTTATAAACCATTTAACAAACGATAGAGGTAGTTTTGGCCCTTTTTCCGTTGAAAGTTTACTATATGAATATATTTTATCCGTTTATGTTCAAAGGTTCATTATAATTACTCTTACACTAGTCATTAATCACTTGAAATCTTGTCCAAATTTGAAAGATATAGTTTGTTTCCTTTGAAAATAAGATTCATGTGTATAAATATGATTCGCGTGTATAATATCGTTTTCTTCGAAAGTAACTAATGTTCCCAATAAATGTACTCTCTCGTAAATATTATGTTTCGGCGCACAACATAATCCAAACATTTGAGTTGTTTCCAAAGTTTTTTCACAATTATGAATGCCATGAGTAAAACATAATTTAGTTATTTTGGTTGCAAATCACTAACGAAAGTTGTACTCTTAAATGCTGTTAAATTACTATTTCTTTACAAGATTGAAGCTAAAAAACTTTTTATTATCTCCCCACCATCTTCACTTTCTTCCATTCTTTTAAATTTCACTAAAATTTTAAGATCATAGAATAGTTAGTATGAAATCACATGATTTTTTATTAGGAAGAAGGTTACAAAGTAAGACTAATTTTGTACGCCAACAAGATATGTATAATGTTTTATATATTGCTTTCGATCATGTCTCATTCACTTTTCTCTATTAACTTTGTTTTTGGTCGCTTTCTCATCATTTCAAATCATTTGTGAAAGTGTACCAAATTAGTACCTTAATTTTGGCTTCTCTTGCCAAGTAATTACATTTTATAAGGGACCAATACAAGTGATTATTATTTTTTTGTCGAATAAATTGCCAAATAACAATTCGATTGGTAATCTAATACTAATTGCCTCTGGTATCCGTCATTATCATATCTCAATGCAATTTTGCACATCTATTTATTTAATATAAAAGCCACTAGCTAGCCGAGAGTCTATTAAAAATATGGGTGTTTAATGGGTGGGCCGGGCTGGGTAGGGAATTTTAGTATCCGTACGGGTTATGATCCGGACCGGTTACGGGTTGGGCATACCGGGTTTAACGGGTTCGGGTTCATCCGGGTAAAAATTGAACCGTAAGGGTTACGGGTTGAGGGGGCGGGCCGGGTTTAGTATTTTTTTTAATTTTTTTTTTTGTATTTTGTATAACTATTGTAAGTTTGTATTAATATAAAGAATACAAGGAAGATGGAAAAAAATTGCAAGTGCTACATTTATTTCAAAATTCAAACTTACAAATTGAAAGGTTTACATTTAACAACAAGTAAATTAACCAAAAAAGAGTAAATTCAAAGGTTTTGCTTTGCCTTAGTAAGTTCTTCATAATCAATATGAACTGAGTGACCTTTTTCTGGAGTGTTAAATTCGGATGGGTTACCATGTGTTAATATATCTCCAAGTTCCTCGTCTTCTGGGCTGTCAACATCTTCACGTCCTTGATTTCTTCGTTCCAATCTAATCCAATCTCTGAAACATACTAAAACTTCCAAAGCATTGCTTCCAATGAGTGACGGGTGTCTCCAAGTTGTTGTCTTGCTTGGCTAAATACACTCTCTGATGCAACAGTTGAAATTGGCACATTCAGCACGTCCCGAGTCATAGCAAAAAGAACAGAAAATTGCTTTCCATTCTCATGCCACTATCCCAACGGTGAAAATTCCTTTGTGCGAGGCTCTTTTTGCTTCTGCAAGTAGAATTGAAGTTCATCAATGTTCCTACTACTGGTTTGAGTGTTAGAAAATATAGAAAAAATATGAAAACTATCAAGGCCTTCTTCATCATCCACAGTAGCAGAAGTGGTACAATGCATAGTGGGATTAACATTGCCTACATTAAGAGCATCATCGTCAATTACATTTGCATAATAATTATATAATTATTGTAAATATTTATTTAGCTTGTTCATACAAGTATATAAATCTGGGGTTTCAGTTGGTCCATTCTCCATATAAGTATATAAAGTATTCATTAATTGGTGACAATCAGACATCTTAATAGAAGGATTTAAAACAACACCAATTAAGTAAATTAGAGGAACTGGAAAGAAATATTTTTTGAATTTTGCTTGAATTTTTTCAACAACATCCCTATATTTTTCTTTCTTCTTAAATTCAAAGAGTAGAAAAAAAATTTCAGCTATATGTACTAAAGTCATGATAACAGTAGGGTAATATGCTCCAGAAAACTCAACAGTAGCTGTATAAAATTTATGTAAAAATTTAACAACATCATTAATGACCTCCCAAGTAGTAGTTGTTAACATACGGTTTGGATCAATACAATGCGCATTAGCAACTTCAGTTATTGGGAATCCATATTTGTAGCTGTTTAACCAAAAATCTGAGCATTTGGTCAAAGCTAAAAAGAAATTCGGGTTACTGATAATCAAGAGACAAAAATAAAATATTTTTAAGAATGATGGTAAAACAGCAGATAGTTTTGTATTTCAATGAATTCTCAATAGTATTCTGTGTCCTTACAAATGATGATACTTCTTCCTTTTATAGATAATTCTAGGTAAAGGAATGAAGTCTCAGCTTTAATGATATAATTATGAGTAATAAATGACATTAAATAAGCCGTTATACAATCATTCCTATTAAATACCAATTTTCTAACGTATCAAGTATTTAATAATGAATTTGGACTCCTTTCTGTCATCAGATCTTTGTCTTTAATGCCTTCTAATCCGTTGGCTGTAAATAATTTAAATTGGTATGAGACTCGTATCTATACTTTGTCTAGTGCCTATTTAAATTCTTCTTCCCGTGGCTGTCTCCATCCGTGCCTCTTAGTCAATTGTTGCGCTTTGACCATTTAACTAAACCACGTGTCATGCCTCATCATCTTTAATATAAACTCAGTTTTTTCCCAATACAGATAGTCCCCCCACTTTCCATTTATTTATCAATTAAATAATTGGGAAGTTGATCTTCATAAAAAAGGAATTTTTGCCACAGTTAATGCTTATGACAGTATTAACGCCTCAGTAGTCTTTTCCATTTAATGTTCTGCCCATGTGTCATTTTCTGATTGATTCCGCTATTTACACCCTTTTTCGAGACTTCTTCATTCTCACTATTCACGAAGTGATAGCTGCCTTTATTATAGGCTTTCCATCATTACACTTCTAAGGTTGACGGTTCCCATTATATACATAACTTTTTCTTCCTTTGTCTTCTTCACAAATCTTCAGCAAACACTTTCTTCTTTCTTTCGACTTATCCTTCCTAACAATGTCTTCTTCAAACCCTAACCGTAAAAAAGTTCCAATTCTAGACCAATTCCCCAACGCCCCTGTTAGACATAGAAGAGGCGGAGGAGGTAGGCTTCGAACAGGGTTAGAATCTACTCGAGGCGTCTCCTCTGGTTCTTCTTCAAGGAGTTCTATCCCAAAGGCCCCCTCTTCTAAAAGTAGAGAAATTCTTGATTCTTCTCAAGAACCCTCAGTTGATGAGATAGTTCCCAGCTATTTGTCTTTTGAAAGTGACAAAACGTCTCTTCAAAAACAAATTGCAAATTTAGAAAAAGCCGATACTTACCCTACGTTAGTAACCGAGCTTACAATCCCCACCATAAGAAAAGATTGTAACTGGAAGGATAGTCTTCGAATGTCAATTCCTTCCCCAAATCAAAGAATTTCCTCCTTTAGAAGTGGGTATTCTTTTGTTTATACTTACCCCTTCACTTTAGGTTTTAATCCTCCGATTGACCCAGTTATTCTTGATTTTTGCCGTTTCTTTACAATTTGTTTGGCCCAAATCGGTCCACTAGTGTGGAGAACAGTGGCTTGTTTGAGATATTTATCCTCCAAAGCCAATGTCAATTTCACCTTCTCTCACCTCATTCATTTGTACCACCCTAATTTAATACGTCATGGGGTTTTTACCTTAACTGCAAGGAGCAAAAAAGTTCTGGTAAATCCTGAAGATGACAAAGATCGTGGATGGTATATCCGTTACGTTGCTGTTCGTACGGTGGACTTGATTGGCGAAACAAATATTCCCTTCCCTGAGAAGTGGAATTTTGAACGTAGGTTTTCTTTTATTTACCGTACCTACTTTTGAGAATTTCAAAAGAAATTTTGTTTTTAACCTCGTCTCTTCTTGGTTTTTTGTAGCAACCATGGGAGATGTGGAACCTATTCCCAACTTCCGTGGTTGGGTAGACTCACTTTTGAAGATTGTTTCTAGGGAGCAAAGAACTTGGAAATCAATTTCTTCCTTACATGGCTGGAAGGTCAAAACACATGGTATGCCCTTTTTTACATGTTAAGCATTCTTTCCTCAATTTTGATCATGTATATCCATCCTTTAATCAGGATTTGGCGTTAGAGGAATGAAGGCTAAAGTAGCTATGGCCATTCGCATGTCTGCAAATGCTGCTCTTGATTTGGATAAGGCTCGAGCCTTGCTGCCAAAAAGGAAAGCTATAAAGGAAAGTTCTGAAGAAGAAGAGGAGGGTACCTCCCTAATTACCAGGCCAAGGGTCAGGAGGCGAATAATCATTGATGATGAAATTGAAGACACTCCTGCTCGAACCTCCACCACCGAGCCTGTTTTGATTCATTCTTACGAGGACACCGAACCAAGAAATAATAATGAGTCAATTCAGCATCTTTTTGATAGTGGTTTCGGGAGTGGCGAGCTCGGCCCTGTTTTTGATGAAGCTCCTCTTTCCTCATTCGTTCCTATTTCCTCCATTCCTCTGCAAACTGTAAGTATTTCTTTACCAGTTTTGACGACTTCCGTTCTTTTGCCAGTTTCTACCGCTCCTATGTCCGTTCCCTTGGCAGTTTCTACTGCACCTGCTTCCGCTCCTGCGTTGGTTTCTACATTTTCTCCTTCCATTCCTGTTTCTACATCTTCTCCTTCCCTTCTCCTTCCATTCCTTCCATTGCTCCTCTTCCCTCTGTTCATCGTACAGAGACGGGTTCTAGCAGTGGAAGTATGACTATGAGAAGTGTTACTCTGGAAGTTCCTGCTAATCATAGCCTCTTGAGAAAGACTGGTAGAGCCGATGTTTGGCTCGAGCCCCTAATTGGAGATATTGAGAAGAAGAAGATGGAGAGCCATAGCTGCTTGACTCTGATGAATGACATAATTCATTCTACTTTGAAGGTATTTTTCCTCTTCTTACCAACAAGTTTTTTTTTAATTATCTTCAATCCCTCATTTCTATGAGTTGTCTCTGTAGGCTAACCTCATTGGTACGGAATTAATGGGAAGAATTTCCCTTCTGGAAAGAAAAGCCTGTGAGTTTGAAAAAACTGTCCACGAGGCCGAAGAAATAGCTAGGGGAGCCCAGCTTGAAGAAACCAATTGGAAAGAACAGTTTGAGAATGCTCAAGGGACCATAGAGAAGTTGCAAGAAAATAAAAACCTCCTGGAGCAGCAAAACCGTGGTTTGACTTCTGAACTGGCAACTACCAAGGCTTCTTCAAGCCAATTTAAAAGAGACAAAGAGCTTTTGGAATGCTCTTTGTCAGAACAATTATCCAAGGCTAGTGAAGAAGTTAGGGAGCTTAAGACACTTTTGGCTAAGAAAGAAGAGTATGTAGGAGAGTTAGTGCAAAGCTTGACTCAAGCTCAGGCTGACTTACAGACCTCCTCTGACGAGATTCATGCCTTGAAGAGTTCTCATGCCTCTCTTGAAGCTTCCCTTGATTCCCATTTAGCTGAGCACCAAATCTTAAAAAACGATCTTGCTATGTGGGAAAAGGATATGGACTTCTGGAGGAGAACTTCAACATAGAGGTGAGTTGGGCTTTCCTGAAATCTCGCCGTGATGCTTTGACGGAAGTTGCTCAGGAAGGTTTTGACTTGCAGTCTGAACTGGCCAAAGTCGTAGATACCATCGAGAAAAGTCAACAATTTACTGATACTCCTTCTCCTGTACTTGAAGCTCCTAGAACGGAAGAACTTTTAAATGAAGAAGTGGCTACTGCAGCAATTGGGGTTGCAATTCCTGCTCCCGAGGGTGAAACTTCTGATGCTCCAAACCCTTCAGTGACTAGCTAAAAATGAAATTGTTGTAAAGGATCTTTTGATGAAGTCCCCAGTTATCATAATGGGGCACTTGTAAAAAACAAATGTTTTGTTGACTAAGTTTGTACTTAGTTTTTTTTATATTAAGAAGTTTTATCGGTACTTCTGCATATTCTATTCTTGCCTATTTATCTAGGACTCATGGAATAGCTTAGCATTTTTATCCTTTTAAAATGCTTTATGATTCTTCTCATGGATTATCAACATGCGGCTTATAAAAGAGGGCCCTTTTATTTTATCGATACTTAATGAAGAAGACGTCTCAACTTCATAATGGTGTTATAATACGATAAAAGAAATAGGAAAACACACGTTTTGTATGAAACAACTTTGGCAAGTTTTTATTCATAAACTTTAACAAGTGTTTGACTATTACATGTATTACAATACATCTACAACTTTCTCGTAACTGTTTTTCTTGTAACAGATTTGTACATAACATAGAATAAACAAGGTTTTTCTTCATAACCTGTTTCAGTACATAGTCATGACCCTATCTTTATATATTAAGAAGGGTTTGAGAGATGACTCTGTTATTCTCATAACCGCTGAAGACTTCGTAACTTTTACTCAACACTTGACTCTGTTGTTCGATATTCGTATCTGCATTTCTACACGTATCTGTGTACAGTATTGTAGTCCCCCAAGTGTTTGAGCGGTGAAGTATGAAGCCTCAAGCACTTGTTTATTTCTTTTACTTTGGCCCTTTTTCCTGAAACAGAAAGATATACGGGACTCGAAGGTGCGATTATAGATGAAGACTGCCTAACTCGTGTGTATTTCCATCAGATTAATTGTAACCCTGGGCTAGGAATTTAAGAATACTCCATTTTGCCTTGCAGGTTGTGACTCATCATTTGGCACGAGTTAGGGTATTTTGCCTAGCATCTAAAATCGTTAGTAAAATATTAATAATCCAAGAGAGAAATTTTAACATGGTGATACCTGACCGTAGGTACTTTCTCAAAAGTAATATCTTTTTAAGTGGACGGCATTCCAATGTGAGGGTAAAACTTTACCGTCCATTGTCTCCAACTGGTATGCTCCTTTTCCCACAATGCCACGGACTTTGTACGGTCCTTCCCATGTTGGACTTAGCTTTCCTGAGTTAGCAGCCTTTGCAGATTGGAACACCTTTTTAAGCACGAAGTCCCCAATTTTGAAAAATCTGAGGCGTGTTTTCCTATTGTAATATCGTTCTATTACTTGCTTTTGTGCTGCCATCCTTATCAATGCAGCTTCTTTTCTCCCTTCAAGTAAATCTAGGCTAACCCGCATCTCTTCATCATTAGATTCCTCCGTTGCCTGATCATACCGTGTGCTTGGCTCACCTATTTCAACTGGAATTAAGGCTTCCGCACCATAAACCATTGAAAATGGTGTTTCTCCAGTGCCTGTTTTGGTCGTTGTACAATAAGCCCATAATACTCCAGGTAACACCTCAGGCAAATTACCTTTTGAATCCTGTAACCTCTTCTTCAAGTTGTTGATAATAACTTTGTTAGTAGATTCTGCTTGTCCATTACCTACTGGATGGTATGGCGTAGACGTTATTCTTTTGATCTGCCAACTTCGAAGAAATTCTGTGATTTGAGCTCCAATGAATTGTGGTCCATTGTCACACACGATCTCCTTTGGTGCTCCAAAGCAGCATATTATATTTCGCCATATGAAGTCTTTAACTTCTTTCTCTCGTACCTGTTTAAATGCCCCTGCTTCTACCCATTTAGTGAAATAATCTGTAAGTACAAGTAGAAACTTTACCTGACCTTTTGCTTGTGGAAGTGGACCTACGATATCCATTCCCCATTTCATAAAGGGCCACGGGGCTATAACAGGATGTAGTAACTCAGCTGGTCTGTGCATATTATTGTCGTACCTTTGACATTTATCACATTTGGACACGAAACTGGTTGCCTCTTCTTCCATCTTAGGCCAATAATATCCTGTGCGAATTAATGTTCTTACCAGTGACCGTCCCCTGCGTGATTCCCACAATGTCCTTCGTGTACTTCTCTCATCACATATTCTGTTTGAGAGGGTCCGAGACACCTTGCTAGTGGTCCACCGAACATCTTTCGATAAAGATTTCCTTGATATAAACAATATCGTGCAGCTTTTTTGCGAAGCGCATGAGCCTTTCCTTTATCATTAGGCACGGTACTGTGCTATAAAAAGGCAATAATTTCGTTTCTCCAATCCCATGTTAGATGATTAAAATTTACCTCGTTTTTATCAGATTCGAGAACGGAATGAAATAGATGTATGACTGAAGCATTTGTATTGTTTGTTACGTCTGCTGCAGATGCGAGATTTGCTAAAGCATCTGCCTCTACATTCTCATCTCTTGGGATCTGCACTACTTTCCAAGTTTGGAATTGCATTGTTAACTCCCGTACCTTTGCGAGGTATTCTTGCATTCGTGTCTCTCTGGCCGTATAAGTCCCCAGCATTTGATTAACCACGAGTTGAGAATCACTCTTGATTATAATCTGTGTTATGCCGAGTTCTCGTGCCAATTCTAAACCTGCAATTACAGCCTCATACTCTGCTTCATTGTTAGTTATAGAATGACATTTTATAGCCTGTCTAATAGTCTCACCCGCAGGTGGTACGAGGACTATCCCTAGGCCTGCCCCTTTTACATTAGATGAACCATCAGTGAATAAAACCCAAGTCCCCGGGTTCGCACCATTAAAAACTAGTAATTCTTTTTCTGCTTCTAAATGCATCCCTTGACTAAAATCGGCCACGAAATCAGCTAGTACTTGAGATTTTATAGCGGTCCTAGGTTGATAAACAACTTCATATTCACTTAGTTCTATAGCCCATTTTGCTAATCTTCCTGAAAGTTCGTGTATATGCAAAATATTTCGAAGCGGAAAAGCAGTAACTACATTAATGGGATGACATTGAAAATAAGGTCTTAATTTTCTAGATGCCATGATCAAAGCTAATGCTAATTTTTCCAGCTGTGGGTATCGTGTTTCAGCTTCCAATAAGGACTTACTTACATAATAAATAGGAGATTGCTTACCTTGGTCCTCGCGGACTAAAACAGCACTCACTGCGACTTCAGATACGGCCAGATAAATGAGAAGTTTTTCCCCCACCTTTGGTTTTGCCAACAACGGTGGTTTTGACAAATAAGCTTTCAAATTTCTAAGGGCTTGTTGACAATCTTCATTCCATTCAAAATGATCTTGCTTTTTAAGTGCAGAGAAAAACTTAAAACACTTTTCTGAGGATTTGGAAATAAATCTCCCCAAAGCTGCAATTCTTCCCGTTAATCTCTATACTTCCTTTTTATTAGTAAGGATATCAGAGATTTCTTCTATTGCTTTGATATAAAAAGGATTCACTTCAATACCATGATTAGAAACAAGAAAACCCAAAAACTTACCTGATGCAACTCCAAATGCACATTTTTCTGGGTTGAGTTTCATATTAAATTTTCGCAAAATTTCAAACGTAACAGATAGATGAGAAATGTGATCATGAGATTGCTGGGTTTTGACGAGCATATCGTCTATATATACCTCCATTGTTTTCCCTAAATGTTCTTGGAACATTTTGGTGACTAACCTTTGATAGGTTGCCCCAGCATTTTTGAGACCAAAGGGCATTACTTTATAACAGTAAGTCCCCCTGTCTGTGATGAAAGAAGTTTTTTCTTCATCACCAGGATCCATTTTAATTTGATTATATCCCGAGTATGCATCTAAAAAACTTAAAAGTTCATGACCTGCGGTTGCATCAATTAGTTGGTCTATATGCGGTAAGGGAAAGGAATCTTTTGGACAGGCTTTATTTAAATCGGTATAATCCACACAAACACGCCACTTACCATTTTTCTTGGGTACGACCACCGTGTTAGCTAACCAAGTAGGATACTTTACCTCACGGATTGATTCGGTTTTTAATAATTTTTGGACTTCATCCTGAATCACCTGGTTCTTGAAAGCACCTTGCTTTCGTTTCTTTTGCTTTATTGGTGGGAAAGAAGGGTCCTCATTGAGTTTGTGAGTCATCACATTCGGTGGTATCCCTGTCATATCAGCGTGGGACCAAGCAAAACAGTCTAAGTTAGCTTTTAAAAATTCGATTATCATACCTCGCATGTTTAAGCTTAAATTGGCCCCGACATAAACCTTCCGTTCAGGCCATTGATCAAATAACATCA
Organism: Nicotiana sylvestris; assembly: GCF_000393655.2. Classification (NCBI taxonomy): domain Eukaryota; kingdom Viridiplantae; phylum Streptophyta; class Magnoliopsida; order Solanales; family Solanaceae; genus Nicotiana; species Nicotiana sylvestris. The sequence goes on from NC_091058.1 coordinate 2,517,573, forward strand.
CTGCCTCAAGCTCTTCAGTTGTCGTTTTGATGTTTTCATTTTCTTCAGGTTCCTGAATTGTGTCAGGCCTTGAGTCCAAATCTGTCTTTTCTTGTTCAGTTGAAGTTTGATCTTTTTTACCTTCAACTATTTCCTGTAATTGCTATTTTTCTTTATTTACGGCGCTCGTACTTGTTACAGCGTTGACACTTCTAGCCATCTGTTGATCCCCACGAATTTGGCAAATTCCCCATGGTGATGGGAATTTAATAACCTGATGTAGAGTTGATGGGACAGCATCCATATCGTGTATCCATGGTCTCCCCATGATCATATTATAGGCCATTTCCATATCAACTACCTGAAATTTAGTTTCCTTCACAACACCCATAGCAAAAGTTGTTAGAATTACCTCACCTTTTGTTACTATACTTGAATTGTCGAAGCCTGACAAGGTGTGCGCCTTGGGTATCATTTTGTCTTCAGCTTGCATTTCCCGTAGTACCCTTAGTAATATAATATTTACAGAACTCCCTGGATCAATCAAAACTCGTTTTACATTAGTATCATGTACAAGTAAAGATATTACCAGTGCGTCATTATGTGGAGTTGTCACTCCTTCGGTATCTGCGTCATCGAACGAAATACTTTCATTTTCAAGGACCTGCCGCACCCGTTTCCCGTGTGTAATTGTTACCTTAGAAACCTTGTTGGAGGCTGTGTAGGTTATGCCGTGAATATCTTCTCCCCCGCTTATGACATTCACTGTCCTCTTGGGTGAAGGAGGTTGTGGTGGCTCTTGCCTGTTTTTCATATAAGCTTGTTTTCCTTTCTCACTAAATAACTCAGTGAGGTACCCTTGCTTCAATAGATGATCCACTTCACTCTGCAGGAATCTACATTCTGAAGTTTTGTGCCCGTGATCGTTGTGGAATTCGCACCAATGATCTGGATTGCGTCTATTTGGATTTGACCGCATCTCTTTTGGCCACCGTACCTTATCTCCCATGCTTCTTAAAACAGCTACGAGCTCGGAGGTAGAGACATTAAAATTATATCCGCCGAATCGTGCCTTTAAGCTTCTGTCATCATCTCGCGATTCTTGTCTGTTCCGATCATTCCTAAACTTTGAAGAAGAGCCAGAATCTCGGTTCCTCGATTTTTGATCATATTGCTGGCTATCTTGTTTCGACCGTGGGTCCTTTCCTGCAGGTCCCATATATGGATCGTACCTATTTTTACCTGATCTTTTTTCGGTTTCTGATCTTCGGGGACCGCCCCTTTCTTCATGATGAAACTTAGGTATGGTATCTACTTCAATTCACAGCTTCGTACTATACCTGTTGTAAACATCATTCCACGTGGTTGCAGGAAATTCTCGAAGGCTTTCTTTGAGTCGTCTCGTGGCTTCAGAACTTTTGTCATTTAAATTACTTGCAAAGGCTATTGCAGCCCAATTGTCAGGCACACGAGGTAGAGTCATTCTTTCACGCTGGAATCTGTCAACAAAGTTTCTAAGCAACTCCGAATCCCCTTGTTTGATTTTGAAAATATCTTCCATTCTTTTCTCAACCTTTTGTGCTCCCGAATGTGCTTTAATAAAAGAATCTGCAAGCTCAGCAAAAGAATTAATAGAATTTTCAGATAAAAGAGAATACCAGGTTAATGCACCCTTGGTGAGTGTTTCTCCAAATTTCTTGACCAATACTGATTCAATTTCTTGTTTGGTCAAGTCGTTGCCTTTTACGCCTGTTGTAAATGCAGTCACGTGGTCACGTGGGTCTGTAGTACCATCATATTTCGGGATGTCAGGCATTTTGAACTTTTTCGGAATTGGAAGGGGAGCAGCACTTGGCTTCCATGGTTGTTGTGAGTATTTGTCCATGTCTACTCCTTTTATTACAGGCGGAACTCCAGGGATTTGCTCAATACGCTCATTTTGTTCCTTAATCTGTTTCTGCAAGGTTAGTACTAAATTTTGCAAATATGAATTATTTAAATTACCTGGTCCCCCTTCCTGTGGTTCACTGGGGGTTGCTCCGTTTCCAGAATTATCAAGACCAGAACGGGGGTTCTCCAATGTATTATTATTAGGAGTTGGTGTAGGTGGCGCAGCAGGCAATCGACTAACAAGTGCCTGAAGAGCTTTGCCGACCTGTGCATCAATTAGCTTTTGCAAAGCTTCAGTTGTAACTCCTTCAAAATGTTCAGATTGCTCTTGTTGATCAGCACGGGATTCAGTAACAGGAGTGCCTTCACGAGATTGACGTGGTGAATTTAGAGGAGAGGGAACCACGTCATCTTGATTTTGATGTATTTGATTCTCATGGTTTCCCAATGTGTTATTACTGTTATTGTCGGTGTTGTTGTTTGACATGGCGACGACAATAGATAAGATATAGCTTAAAAGAAAAGATTATCAGATTCCTGGTAACGGAACCAATTTGTTGAACAAAAAATCTAAGCCTTTGGTCAAAGCTAAAAAGAAATTCGGGTTACTGATAATCAAGAGACAAAAATAAAATACTTATAAGAATGATGGTAAAACAACAGATAGTTTTGTATTTCAATGAATTCTCAATAGTATTCCGTGTCCTTACAAATGATGATACTTCTTCTTTTTATAGATAATTCTAGGTAAAGGAATGAAGCCTCAGCTTTAATGATATAATTATGAGTAATAAATGACATTAAATAAGCCGTTATACAATCATTCCTATTAAATACCAATTTTCTAATGTATCAAGTATTTAATAATGAATTTGGACTCCTTTCTGTCATCAGATCTTTGTCTTTAATGCCTTCTAATCCGTTGGTTGTAAATAATTTAAATTGGTACGAGACTCGTATCTATACTTTGTCTCGTGCCTATTTAAATTCTTCTTCCCGTGGCTGTCTCCATTCGTGTCTCTTAGTCAATTGTTGCGCTTTGACCATTTAACTAAACCATGTGTCATGCCACATCATCTTTAATATAAAATCAGTTTTTTCCCAATACAGTAGCAACCTTTTAAAAATATATATGTATAATTCCATCTAGTAACAATTTCGTCTGGCATGAATCTGGGTTTAAGGTTATATTGGACACACTTATTTTTAATTTCCTTTATTCTAGATTTTTATTATTTCCTTGAATAACACCAACTGCTCTTCTAACATGAGTAATCCCAGTTGAAATAAATCAAGGTCACTTTTAACAATTAAATTATAAACATGACATGCACACCTAACATGAAAATTTTCATCAAGAGGTGGTTGCAAACGCAGTTTTAATATTGAAATTGTGGCATTATTGTTAGAAGCATTATCAAAAGACATACACAATACTTTTTGCTTGAGATTATAAAATTCAACAACTTCACAAATAGTACTACTTATAAACGCAGCAGTATGACTCTGATCTTCATCATATTTAAAAGCGATAATACGTTTTTGCATACAAGTAGTATCATCTATCCAATGACATGTAATTGTCCAATAATTATTTTCATTAACAGCATGGCCAATATCAGAAGTTAGAGAAACTCTACAAGGAAGGTGGCTAAACAAATAACGTATGTATGTTTGATATTGTCCATGAAGTCTAAAGATATCAGTCTATAAGTACTTCTAGGGATACCTTTAAATAAAGGATTGTAAATCCTTTGAATATACATAATAAGATATGATGAAGAAGTAAAAGAAAAAAGTAGACAACCCAAAGCAATCATTTTTTGCTAACTCCTCACGATCCTTCATTTTATCATATTTCACAAGACCTCAATTCTCATATGTCTACTAAGTGTCCCAGTGCCCCTAATTATCCTCCAGTCTTAAGTTTAAAAGTATCATTACAAAGTTTGCATTTAACTCTATCAGTACCTTCTATTTCCTCAAAAAAAAAAATCCAAACCTTACTTCTTTTTCTACGATTACTAGTCGGGGCCATAGGTAGTCTAGCACCACGACCACCACCCCTGCTAGCAGCTCCAACACTACTAGGTGTAAGTGGTATCTCATCTTCCATTTCTAATTCATTGTCATTTTTACCAAAATCTTCCTGCAATTGTTCATAATCTATATTATTATCAGGTAATGTTTCAGGAATATTTGGAGAGGCATTTAAATTACTATCAGATGATGAAGCTGAAGTATTAGTTCTTTTTTTATTTCCCCGATTAGTAATTTTGTTACAAACTCTTTTTGCAGCATTAAACATATTGTAAAAATTTAACTACTAGCAACAAATAAATATGCAAATAAAATAGTAAATAAGAGAAAAAGTTGGAGGAAGTGCACCGAATTCGGCAATAAATTGAGCACTTGATGATTTCGCAACTCCAATGTTACCACGAAGAAACGTCAATTGTTCCAATTTTGAAGTTCAATTGTTCAAACTTCAAATAATAAATACTACGATAAATTAAATTCCAAAAAAAGAGCCAAATAGTTGATTGCACTTTAATAGGTGAAGAATGAGAGAATATGAGAATTGAGATTGAGAAATGAGAGATGAGTGAAGAATGAGGAAGAGGGGGGGGGGGTATTTATAATTTTTCAAAGGGGGGTTAATTTTTTTTAAAAAAAACCCAAAATTGGGCTATTTGTGCAATTCAGCCGTTGGGCAACGACCATTTTCTGAAATGGATCATTGCCAACGGTCAGATCTGGGCCCAGTTTAAAAAAAATTACCATTAAACCGGTCTGGGCCAGGCCGGTTAACCGGTTTAACAACACTGTTCATCGACAGGGTTATACCGGTCCGGGTAATCGGTATTTCAAATGTAAACGATGCAACCTGCCAGTTGCCCTTAACCCAGCCCAACCCAGCCCCCTTCTACCGGTCCGGGCCGGTTCCGGTTTTAATCGGTCTGGCCGGTCCGGAACTGGGCTGACCCGGCCCGTTTAACACCCTTAATTGAAAACTGCCCATCTGCCCTTCCAAGGGTAGGAATAAAGTTGCATACATCTTACCCTCCCCAGACCCTACTTGTGGGAAACTAATAAGTTTTTTTTTTTTTGGTTATTTAATATGCCTTCGTTTTGCTGCCAAGGCAAATTTTCTGAAATAAAGTACAAGTGAATCAATAGGAAAATTTTTCGTTTTAGATTTAAGTTATATACACTAATAATGTAAAGTTTCTACACTATTAGTGCAACCTACTCTATTTTTAAGATTATCATGTCAAATTTGCCAAAATTTTTTTATCTATTATTGTAAGTTGTAGGTTATGATGGTGTAAAAATTTTCTGTCTATTTTCTTTTAGGTTTTGATGCCTAGGGAATCTATGGTGAGAAGAAGATCAAAGTTATGCTAAAAGAATAATAATAAGAAGAAAAACTAAGGATATTTCAGTCTACACTTGTGGGGCTGTGGGGTAAAAACTTGGCGTCCAAGGTGTTCTTTCCTTGACGATTTCAACACTCTTTCATTAGAAAAATCCTTTTTGGAAAAAGAGGGATGGAATAACAGTCAAACAAGAAAAGAGAGCAAACTACAAAACAAATATGGATTCCTTTCTCCTGTTAAGTCATTAGCCTAATTGTCACTGTCATTAGAGAGTTGATAGGTTCTCAGCTTGCACCTCAACAATAATAATTATGCCTTAATTACAAATTAGTTAAAAAAATTATATGAATCATCATTGTTCATGTCGTTTTATTTAGGCTCGTCTCATTTTAGTATCATGTGTCTAGGTGAACAAGTCTCAATGTTGTAATTACTACGAGAATTTATCATAAATTGACTAATTTTATGTTGATTGTCGACCTACCACAAGCCTCCTCCTTTATCTAGACTTAACCACGTATATTAAACATGCAGTGTGAAGTTGACATGGCACATGGATGGAATTAAATAAAATTTTCGAAAACAAATAAAATTGTTTCTTACTACAGTATGTTATTTGGACGTTATTCTCTTTTGCCAGTCTGTTCTCGTGGGTAGCGACCCTTCTCCATCACTTAATTAGGTCTGTATCCATGTTGCTACAGTGAGGAAAAGCCAGATAATAATATTCACCAGATCTAGGTCCCAAGATTTGTTACGTACTGCAAACCAAATGGATATCTTTGGCAAACTACTACTACAACAACAATAATATTACCAGTATAATCTCACAAAGTGGGGTATGAAAAGGGTAGAGTGTACGCAGACCTTACCTCTGTCTTTAAGAAGGCAGAGAGGTTTCCGGTAAACCCTCGGCTCAAGACGGGGAGAGGGGAAGGGTAATAATAAGCAAACCGATCTGACAACCGAAGCAAAACAACAAAACTAGCAGATCTTTGGCAAACTAGAGTTTCTATTTTTTTGGGGGTGGGGGGTTGAGGGGGGGGGGGGGGTTGAGAGGGAATTCTGTTTTCACTATTGGAAAAACTTGAGATATATTCAAACTTCCATGCATTAGCTTAAAAAAGATGACATTATTACATGCAGATATATTTCTCCTATACCGACTAAAATCTTACTTCTCATCGAGTTTGCACATAGGCAGGATCATACATGGCAAAAGTTACAAGGTAATACTCATATTTAGGGGACAGTAGGATGTAATTCGCGACACGCATTGCAAACTTATAATGTGGGAGGAATCCATATATAGCCATGAGTTTGAACGTAACCGACATTTTGCAGCAACTCATCTGCTTCAGCAGGACCTCTGCTGCCCGGCTTGTATGGAATTGGCTTGATCTCTCCATCGTCAATTCTATGCAAAAGTGGGGTAAAAATCTCCCAAGCGGCCTATATTTTAACAGAATAAGAATTATTACCAACCGCGTTTATTTAAAAGTGCAACATACTAAAAAGAAAATGCACTACATACCTTGAGCTCATCTCTGCGCACAAAATGCTGCTGATCCCCTCTTATTCTGTAGAAAATAAGAAAACATTGTAAATCCAAGCACGATATGGCTATCTGTAAGTTGTGATAATTAGTATCAATGCAATAAGTGCCAGGCTGCGTAATGCAAGAACCAAATAAGTCAAACGAAGGCAACATGCACAAAGGCAGAGAACCATACGTGTCGAGAATCAGACGTTCATAAGCCTCTGGAATGACAACCCCTTGATAACGCTGCCCATATGACAGGTCTAATTCACTTTGAACAGTTGACATTTCAAGCCCAGGCTTCTTGACCTGCATTAGAGTAACAAAAAATATGTCACGAGGAACACAAGCAGAAGAAGTGTTCCTTTTCTTCTCTTCTCTCTCCTTGAAACAAATGAACAAAATTGATAGGTGAACCTCCTATTCTCTTAAATTTAGCAAATGAATAAAATAGCGGCTCTCTCTCTCTTACATGTTAATCCACGTGAGAAGTCCAAGACGGAACAGAAACAGAAAATTTAAGAGGGATAAATAAGTGCAACATATCCTAAGTTCTATTTGAAAATGTCTAGTGGGTAATATTGTCATTTGACACTTCCTGGCCACGAAAACTCTGAAGCTATTTGATGAATGACCACACTAGTAGCTTGAACAGAATGAGTTGCACAGAATTATTATTATTACCGTAAGCTTCATGTACATGGCTTCTGAAGGCTGGAGGCGTATAACAAACTCATTTCTCCCCTGCTTTTTACCTGCTTAATATGTCACAGAAGGTATTTTCATCATTGAACTGACTGAAAATCTGATATGCAGCAATAAAGCCACAAACAAACATCTAGAAAAATGTTAGAGAGTAGGAAAAAGATGATACTATCCTTAGAGAGATTCTGAAACATACATCTAAATATATCACCAGGAACATCCTTAAACTGCACTCGTATTTCTGCTTTTCTTGAATTTAGTGCTTTTCCAGCCTTCATTATAAAGGGCACACCTGCAGCAGGTAAGCCACATAACTACATAAGATACCCAAGATACAGATTAAGGTGAGTAGCCAAAGTACATCTCTGAAACAACAGATAATAAGGCAATCTAAGGCTGAGATCAAAAGTTAAAATACCAATTTTTAACTTGTGAAATTATTATCTGACCTTCCCATCTTTCATTGTGTATGCGTAAAACCATAGTTGCAAAAGTAGGAGTATTTGAGTTGTCAGGAACCGTTGGGTCATCCTTATAGCCTTCATATTGTCCAAGAACGACCTCTTCATCTTTGATTGGAAGCATTGATTGAAGAACCTGTGTGGATAAGGGAAAAAAAATAAGTGAAACACGCATGGGAAAATAGAGTATTGGTTCTTCCAATCATTTATTTTGTAATTCCTGGTACACCACAGATTCAGCTAACAATACCTAGATGAAAAGCAGAAGCCACAGGAAAGAAGAAAGAGCAAAGTGTAGTTACAGCGATTATCTTATCTTATTTATCCTACAAAGAAGCAAGCAACCACGTTGATTTTGTCGCAGTGTTAACCTGATACATACCTTAACTTTCTCATCCCGGATGTGTTCGGGCTTCTGAGAAACGGGCTTCTCCATAGCAACAAGGCAAAGGACCTGCAGTTGGGAAGGTCGCTAATGGTAAGAATTTTAAATGTACCCAAGCATATTGCAGAATTCAACTGTTCAATGGTTCGAGCAACTGAAACTCAGAATAGCAGGAATGGGTGAGGTAATGCATTCCACCGCCACCCAGGGGCGGATTTGGGGAGGGGGGGGGGTGTAGAAGGGGGTTCTCCTTCGCCGGAAAATTACATATGTGCAAAATCCCTTTCATGCCTCTATATATTATATTTTGAATCCCCTTGACGCAGCTCGAAAGAATAGCTTAGTGGTCGGGGGTTCAAAAGGTTTGTGAGGTCGTTGGTTCAATTCCCATTGACCACAGTCTCTTTTAATTTTTAACTTTTTCTTTTTTGAAGCCTCCGCCATTGCCCCCACCATCAATGTTTTGAATGAATACAAGGACAAGCTTACACAAGGAAATAATTGCATATATCAAAAGTTTAATATGGTGATGGATTTTCCAGATCTGAATGTATATGTGTGTGCAGGCATTGGTTTTACCAAAATCCAGAGACATAATCAAGAATTGGCTTCTTGTAATGTACTTCCAGGAGAAAACGCATGAAGTATAGTAAACCTCATACTCTTAAATTTCTAACTAACAAGGTATGATGATGATTTGGACATTCAACAACTACTAAGCCTCAATCCCAAAGACCCAAACAAGTTGGGAGTCGAACCCTCACTGACCATGGTACTCCATTTAATCTCATCTCAAGCCGATATTATTATACAAAATAAAAATAATAGTAAACATAAAAAGTAGATAGCACTTATTAGCTTTAAAGACGGAATATTTATGGGTCACCTGCAATAGATGATTCTGAATAATGTCACGTATAATCCTGCAAAGTGGAAGAAAGTACAAGGCTATTTATCACAAATTTCAAAATGAAGCTTAATGAAGTACAGAGAAGGAAAATTTATAGGCTTCATTTTGGAACATCTGCTAAAACAATATCTGATCCTTCAAGTTAGGGGAGCAGAAGCCACTATTTTCAAGAAAAAACGGAATAGCAAGTTTAACTGGAAGTTGAATACGCCTTCATTTTGGTAATACCGAAACACTTCCCAAGTGGCGTTAAAAATCACTAAACCTGCTAAAAACCAGAGGAAATTTTGTGAGCTAGTCTATACCCAACAGCATAGATTTGGCAGACTTTGTTGTTCAACCTCAAACACACTCTCCAAAAGACCAACTAGTAGCACATCTTCGTAACCCACATCATGACACAACCCATATGAACGGTGTGCCAATCGACTTACTAAAGTTTGAGGACATCATTCGACATATTATCCTGGAATTCCTGTTCTCTTTCTGCCTCCAGTATCAGTCATTCTACTCTCTAACATGAACTCATGGTCAATCGACAACTACTCTAGTCATCAATCATCTAGCACTCAATGTTATTATATTTCAAAGGATTACATTGGAGACAGAATATCTTCAAAATCCAACAATAAGAAAAGGTGCTCAGAGAAAATAAACGGAAGTTCTCAGGAGACATAGGCATACCCATATTCATCAAAATATCCACCGCGGCCTTCAGTTCCAAAGTCCTCCCTAAAGACAATCTGCAAAAATTGGACACACAAAGTGACCACTCGGAGGCGACGGACATGCAACTAAGAAACTCAGAAACCACATGGGAACGAGAAACAGAAAGGACAAAAGGAACTACTGTGGTAGTTGGTAAGTTAACTGATATCAATATCTATCTAATATTGACTACTGAGATTTCCCTTCATGATCTTAGCTTTTGTAATGGCTCATCGTGTTGCTTCTTACTTTGTTCCAAACATCAGATAGTAACAACACAATTTAACCACCCGATTCGGTATCCACTCTACATAACAGATTACTCCCTCACTACGAAGTGCGAGAGGCATGTAATGATTTCAAATATTATACTCCACTAAATCTTCTTTATAGTTTATATTATAAGAAATTAGTATTGTGTACATGTATCTTAAAAGGGAGAAATATACCTGTATATTATCAATGTTGTCACGATTCCAGAGCGGCAAAAAGAAGCGGTTTGCAAAACGCAGCACCAACTGCATTTGTTTTCATACAGGATGAGATAAATGCACATACTCATTAGAATTCATAATCAACAAAATATTTGTTTTGGAAAGTACCAAATTCTGAACCAACTCCTTCCCCAAATAATGGTCAATCCGGTAAATTTGGGGTTCATCAAATAGTTCTCCTATCTGGGAACTTAGTTGCTCAGCTGAAGCTAAATCCTTGCCGAAGGGCTTCTCAACAACAATGCGAGTCCAACCACCAAGATCAGCTGCATAGTGCAAGAAAATCTTTAACAATTTCTGTTGAGTATCCAAAAGCATCGCAAGCAAAAATGAAAACAGCTAATTATTCGCACTCAATCTGACCAAGTACCATGAATTGAGGACATCTTACACAAGTCATAAGGTTAGCTGGCAATTTTTTTTCCTTCATAAATCAAAATTAGAATGTAAAAATTCAACAGAACAGTCAAGTTGTTAACTATACATTAGAAAACATCCCAAACTAATGAAAACTTAACACAATGGTTTACCAATTTGCACCAAAAAAGAATTATTTGTTCGTTAAAAAGGAGATTTTTCTTTTCTTGAATAACTCAAGTTTATTCATTACATTTTACTTCTACAAAATATAGATGACAATAGCACTAAATTTGATCCTCCTGTTTAAAGAATGTACAATCTATCATTTATTTTTATGACAACTATTCAACTTAAAAGGGACAATATTTATAAAAGACAACGACAACCAGAAAGGAAGGTAAGGAAACAGTAACACATATTCGTAATTTTTATTTATATTAGGACAGTAGCATATATCCAATATAACCACGCATAAATGTTTAAATTCATCTTTGAAGCCTAGTGTTGAAAAACCAAAAGAATGATAATTGCATTAGTAATCAGTCAAGTTAATCATTATGAGAAGAAATACATACATTTGTTCATACAATAGTTTTTTATCATCCTGCAAACAGAGGGATATACTGATGGAGGAAGAGCAAAGTAGAAGAGTCTTCTGGATGATCCTTCCGTGCTATTTTTTGCGATTTCGTGCTCAGCTATCGCCTTGTCCAGTAAACTAAAGCCCTCCCCAGAATCATAAGAGCCACTGACGTATTTAATCTGAAAGAACAGTGGCGGGTAAGCTAATTGCACATCAGTTAAATGGTGAATAGAATATGAAAAATCTTTCCACTCACCAGTTGCAGAAACTCCGATACTTCTTCATATTCTTTCCCCTTAGAAAGATACCTGCAGTCAGAGAAGGTCGTTAAGCCCCAGGAACTCTCCCCAGATTTGCAAGAAACGTGTACTGCAGTAAAGTGAAACTATACAAATAGAAGAATACTCTAATTAGAAAAGAAGCTAACAACAACAACAACAACAAAAAATCCAGTGTGATCCCATAAGTGTGGTCTGGGGAGGGAACTGTGTATACAGACCTTACCCCTACCTCATAAAGATAGAGAGGTTGTTTCCAACAGACACTCGGCTCAAGGAGAGAAAAGCAGCTAAACCTTAACGAAAAGATCTTTCTTTTTGGGAGAGTGTAGGGGGCACGTGGTGGCAAAGAACCATCCTCCAGAAGAACAGATGAGCTTGAAACCTTATTTTCAAAAATAAAAATAAAAGAATAATTCAAAGCTGTGGTACATCCTGGCTTTCCCATATTGAGGAGACTAAGACAAAAAGTATCTGAACATTGACATCAATAGAGACAAGGTGAACAACAACATACTTCATCACGAAATGGAGACAGGAAAAATGCAACAGATATCGCACTCACCCACGGATACGGCTTCTCAAGTCGTCGTCAGAAATTTTGGTCCTTGCATAGCCAAAAATGTGAACTTCATTGGATTGCAGGAACCCCTGAGAGTGCCCAGCCCAATGCTAAAGGTTAGCATATTGCCCGAATACGACTGTTTAACTAGTAGTATAACTAGGTATGATTAGTTAGATTTTGTTTTATGATTAGGTCATAGATATATCATTGTCACAATGGACGAATGAAGTTCAAAATAGATCTATCAGATTACCACAAAGAACAAACACCAAATGTCAATCTAGTACAGAATAAAAGTAATGAGATGCGAATTGCACCTGTCGGTAGAGGTTGAAGAGCGCAGGGAAAGTTTTCTTCTTGGCAAGATCACCAGAAGCGCCAAGAACAATAATGGAAAGACACCCGGTTTCAGGTATATTATCATTCTCTCTAAAAGAGTCGAGCCGAAGAGAACCTCTTTTTTCAATGCACCATGATGCTGCCATCTTCAAGGCCCACGACCGGCTTGAACTCAATACAGCCAAGTATGATCACTTCAACCTTGTGATTTCTGATCTGTAAATCAATAATCAGTCAATCAAGCACTGACATATAACATCTGAACCTTGTGAGTTATGATTAAAGCAACAGTATTCAGTCCATCAAACACTAACATGAATGATTCGGAAAAGTGGGTAGTTAACAAGATTTGATATGGATGCAAAAAGTAAACAACTTTGCAAATTTGTGATTAAAGTAACAGTATTCATTCGATACAGTAACATGAAAGATTCTGAAAAAATGGGAAGTTAACAAGAATTGATACTACTGGACAAACTAATCAACTTTGCTAATTTTGACTAGTAGTATTCACAAAGAAGACAATACTCAATTCAGCCAAGTATGATCACTTCAACCTTGTGAATTCTGATCTATAAACTAATAATCAGTCAATCAAACACTGCCATATAACATGTGATCCCTGTGAGTTTGTGATCAAAACAACAGTAATAGATCGAACACTAACATAAGCTTTTTGATTCTGAAAATGAGAAGTTAACAAGATTTGATATGGCTGCAAAAAGTAATCAACTTTGCTAATTTTGACTACAACTATTCAGAAAGAAGGCGGAGGATCCAAGAAAGATAACTAAAAGAATATACAGTGAAAAGCAGTGGTGATTATATGAGCAAAATTAAACCAGAAATTAGACATAAGAAAGATCAATATACTAGAACTGATTAAGCAAGCAATGAAGTAAGCAGATCGAATTACCATATTATGAGAAGTAATAATTCACCAAAATTAGACACAGAAATTAAGCAGAATAGCGACAAGAAACCAACTTTTTAGGTATTGAAAAGGGGTTGGATCAAACCTGAAGAAATTATGAGAGACAAAAAGAAAAAAGCAACAACAGAGTACAAGGAGCAAAAGAGAGGCAAAAAGCGGAACGAAATTTTCGGTGATTTAAAGGATTTTTGTAAGATACTACAATATACTATAATTTTAAATCATAATATATAATTATTATAGAGATGCCCTTCACCTACCCACTTTTTTTGACTCGCATATGAATTATGCAATTATACGATCTATAGAGCCGCCGTCGTTTGGACGACTCTCATTGTTGCTACGTCCTTTTAATTTAATACTTCCGACCAACCATTTTTTAACCCCTTTCTCCATTTTACACTTTTTCACATAGTCACATAGTTAATCTTCAGAAGTCTAATTTGGAGAGTAAAAACAAAAAAAGATTACTGTAATTTATGATTGGCGCACCTGTTAATCATGAACTGTTAGTAAAAGTGTCAATTGAAACACTTTATGGTACTAGGATTTTATAAAATTTGCGCACTGCCAGAGTCAAAAGTGGGTGGACCATTCATGTTCTCAAGATTTAACAGAAAGTGAGGGAAAAAAAATATAAGCCTTTAATTTCAATGTATATGACATAGTTTGTTCGAAAATTTAAACTTAAAAGAGAAAAGCAAGTTTTTAAAATTTATTGTTTAAAATATTGCATAACATTTATATGATTATAAGAATTTTGAAATTTATATCTTAGATGTTTACAAATATGCCTATAAGAACTTATCATTAAAACTAAAATAATAAGTTTAAATTAAATTGTTTTGAATTTCAAAAATGTATTATTCTTTTTTTTTAAATAATTAAAAATAAATATTCTGATTTAGTAAGTTAATTGTGATGTTTACATAATAATTGATGTCACACGTAGGTCACCAACTTTTCAGTAGCAGACCTGTAGAGAGACTGTTTCCAAATAGACCCCCGACATCTTTCCCTCCAAGAACTTCCCACCTTGCTCTTGGGAGACTCGAACTCACAACCTCTCGGTTGGAAGCGAGGACCTCATTGGCGGACAGCAACCGCACTGACATCGGTTGCTTAGCCTTACGTTGCCCTTCCAAAGATCATCAGGAAGGCGTTGCGTAACAGTTGGTATCAGAGCCTAGGCTCGACATCGGACGAGGGAACATTTGCCATCATCACCATTTCTGACCATGGTGAATCATGGGGAGCGTCTAGCATCCCTAGAAGAGACGGTTGACCGATTACGACCCATCGTGGATACGGTGCCTGATCAAAACAACAACCTAGTGCAAAGGTTGGACGACCTGGACCGCCGAATGCGGCAGGCCGAAAATGACATTGCAAACATCAGTCGTGACTCTGACGACGACCGAGAAGGCCAGACTCCGGAATTCTTTTCTTATATTTAGGAGCTTTTGTGGAATTCTTCATTTTAGTACAAGTTGTCCACAATTAGTCATTGACAAGGCCGAAATTCTTTGCCATTTCCTCCTCTCTTTTCTCATTGTCTGATGAGGGGAGACCAACTGGAAATGTCTTCCAAGATCTAAACCAGTCTTTCTTTCCTTTTTTCTCTTATTTATGTCCACTTGACTTTGAACGTCAGACAATTAAATTTTCAACCACTATGCGCGGGGTCCAGAAAAAGGTTAGACCACAAGAGTTTATCGTATGCAACCTTACCCTGCATTTTTCTGCAAAAGATTGTTTTCATGGTTCGAACCCGTGACCTTCTGATCGTAAAAATAGCACGGACTAACCAGTTTTCAGACTGATCATGCAAAAATAGCCAGTATTTGCAAAGTCATTGAAAAATAACCACTATTTTGCTGCAACACGGAAAGTTCCACCATAATATACTGGAGATCAGTGCACCTGTGTATGAACTTCCTGTATATTATGATGGAACTCGAAAGTTCCAGCATAATATACAAGAGATTGGAGCACACGTGTATAAACCTCCAACATATTATGTTGCACTGTTATATTATACTGGAACTCCAATATATTATGCTGGAACTCCAGTATATTATACTGGAGTATTTTCCAGATTTTGAACAGTGTTTTCGTTCAAATTTATCTTTACATGAAAAGTGGTTAAATTTCGATTACTTTTGTAACTGTGGCTATTTTTGAATGACAACTTATAAATCTGGCTATTTTTGAATTTCACCCCTTCTGGTCACATGACAGTAACTTTACCAGTTGTGTTAATACTCCCCTTTAACCACTATCTAACAGTTGAGATTAACTAAAATCAAGTTTCGCTAATTCTTTCTTGCTAGAGGGATGAAGCCAGTGGCGGAGGCAGGATCTCCACGAAGGGGGTTCAAAAAAAAAATTTGTATCTAGTGGGAATTGAACTCATGACCTTATGTAGATTTTGAACCCCCTTGACCACTAAACTACACTTTTGGATTGTGTTAAGGGGTTCAAAACTTAATATATAGAGGTAAAAAACAGATTTTGCCTTATATATACAGTGTATTTTTTCGGCGAAAGGGGTTCGGGTGAACCCCATTGCGCCCCCCTAAATCCGCCCCTGGATGAAGCAAGTAGCAGAAGCTCAAATTTAGCAATAGATGGTAAAACTTTATACTTGTTTGGTTATCCATGAACCAGTTTTCATATTCAGTAATGGAAGGGCTCACCATAGTGTTTACAATCATGACATGATAAGTAACTACTCCGCCATGCCATGCTCAATCTTATCTAGAAGAGCTTCTATAAGACCCCTTCTGACTTCATAAAAGCTATCAGTTTCCAGATATAAAGGTGCAGTCTGTACAAAAAAGAAAGACATTGTTTCTCAAGATTTTCATGCAGATAAAAAAAACTGAATAGCAAACATGAATAACAGAAAAATGAGTAATGAAAAATTTAACAATTCAGAAATTTTCTTTTCCAAATAGTTTGAACAGTGATTATAGATCCAAAATATTATTCTACCTTACATTGTTAGACACTTAGAAGGAACCACCATCATTAAAGAAAAGAAAGTAAACAACCACCATCATTCAATAAAGGGAACTCGAGGAACAGGAAAATTAATGTCAACTGGGAACAAGTTGGATCCTAGATTTAAAATGCTATCATCACAGATTGAGCTAACTTAGAAGGAACCTAGAATAAGCGGATGAAATTCAGGCAGAACATGAGAATCGTAATCATAAAGTTTTGAATTGCTCATTAGCTATGAAGTTATGCATATTGTTTCTTTAATCATTAAGCAAAACTAGTGTTAGCAATGTAACAGTGTATCATGTAGTGCAACTGAATTATCAGCACATAATACCTGAAATTTGGTGCGGAAGACATTTGGCAAATCAGCAAATAGGGCTGTGCATGGATCGGATCGGATTTAGCATATTTCGGATTAAAATTTCGGATTCCAAAAATTGCAATCCGAATCCGATCCGAATTATATCGGATTGGATCGGATTTTTAAATTTCGGATCGGTTTGGTGATCGGATTTTCGGATCGGATTGTACGTATTATTAAGGAGTGTGTATAACTGTATATGGATAATGGATGTTACATAATACAATAGCATTTAAAAGACCAAAAATAGCAAACAAATGACTATAAATTACAGCACCTCAAGATTTTACTTTTGGCTTCATTCCAATTAATAAATGTTACTAATGTCTAATAGTATAGTATTGTAACTGGTTAAAGCTGACAGTCTCATTGTACTTGACCCATAAAGGTACACAATATTGCACAAATTCATTTTCCAGTTGAAGCATAGCAGAAACATAGCTAACAGTTACAAGACCAGAACTCCAGAAGCATAGCAGAAACACAAAATGGAACCAAGTTCTACTGATCATTCTAACAGTTACATAACTGTAACATAGAACCAAAACATAACTGTAAGATAGCTAACAGTTATAAGTTCTACTGATCATTCTCATTCAATCCAGATCTATAGATAACTATAACTGTTACAAGTTCTTATAGATAACTATAACTGTAAGATAGCTAACAGTCCAGTTCTACAAAATTAACTAAAATCCCAAATAGTTGTTTAATCACTAATGAACTGAAATCCTCAACCAGAATTCCCTAATGCAGCAACCTTAAGTTCTGGCACACTGGAACTGAAATCCTCAACCTGGCACACTTTCAAGTTCTGCAATACTACACTTGTCAAAAATGAGAGAGTCAGTAAATGTGTATCATGTCAAGTTGGGCAGCCTGTGCAGCAGCTTGACTGCTTGGTGGTAGAACAAAAAAATACAATAGAGAAGGCTTAATGTAGCAGTTTGGTTCAATTTATTAGAAGGCTTAAGAAAACTTTTAACATGCCACGAACTCGTACCTTTTATATGTCGACGATGCAAGGCTCTCTTCCGGTATTAATCAAGTCTGTAGAATAAGATAGTAATAGAATAAATTAGTTTAAAAATAATCTAAAGAAACATAACATAAGTATACATTAAACACAAGTAAAGTAATAGAAGAAATAAGATAGTCTTACCCGCTTCAAGTTGTTCAAGATTATCTAAATCTTCTTCAATTTTAACCGGAGTTGTTGATTCATTCCGAAGACAATCTTGGACACACACAAGAGCTTGAACCAATCTAGGTGTCAATGAACTCCTAAATGGATCAAGTATGCGTCCACCGGTACTAAAGGCTGATTCTGAGGCAACACTAGAAATAGGAATGGCTAGCACATCACGTGTCATCTCAGCAAGTGCGGGAAATCTGGGTGAATTCAACTTCCACCACCCCAGAATTTTAAAATTTTCAAAGTCTTCCTCAACATCTTCACCCAAATATTTATCTAACTCTGTTTTAGAATCAATTCCTTCACCCTTCTTATGCTTCTTTAAATCTAACATGAATTTTGAAAGCGATGATGAAGAAGTAGATGAAGTTGGACATGAACTAGGGGAAGATGGACATGAACCGGAAGATGGAGAATATGGAAATGAACCAGAACCACCATTCTTCTTTGCATACACATTGAACAAAGATTCCATGTATGTCTTCACCTCAATTTGTATTCACACCTATTGTTTCTCCAAACATGGCAGCAAGAGCAAATGAAAGAGATTGAAACTTGTGGCGTGGATCGAACACACATGAAATAAAAATCATTTTGTTCATCTTTTGTGGATCCCCCCAATACTTATCAAACTTCTCTTTCATATTATTTGCCATTTCTTTCAAGGTAGCATCTTCACTTTGCATCAACTCTTTCAAAGAAGAACCAACAACACATATCTCAAGAAAGTGCACATTAGACGTAATATAAAGTGTACCTGATACCTTCAAGGTGAGTTCATAAAATATTTCAAGAAACTTCACAATACGTCTTACACTATCCCAATCAGTACTTAAAAGTGGACCTGCAGGCTGTCCATCCTCACAAATACAGTTAGCAATACATGACATCAAACCATAATCAATATCACAATATTTTGTAAAGGCTTCCTCATAAACTGTAGCAACCTTCAACATCAAATATGTGGAGTTCCACCTAGTAGGAACATCCAAGCACAATGATTTTTTAGAAGTTATCCTATCTAGATCACAACATTCTTTAAACTTCTTCCATCTTGCTGGAGATTGTCTAATGTACCTAACAGCTTGTCTTATTCGTTCCACAGACACACTCCCTTCTCTCAACCCATCTTGAACAACTAGATTGATGATGTGAGCCATACATCTAACATGAACATGCTTACATTCCATCAAGTTAGTGTTCCATCTAGTAAATTGTTTGGATAATTCTTTAACCATGACATCGTTAGAACTTGCATTATCAACTGTCACAGTAAATACTTTATCCACCCCCATTCAAGTAAACACTTAGCAACACCACTAGTTAAATCTTAACCTTTGTGACTAGTAATTGGACAAAAATTTAGTATCTTTTTATGCAAATTCCAATTCTTGTCAATGTAATGTGTTGTAACACAAATATAGTTAATTCTTTGAATTGATGTCCATGTATCAGTCGTAATACAAATTCTCTGTTTTGATTCTTTAAAAATTAACTTCAAAGCAAGTTTTTCATCATGGTAAATCTCAAAACAATCTCTAGTCATAGTAGTACGAGATGTAATATGAAATAAAGGTTGAAGAGCTCTCACGAAGTCTCTAAATCCATCCTTTTCAACAGAAATGAAGGGTTGTTCATCTATAATTATCATACGAGCTAAAGCCCTCCTACATGCCTCTTGATCAAATTTCCAAGGGATAAGTGAGACATCACCTGTTTGACCTTTCGGTTGAAAAGCTAATTTTGTCTGGCTTGTCTCCGGCTTGTGGGGATTGTTCGGACACTTGAGAAGATGTGATAGCAAATTGCTTGTACCACTGTTTTTGGTGTTAGCTACATATTCTTCTGGACAGTACTTGCATTTCGCTTTTTTAACACCCTCGTCATCAGTGAACTTACTGAAGTGTCGCCAAGCCACTGATCTTTCTTTCATAATTTTTCTTTTCTTCGAACCAGAATCAGATTCGACGTTGCTTGTGGAATCATTTGAAGCACCACTTTCACCACATTTTACAAGGGCTTGAACTTTATTCACCATCTCTACCTCATCTTCCATCTACGAAACAAAACAAAAAATTAAAATTAAAATCGGATTCAAAATAGTAGTATAGTATGGTCTATTTCTGTTTAAGAAAATCAAGAGTGAAACCCCCAATTTATTTCATCAATTTTATCCAAGAAATAAAAGAGAACAAAGAGACCTAACCCTAGTGTCTTTCTTAAGAATTTCATCAATTCTTAGTGTCTTACCAGTTACCAGTGCGGTCGCCGGAACACAGAGAAGAGCTAGAGGAAACGACGAGCAGGAGGGAGCAGCTTGAGGCGTCGCGTGAAGACTGAAGTGAGCAGCACCAGCACAGCAGTCTCTGGGTGCGACTTGTGAGGCGTGAAGAAGAGTGAAGACTGAAGCTGTGAAGTGAGGACCGAGTCTGAGCTGAGGCGTGAGAACTTAAAAAGTGAGAAGGGTTAACTGAGAAAGTGAGCGCAGACTGCAGCAACATCAAAAATTTGCTTATGAGAATTAGACGGAGGCTGACCGTAGAATGAAATAAAAATAAAATTAGTATTTATTATTCCCTTAATAAATTCGGATTTCGGATCGGATCGGGTTCAAACTATACAAATCCGAATCCAATCCGAAATTTTAAAAAATCAAATCCGAATCCGATCCAAATATCCGAAATCCGAAATTGAGCGGATCGGATCGAATTTCGGATATCCGATCCAAATGCACAGCCCTATCAGCAAATACAACATCCCACATTAGAAGCCCGAAAATAGTCAACCAAATCCCACTCAGTGTGAACACCCCGCCAGCTTCCTCCTTCTCCAGCATAATACTGTAGAGCAAGTTCTTCTACTCCACAGCGGTCTCCATCCTCACCATAAAAGACATTCTTCACCCATGTTTTGCAGTTCAATGATCTGCCCTGAACATGAACCTAAATAATCATCAAGAAACAGGATTAATCTGAAACTGTGTATCATATCTCAAGAGAGTGAGAAGTGCAAAAAATGGTCCATCAGAGAATTTTATAAAAGATAGAACGAATTACGTCAACTATCTTCCTATTGACAGAACCAGAAAAACTGGGAGTTTTCCAACGTCTAGGGGGTTTCCCCAACCGCAGAATTGCAGAGCCACTCTAGAGCCAGCACGAACCCAAGGATCTAGCAACCCCTTTTCAGCTACTTCAAAACTCTCATCAAGGCACCCAACATGCTCCAAATCAATTGAGAGCCTCAGATTCCAATATCCCCTTCTTCGATCACATTTAAATTTATCTAGTGGCAGCATAAGCAAATTGATTGCTTCTTTATACCTGAAAAGTAGACCCAGTGAGATTCTAAATATACCAAAAACTTCACCGAGAACAGTATCATCACTGTTACAAGAAAACGTCCAACGTAGAGTGTACATCCTCCGGGCTCTATTCCCATTATTGTCACAGCATGAATTGGCACACTCACACTGTTCAAGAATTGTATAAGAGGCTTACATACAATATAAATACGGCAAAGGGCTAAATATACCCCTCTACTTTCAAATATTGTTTACCTATATCCCTCGTTATACTGTTGGGTTATCTATATCTCTACCGTCATACTATTGAGTTATCTATACCCCTACTGTCATACTATAAAACAAAAATACCCCTATTTTGGATGGAGTGACACGTGACAACACCAGATTAAAACGGCTCATTTCTTTTTTTATCCGACCCGTTTTTAAAAAAACCCACAACCCGACCCCTATTTTCATTTTTCCAGTTTTTTTTTTTAAAATTTCAGTTTTTGAAAAACGAAAATATTTTGTTAAAAAACAAAAAATATTTTTTTTTATGTTTTTTACAAATTTGTTTTTCCAGTTTTTACAAAACAAAATCCTTTTAAAAAACTGAAAAAACAAAAAAAAATATTTTTCAAAAACGAAAATATTTTGTTGAAAATAAGTTTTTCAATTTTTAAAAAACAAAATATTTTGTTAAAAACGAAAATATTTTTTCTGTTTTTACAGAAAAAAAATTCAGTTTATACAAATTTGTTTTTTCAGTTTTTACAAAAAGAAAATCTTTAAAAAAAATGAGAAAAAAACATTTTTCAAAACGAAAATATTTTGTTGGAAATATTTTTTTCAGTTTTTAAAAAACGAAAACATTTTGTTAAAAACTGGAAAAAAAATTCCATTTTTTACAAATTTTTTTTCAGTTTTTACAGTTTTTACAAAAAAAAATATTTTGTTAAAAAACGATTTTTTTAGTTTTTACAATTTGTTTTGCAAAATCTTTTTAGTATCTACTCAGTTTAAAAAAAGGAAAATGTTTTGCAATTTTTTTTAAGTTTTACAAAAAGAAAATTCTTTAAAAAAACTGAAAAATGAAAATATGGTTCGGGTTGTGGGGTTTTTTGTAAAATGGGTTGGGTAAAAAAAAGAAATGGGCAATTTTAATCCGGTGCTGCCACGTGGCACTCCATCTAAAATAGGGGTATTTTTGTTCCAAAGTATGACGGTAGGGGTATGGATAGCCCAATAGTATAACGAAGGGTACAGTTAAACAATATTTAAAAGTAGAGTGGTATATTTGGCCCTTTGCCGATATAAATAAGTCCATATTTAAGATCAACTGACAGGTCATCACCCAATTGATTTCAGCAGCCTAATTAGCCCCTGCCAGATCATCAACAAGTTATTCTTCTAGCTAGGGCTGTGCATTTGAATTGGATATCCGAAATCCGATCCGATCCGCTCAATTTCGGATTTCGGATATTTGGATCGGATTCGGATTTGATTTTTTAAAATTTCGGATTTTCGGATTGGATTCGGATTTGTATAGTTTGAACCCGATCCGATCCGAAATCCGAATTTATTAAGGGAATAATAAATACTAATTTTATTTTTATTTCATTCTGCGGTCTGCCTCCGTCTAATTCTCAGAAGCAAATTTTTGATGTTGCTGCGGTCTGCGCCTCACTTTCTCAGTTAACCCTTCTCACTTTCTCAGTTCTCACGCCTCAGCTCAGACTCAGTCCTCACTTCACAGCTTCAGTCTTCATTCTTCTTCACGCCTCACAAGTCGCACCCAGAGACTGTTGTGCAGGTGCTGCTCACTTCAGTCTTCACGCGACGCCTCAAGCTGCTCCCTCCTGCTCGTCGTTTCCTCTAGGTCTTCTCTGTGTTCCGGCGACCGCACTGGTAACTGGTAAGACACTAAGAATTGATGAAATTCTTAAGAAAGACATTAGGGTTAGGTCTCTTTGTTCTCTTTTATTTCTCGGATAAAATTGATGAAATAAATTGGGGGTTTCACTCTTGATTTTCTTAAACAGAAATAGACCATACTATACTACTATTTTGAATCCGATTTTAATTTTAATTTTTTGTTTTGTTTCGTAGATGGAAGATGAGGTAGAGATGGTGAATAAAGTTCAAGCCCTTGTAAAATGTGGTGAAAGTGGTGCTTCAAATGATTCCACAAGCAACGTCGAATCTGATTCTGGTTCGAAGAAAAGAAAAATTATGAAAGAAAGATCAGTGGCTTGGCGACACTTCAGTAAGTTCACTGATGACGAGGGTGTTAAAAAAGCGAAATGCAAGTACTGTCCAGAAGAATATGTAGCTAACACCAAAAACAGTGGTACAAGCAATTTGCTATCACATCTTCTCAAGTGTCCGAACAATCCCCACAAGCCGGAGACAAGCCAGACAAAATTAGCTTTTCAACCGAAAGGTCAAACAGGTGATGTCTCACTTATCCCTTGGAAATTTGATCAAGAGGCATGTAGGAGGGCTTTAGCTCGTATGATAATTATAGATGAACAACCCTTCATTTCTGTTGAAAAGGATGGATTTAGAGACTTCGTGAGAGCTCTTCAACCTTTATTTCATATTCCATCTCGTACTACTATGACTAGAGATTGTTTTGAGATTTACCATGATGAAAAACTTGCTTTGAAGTCAATTTTTAAAGAATCAAAACAGAGAATTTGTATTACGACTGATACATGGACATCAATTCAAAGAATTAACTATATGTGTGTTACAGCACATTACATTGACAAGAATTGGAATTTGCATAAAAAGATATTAAATTTTTGTCCAATTACTAGTCACAAAGGTCAAGATTTAGCTAGTGGTGTTGCTAAGTGTTTACTTGAATGGGGGTGGATAAAGTATTTACTGTGACAGTTGATAATGCAAGTTCTAACGATGTCATGGTTAAAGAATTATCCAAACAATTTACTAGATGGAACACTAACTTGATGGAAGGTAAGCATGTTCATGTTAGATGTATGGCTCACATCATCAATCTAGTTGTTCAAGATGGGTTGAGAGAAGGGAGTGTGTCTGTGGAACGAATAAGACAAGATGTTAGGTACATTAGACAATCTCCAGCAAGATGGAAGAAGTTTAAAGAATGTTGTGATCTAGATAGGATAACTTCTAAAAAATCATTGTGCTTGGATGTTCCTACTAGGTGGAACTCCACATATTTGATGTTGAAGGTTGCTACAGTTTATGAGGAAGCCTTTACAAAATATTGTGATATTGATTATGGTTTGATGTCATGTATTGCTAACTGTATTTGTGAGGATGGACAGCCTGCAGGTCCACTTTTAAGTACTGATTGGGATAGTGTAAGACGTATTGTGAAGTTTCTTGAAAAATTTATGAACTCACCTTGAAAGTATCAGGTACACTTTATATTACGTCTAATGTGCACTTTCTTGAGATATGTTTTGTTGGTTCTTCTTTGAAAGAGTTGATGCAAAGTGAAGATGCTACCTTGAAAGAAATGGCAAATAATATGAAAGAGAAGTTTGATAAGTATTGGGGGATCCACAAAAGATGAACAAAATGATTTTTAGTTCATGTGTGTTCGATCCACGCCACAAGTTTCAATCTCTTTCGTTTGCTCTTGCTGCCATGTTTGGAGAAACAATAGGTGTGAAAATACAAATTGAGGTGAAGACATACATGGAATCTTTGTTCAATGTGTATGCAAAGAAGAATGGTGGTTCTGGTTCATTTCCATATTCTCCATCTTCCGGTTCATGTCCATCTTCCCCTAGTTCATGTCCAACTTCATCTACTTCTTCATCATCGCTTTCAAAATTCATGTTAGATTTAAAGAAGCATAAGAAGGGTGAAGGAATTGATTCTAAAACAGAGTTAGATAAATATTTGGGTGAAGATGTTGAGGAAGACTTTGAAAATTTTAAAATTCTGGGGTGGTGGAAGTTGAATTCACCCAGATTTCCCGCACTTGCTGAGATGGCACGTGATGTGCTAGCCATTCCTATTTCTAGTGTTGCCTCAGAATCAGCCTTTAGTACCGGTGGACGCATACTTGATCCATTTAGGAGTTCATTGACACCTAGATTGGTTCAAGCTCTTGTGTGTGTCCAAGATTGTCTTCGGAATGAATCAACAACTCCGGTTAAAATTGAAGAAGATTTAGATAATCTTGAACAACTTGAAGCGGGTAAGACTATCTTATTTCTTCTATTACTTTACTTGTGTTTAATGTATACTTATGTTATGTTTCTTTAGATTATTTTTAAACTAATTTATTCTATTACTATCTTATTCTACAGACTTGATTAATACCGGAAGAGAGCCTTGCATCGTCGACATATAAAAGGTACGAGTTCGTGGCATGTTAAAAGTTTTCTTAAGCCTTCTAATAAATTGAACCAAACTGCTGCATTAAGCCTTCTCTATTGTATTGTTTTGTTCTACCACCAAACAGTCAAGCTGCTGCATTAGGCTGCTGCACAGGCTGCCCAACTTGACATGATACACATTTACTGACTCTCTCATTTTTGACAAATGTAGTATTGCAGAACTTGAAAGTGTGCCAGGTTGAGGATTTCAGTTCCAGTGTGCCAGAACTTAAGGTTGCTGCTTTAGGGAATTCTGGTTGAGGATTTCAGTTCATTAGTGATTAAACAGCTATTTGGGATTTTAGTTAATTTTGTAGAACTGGACTGTTAGCTATCTTACATTATAGTTATCTATAAGAACTTGTAACAGTTATAGTTATCTATAGATCTGGATTGAATGAGAATGATCAGTAGAACTTGTAACTGTTAGCTATCTTACAGTTATGTTTTGGTTCTATGTTACAGTTATGTAACTGTTAGAATGATCAGTAGAACTTGGTTCCATTTTGTGTTTCTGCTCTTCTGCTATGCTTCTGGAGTTCTGGTCTTGTAACTGTTAGCTATGTTTCTGCTATGCTTCAACTGGGAAATGAATTTGTGCAATATTGTGTACCTTTATGGATCAAGTACAATGAGACTGCCAGCTTTAACCAGTTACAATACTATACAGTTACAATACTATACTATTAGACATTAGTAACATTTATTAATTGGAATGAAGCCAAAAGTAAAATCTTGAGGTGCTGTAATTTATAGTCATTTGTTTGCTATTTTTGGTCTTTTAAATGCTATTGTATTATGTAACATCCATTATCCATATACAGTTATACACACTCCTTAATAATACGTACAATCCGATCCGAAAATCCGATCACCAAACCGATCCGAAATTTAAAAATCCGATCCAATCCGATATAATTCGGATCGGATTCGGATTGCAATTTTTGGAATCCGAAATCCGAAATCCGAAATATGCTAAATCCGATCCGATCCGATCCATGCACAGCCCTACTTCTAGCCCTCAGAAATTTTTTAGTGGAAACACTCGGATCAAATGCGAAAAAAACGATTCAGAAATGTAACACCCAGTAAAAATTCGGCTTAGGTATGAATGAGTTAAAGGAGTCGTAAGGATATATTTTGAACATGTGAAGTCCCATCGGGATGATTATGGGTGAAAATAGTTGTTTCAAAATCAAGATGGAAAGTGAGGTGCATAAGATTTGGCAAAATCGACTAAGTTTGCAGAAGGTCTGTCTTCCAGCAGGTTTTAGTGAAAATATGTAAGGAATCTGGAAAAACTCAAAGTATGAAAGTTGTAGGCCTTTGAAATAGCTTTCCAACGATATATTATGGAGCCCAAACGGAGCTCTGTGCAAAAAGTTATGCCTGTTTTACAGAATGGTATGCAACCACCGCGGTCCTGCCGCGTTTTACCGCAACCGCGGTGGCAAGGCAGCGTTCCAGCGATTTACCGCGGTCGGGACCGTGGCGCGCCAACCGGGACGCGGTGGACGACTTGGGAAGTCATTTTTTTAGCCCTATTTCGTCCCCACAGCCCCAAAACATAAAAACTTGTTCTACAAAGGAAAACTCTCAAAAACCTAACTACTCAAGGGTCTCTCCACCATCCAAGGTAAGTTCTAATGGTGATTCTAGGTAAATTTTAATTTCCCAACATCTTATTAACATGGGTAAACCCTTCATATCATTAGATATTCGATTTGGGACACCATTGTAGAGAGAAGAAACCCTAGAACTCGAATTCAAGAAGATTGAACGTCAAAAAGGTAATATCTTCACCCTCTAGTTGATTCTATCATTGAATTAATGATTATATACTCTATTTCATGAGATATGAGTTGATGGGTTTGATAGAAAAGCATGAACGGTGATAGGTTTGGGTTGTTGATAGGTTATTATTGGTTATGGGTGTTGATTACCTTATAGGTGATAAAATATAATGTTGTTTATAACCATTTGAGACATTAGAATTTATCTAAGAGCAAGAGAATGGGTTATTGGGTGTAGAAACACCATTAATAAGGGCTATGAAGCTTTATGCCACCGAGTGTTTGATAAAATGCCTAAGTGACCAAAACATGACTATTGTTGCTAATTTGGAATCCCTTTGACTTGTATTAATATAGATTAAAGTTGAAAGGGTTGGCGAATGTTGTATTATGCTCAAGAGTATGAAGTTAAGGTATGTGAGGCTAACTCTCTATGTTTGGGAATATTAATGATTCTCCCTACACTACGTTTCTTTTACGACGCATCAATTGTCTCGGAAATATAGTTAAGCCTAGTTCCTTGAATAGTTGTAGAACTTCTATTCTCTAGCTTCATAACTCGTTCATGACTTTCATTCTGAACGTTGTGAGCTCAGTGCGTACTCAATATAGACTTGGGTTTGATACCCTCGAGTCTTAGTATAGATTACTCAGTATGCCATAAACAGTTGAAGTTTCAGTGTTCATAATCAGTTCAAGAATACGTCTCAGTCTGGTCCTATTCAGTATTCCAGTATTATGTAACTCAATGTGATTCAATATTTCACTATCATATATTGCAGTATGATTCTCAGTTCCTGATTTTATATCCCTGAATGTTGAACACTTGTATTTGGGCTTGAGGCCGCAGTTTATGTTTTATGCATCTTTGGGCCTGAGGGCCGCAGTTTATGCTTTATGCATTTTGGACCTGAGGTCGCAGTTATGTATACGTATACTTGGGCCCGAGGCCGCAGCTTGTGCACATATATATATTGGGCCTGAGGCCGCAGTTTAATATTCAGATAAACAGGTTGTTCATCATTCAGAAGAGGGAGTATTCATATCCTTACTTCCTTTCAGTTCAATTATTAGTTACCATTCAGTTATCAGCTATCATATCAGTTACCAGTTATCAGTTCAGTTATCAGTTCAATTACCAGTTATCAGTTCAGTTATCATTTCAGTTATCAATTATAAATTCTCAGTTATCAGCTTAGTTTCAGTTTCAGCATTTATAATTCTTTCTTTCAGTTGCTTTACATACCAGTACAATTCAAATATACTGACGTCCTTTTTGCCCGGGGCCTGCATCTCACGATGCAGGTAATGATTTACCGGTTAATGATTCAGAGCGCTAGGATTCTCGTACCAGCTATTTGGTGATTCCAAGTTCTTACGGGGCATTATCATTACTTACAGTCTTCAGTATTCACATAGTACTCAAATAGAGGCTTCATAGACTAGAGTAACAGTTAGACAGAGTCTCAGACTTTTCGTATTAAGCTATGTTGGCTACAAATATGTTTCAGAATTGTATTAGTATTTCCACACTTTGATTTATATCATCCAGACTTTCAGTATATCAACATGTGTTAGTTTATCCTCCGCATTCAGTATGTTATGATACCACATGTTGATTCAGCCAGCCAGTTGGTTCGCTCGGTCACATGTAGTCAAGCACCGAGTGTCGTGTTACGTCCAGGCCCAGGTTCGGGGCGTGACAAAACTTGGTATTAAAGCACTATGTTCAAGAGTCCTAGGGAGTTTATGAAGCCGGTCTAGTGGAGTTTCCTTTATATGTGTGTGCCGGCCACTCATATAAACGGTTAACTACCAAGACATCCAGGATTGTCTCATTTCTTTCTACTCTAGATCGTGCCATGAAGCTTAGAGTAATAGTTAACCTTCTCTTCCTATTGAATTCCAAACGTATTGAATGCCCAAGCGACACGCAGGAGGAACCTATGATCCTAGAGAGGATATTTGCCCATTGGGTATAATTATGGAGTACAGGTTGGTAAATATGAGACTTGAGAGGATGTTAAAAGTGGGATGCAATGGATAGTAGCACAGATTAAAGCATAACCTTATGAGAAAGTACAAAAACAGTTATGATGTCATATGGTTATCAGTTTACCTCAGTTACCAGTTATATAGTCTTTCAGTTAGCAAGTTTGTGGTTATTCAATACTCCGGTGTTCAGTTTTATGTTTATCAAATATCTAATTTTCAGTGTATGTGAGTATACAGTGATGCATATGGGTTCTCAAAGAAAATGTAAGTAATAGTGATTATAGCGAAACCTTTGCATACTTTAGGTCTGGATTAAGACCAAGACTCACCGGATGGTGCAAGAAGTGATTTATCAGATGATGGTATGCTTTGAAGGATAAGTTTATGCATGGTAGTGTATTCGTATGTGTTTTACCTCAGAGAACAATTTCTTTTAATTCTTGCAAATGGAGCCACATGTGGGATGATGATAGTTCAGATGTTAGACCCTTTCATTGGTCACTATAGTTTAGGACAGAAAAGAGTCTAAGGGTAAAATACCTAGGAGTCAGAAACGTTTGTTATTACCAAAGATATGATTTCGTACAACTCATGCAAATGACTAGAAGATATGATGTATGCAATGAGAACTAAGAGCAGCCAATAGTGAATTTCAGGGAATGATTTTAAGTTGTTCATATTTATTCAAATCAGAACTAGAAGTACCATGTTAGTAAGTTACTATAAGAAACAGCTATTGGTGTAAGATAAAAGATATGGCAATTCCCCCTTAGGTTATGTGACTAAGTGATTACCGCGTATGTTTATAGTATGATATGATTTTGTATTATATAGAAAATTTGGGGTTATATATTCTAATTTTGTTTAAGATAGATGAATTTCCCTAAGTGTGATCCATGTGCATAGTTCGAAAAGAATGATAGTGTGCGGCAAAAGAATATGGTCAGATGATGAAGGAATTTAGGAGTAACCTTATGCTTCACTTTAGTTATTCAAAGCAGGAGAAGAAAAAATGATGCTAGCAGGTGGTTAGTAAAAGAATAGTAAGTTTTGAGTTGATACAGTGAATTAGCACTTTCAGCAGAGCTAGTAGGGGTACAATTTGAATCACTTAGCCAGGTTAACTCTAGTGAGTGGATGACAGTTTGAAATACCGAACGTGTGTTAGAACCCAAAGAGTTTAAGTTAAACTCGAAGTACAGTAGCAGTGGGAAAAAAAATATTAGCTAGCAGTGAGAGCACAAACTATAGAAGAATAGCCTTTAGGAATTATCGTAATGTGGTTTCTCCAGGATTGACAGTGTGAGTAGAGTTAAATTATTAAGATTGTATATGATAGCTGTGAATACATTAGCTTTCCGTTAAGTGAATAATTTAGTTTTTCCTAGTAAGAAAGATTTCTCGGAAGTAAGTTGGAAGATGAGTCGTCATTGACGTAGAGTGCAAAGAATTGCAGAGAATAAGGAAAGTTATTTGGATCCCAGCAAAAAGAGAAGGATCCACAAGTATAAGACCTGTGGTCTAAGGGGCGATGTGAAAATTTTCAGTAAGAACAGTTGGAGATCTGAAACTCGAATAGTAGCATGGGATATGAAAAAGAAAATCAGTTCGGTAATGGGGTAAAATTGTATAATTACCACACGGATTATGTCTAGCAAGTGTAAGAAAAACAAAGTGAGTAGAATAATCACCGAATTTAGTTATTGATGATAAAATGATCACAGAAAGCTATAGAATCATGCCCAGTTATGTATCACGAGGGTAGTGTCATTGCACGAGACTCTAGTCTTCGGAGTACTGGTTAAAGACTTAGCTCACAACAATTCTATAAGTGTTTTCAGGAAGTTCTTAAGAAGATAAAGTGTGGGAAGTATAACTCATGATTGAGGTAGATAAGAGAACTCTGGTAAAAGAAGTTCACCAGCCAAGATAGGAGTTCTACTTCGGACTCTAAAAGATTACAGAGTTGTTGTCTAGAATATGACTTGTTCCCCCTTAGTAGGCGAAGTAAAGGAGAAATAGTTTGATGATCCTTACTTATTGTAGCCGAAAGAGGGGATTCACAGGCATAAAATGATAGCTTCAGAATAAGGGGGAGATGACAGTGCTTTGAGGTACCACGACAGATTGTGTGTTCCAGACATAGATGGACTTAAAGAGGGAAGATCATGCTAGAAGCCCAGAATTTCAAGTATTCTATTTACTCAGGTACCACAATATGTATCATGGTCTTAAAAAGATTTATTGGTAGAACGACATGAAAAAGAACATTGTAGACTTTATGGACGAGTATCCGAATTATCAGTAAGTAAAAGTCGAGCAGCAGAAAGCCCAGTGTTTTATCACGGAATACACATATTTTGAGTGGAGATGGTAAATATGGGCCTTATAATAGGATTATCTTGCTCATTTTGAAAGCATGATTTTTATGGGCGAAGGTGTAGACTGCCAATTAGTTGGTCCGAAGTTGGCGAAGCGAAGTTGTTGGGACCAAATTTGGTCTATCGGACTATGGAGAAAGTTAAGTTGATTCAAGAGCGTTTGAAGAAAACTCAGAGCCGCCAAAATTGTCCTATTCGAGCGTGCGGCATAGAGACCTAGAGTTTCAAGTTGATGATTGGGTATTTTTGAAAGTTTCGCCTATGAAAGCCATTATGAGATTTGAGAAGAAGGGAAAGCATAGTGGCCATATAGAATCTTGCGAAGGATCGGTCAATTAGCTTATGAGTTGGAGTTGCCACCAGAATTAGTGGTGGTACAACCAGTATTTCGCGTGTAATGTTATAACATTCAAGTTTCCAGCACTCAAATACTCATGTCAGTTCAGTACTCAAATACTCATGTTAGTTCAGTACTCAGATACTCATGTCAGTTCAGTACTCAGATACTCATGTCAGTTCAATACTCAGATATTCAAGTCCATTCAATACTCAGCTACTCATGTCAGTCCAATACTTAGATATTCATGACAGCTTACTACTTTGATATTGATGTTAGTTCAATTCTCAAATATTCGTGCCAGTTCAATATTCAGATATCCATGTTAGTTCAGTATTCAAGTATTCATGGCAGATCAATATTCAGTCAATGCAGTTCAGTTCAATATCTCAACAGTTCAGTAATCATGTATTCATTAAGTTTAGTATGCAAGTGTTGATGAAAGTTCATGGTTGCACCAGACCCGTTAAAGATCCGGAGTTAGCAGAAGTTACAGTCAGGACAATCATTCGAGGACGAATGATCTCAAGGGGGAGATAATGTAACACCCCGTAAAAATTCGGCTTAGGTATGAATGAGTTAAAGGAGTCGTAAGGATATATTTTGAACATGTGAAGTCCCATCGGGATGATTATGGGTGAAAATAGTTGTTTCAAAATCAAGATGGAAAGTGAGGTGCATAAGATTTGGCAAAATCGACTAAGTTTGCAGAAGGTCTGTCTTCCAGCAGGTTTTAGTGAAAATGTGTAAGGAATCTGGAAAAACTCAAAGTATGAAAGTTGTAGGCCTTTGAAATAGCTTTCCAACGATATATTATGGAGCCCAAACGAAGCTCTGTGCAAAAAGTTATGCCCGTTTTACAGAATGGTATGCAACCACCGCGGTCCTGTCGCGTTTTACCGCAACCGCGGTGGCAAGGCAGTGTTCCAGCGATTTACCGCGGTCGGGACCGCGGCGTGCCAACCGGGACGCGGTGAACGACTTGGGAAGTCATTTTTTTAGCCCTATTTCGTCCCCCACAGCCTCAAATATAAAAACTTGCTCTACAAAGGAAAACTCTCAAAAACCTAACTCCTCAAGGGTCCCTCCACCATCCAAGGTAAGTTCTAATGGTGATTTTAAGTTAATTTTAATTTCCCAACATCTTATTAACATGGGTAAACCCTGCATATCATTAGATATTCGATTTGGGACGCCATTGTTGAGAGAAGAAACCCTAGAACTCGAATTCAAGAAGATTGAACGTCAAAAAGGTAATATCTTCACCCTCTAGTTGATTCTATCATTGAATTAATGATTATATACTCTATTTCATGAGATATGAGTTGATGGGTTTGATAGAAAAGCATGAACGGTGATAGGTTTGGGTTGTTGATAGGTTATTATTGGTTATGGGTGTTGATTACCTTATAGGTGATAAAACATAATGTTGTTTATAACCATTTGAGACTTTAGAATTTATCTAAGAGCAAGAGAATGGGTTATTGGGTGTAGAAACACCATTAATAAGGGCTATGAAGCTTTATGCCACCGAGTGTTTGATAAAATGCCTAAGTGACCAAAACATGACTATTGTTGCTAATTTGGAATCCCTTTGACTTATATTGATATAGATTAAAGTTGAAAGGGTTGGCGAATGTTGTATTATGCTCAAGAGCAGGAAGTTAAGGTATGTGAGGCTAACTCTCTATGTTTGGGAATATTAATGGTTCTCCCTACACTACGTTTCTTTTACGACGCATCAATTGCCTCAGAAATATAGTTAAGCCTAGTTCCTTGAATAGTTGTAGAACTTCTATTCTCTAGCTTCATAACTCGTTCATGACTTTCATTCTGAACGTTGTGAGCTCAGTGCGTACTCAATATAGACTTGGGTTTGATACCCCCGAGTCTTAGTATAGATTACTCAGTATGCCATAAACAGTTGAAGTTTCAGTGTTCATAATCAGTTCAAGAATACATGTCTCAGTCTAGTCCTATTCAGTATTCCAGTATTATGTAACTTAGTGTGATCCAGTATTATGTAACTCAATGTGATTCAGTATTTCACTATCATATATTGCAGTATGATTTTCAGTTCCTGATTTTATATCCCTGAATGTTGAACACTTGTATTTGGGCCTGAGGCCGCAGTTTATGTTTTATGCATCTTTGGGCCTGAGGCCGCAGTTTATGCTTTATGCATTTTGGACCTGAGGTCGCAGTTATGTATACGTATACTTGGGCCCGAGGCCACAGCTTGTGCACATATATATATTGGGCCTGAGGCCACAGTTTAATATTCAGATAAATAGGTTGTTCATCATTCAGAAGAGGGAGTATTCATATCCTTACTTCCTTTCAGTTCAATTATTAGTTACCGTTCAGTTATCAGCTATCATATCAGTTACCAGTTATCAGTTCACTTACCAGTTATCAGTTCAGTTATCAGTTCAATTTCAGTTTGAATAGTTATCATTTCAGTTATCAATTATAAATTCTCAGTTATCAGCTTAGTTTCAGTTTCAGCATTTATAACTCTTTCTTTCAGTTGCTTTACATACCAGTACAATTCAAATGTACTGACGTCCCTTTTGTCCGGGTCCTGCATCTCACGATGCAGGTAATGATTTACAGGTTGATGATTCAGAGCGCTAGGATTCTCGTACCAGCTATTTGGTGATCCCCAGTTCTTTCGGGGCATTATCATTACTACAGTCTTCAGTATTCACATACAGTCAGTGTTTTCAGTACTCAAATAAAGGCTTCATAGACTAGAGTAACAGTTAGACAGAGTCTCAGACTTTTCGTATTAAGCTATGTTGGCTACAAATATGTTTCAGAATTGTATTAGTATTTCTACATTTTGATTTATATCATCCAGACTTTCAGTATATCAGCATGTGTTAGTTTATCTTCCGCATTCAGTATGTTATGATACCACATGTTAATCCAGCCAGCCAGTTGGTTCGTTCGGTCACATGTAGTCAGGCACCGAGTGTCGTGTTACGTCCAGGCCCAAGTTCGGGGCGTGACAAGAAAATTGTTATTAAATAGCTCATTGCAGTGACCAGCAACAGCCTCGGTGCCTACTACATGCACAAAGGGGACTACATCACTCTTTAGCAAGAACAACATACCCAGTAAAATCTCACCGGTAGGGTCTGGGGAGGGTAGAGTGTACGCAGACCTTACCCCTACCCCAGAAGGGTAGAAGCTGTTTCCGGGAGACCCTCGGTTCAACAAAAGAGATAATAATATTAGAAAAGAAACAAAAGAAACGATCTGTAACAACAAAAGAAACGGTCTGTAACAAGAAAAGAAACCAGAAAGGTAATAACAACATCGTAAAAGACAACAAATAAGTGAAAGGGCAACAACACAATACTATGCAAAACACCAAAATAATGTGAACACAACATAGACCGCTAACAGACCTAGACAAAACTCTATCAGACTACCCGATACAAAGAGAGAAAACTCTCGTCTACCCCTTTAGCCTACAACTCTAATGTTCGACCTCCACACGTTCCTATCAAGAGCCATGTCCTCGGGAATCTGAAGCCGAGCCATGTCCTGCCTGATCACCTCGCCCCAATACTTCTTAGGCCGCCCTCTACCTCTTCTCGTACCTGCCAAAGCCAACCGCTCACACCTCCTAACCGGGGCATCTATGGTTCTCCGTACGTGCCCGAACCACCTAAGCCTCGCTTCCTGTATCTTGTCGTCCACGGGAGCAACGCCCACCCTCTCCCGAATATCTTCATTCCTTATCTTATCCAGTTTAGTATGCCCGCACATCCATCTCAACATCCTCATTTCAGCTACTTTTATCTTCTGGATATGTGAATTATTTACTGGTCAACACTCAACCTCATACAACATAGTTGGTCTAATCACCGCTCTGTAAAACTTACCTTTGAGTTTCGGTGGTACCTTCTTGTCACACAAGACTCCAACGCTAACCGCCATTTCATCCACCCCACCCCAATATGATGTGTGATATCCTCGTCGATCTCCCTATAACAACAACAACAACAACAACAACAATCCAGTATAATCCCACTTAGTGTGGTCTGGGAAGGGTAGTGTGTACGCAGACCTTACCCCTACCCTGGAGTAGAGAGGTTGTTTCCAAATAGACCCTCGACATCCTTCCCTCCAAAACTTCCCACCTCGTCGATCTCCCTATCTCCCTGGATAATTAACCCCAGGTACTTGCAACTTTAGCTGCTTGTTGTTCATAAATTTATCCAAATCCCCCGAGGTATCGAAAACATTGCAAAAATTGGCAGCACTTAAAGCACTTTTAATTGATCCACTTGAAGCCTTCGCAACACAACACTGCTCCCTACCTGTGCAGGAGAAATGGAAGACAACCCAGAGATAGGGGGAGGGGAGAGAGTCTTTGTAAACTTCACTATAGAACTCCCCCACCTTTTTGTATTATGCATCCGAACAAGCAAAATACTAGTTTCCTTCTCTAATCTTGTGAGTAAGATAACGGAATCGAACTCACGACCACCTTTACGCTTTGAACCCGCTTGAACCATCTGACCAACACACACTTTTCTTCCTAATCTTTTCATTCCTCTAGAAGAAAAAAAAGAGCTATTCTATTTCAGAAAAGGCCCTCTTGCCTGGTGGTGTGCAACCTCATTTCCGAGAATCATTTCGTACCCATTAAGTTACTTTAGCTATATAATGTGGAAGTTTTCTTCCTTGTTGATCCTGAAATATCTCAATTAAAACTTAAGGTTTCTAGGGGATGAAGTTGATTTCTAAAATAAGTTGTGATCAAATCTGTTGCAAGTTCGTAAAAGGTAAGATCATTAGAGAATAACCTTTAACTAGCATGTTGAATCTCCTCACCTCTGTTCATGCTCCAGGAAAGAAACACCCAACATGATCACCTTAGAATATACCCATCTGGCTGAAAAGCGAGATAAAAATGTAGCCATCGACCCAGAATGAGCTGACCTATCTTCCTCCACAAAGATAGATACGCTAGAGGCAGAGATCTCTACGCATCTTGATACCAACTCATTGTTGTTCTCATCAAAAGACTCATCCATAATTTGTGCAACCTCAATGGCCTAAGGGAATTAATTTAAACTAAAATAAGGGGGGAAAGAAAATAGATAAATAATAAGGGAAAAAGTATCTATTCACAAGAGTTAAGTGTACCTCTTCATAAGACAATAGGTCACTTCTGTCTGGAAAAAAATGGTCTGTGAATATACGGTTGTAAGCAGGATATTTCACAATGCCCAAGTCAACAAGTAAAAATTCTGACAGGTCCTGCTCTCCATTCAGGAAAAATAGCCTCTGAAGGAATCAAAAGTTAAAAGAGCACATGTCATACCAACAATGTTTATATAAAGTATAGAGGCTAGACGACATAAAAGAATTTTCTCAAAAATCACCTCGGCACGCCAAAAGACAGATTCAGCTGATGCAGATATCCGGATGCATCTTCCAGTTTTCCCTAGAATATGCTTGTAAGGTTGGGGCTGCATTGGTGACATTTTGAAGCAATCACATAAAAGAGTATTAAAATGTGGTACAAAGTGACAACCAAGGAATAAAAATTTTAAAAACAACCTACCATAAACCACCTTGATATGCAGCAAGAACCCGAGCAATGTAATCTTGCTTTCTAGTACCACGATCAGAGTTATGGGTGATCTTCTTATGTGTCTGAGCTAAATCGCAAATCAAAGCACAATTGTAAGAAAGATAAATGCAACTCAAAAAACAGAAAATCAAAGGGCCATTATCATTGAACATGGAAGTCCCACAAACTAAAAGGAGAAGAAAATGAAGTAGCATCTATAATATTTTACTTCCGACACACACAAGATAAGTTATCCTAAGCTTCCACGAGGTACTGATCTGACTGCAACTAACTTTTCAACAAAGGTTTAGAAGAGAAAACATTTACAGCAGTTAATCAATGAGAACTCCTCCGAAAAGCAACTACTAAAAATTTGCAGCTGTCAAATTGCCTGCAGAGCAGCTATTATGACAGCAGGTGGAGAAGCAGAATGGATCATTCTTTTTTTATATCACCTTAAATGGAACTACTCATTCATTTCATTTGAACTTATATTCTTCACATTTCCATCAATAGCACAAAGCCAATTACTGGTCTTTCCTTATCTCTCTACCTTGTGCTAAGCAAGCTTAGTCATACAGAAAATAAAAATTGAACACATATCCCAAGAAGAACTGAAGGCAAGCACAAGCAGTACAAGGACATGAAAGCACCACATATCCCCTTTTACTTTGAGAATTATTTTAAAAATTAAACAACGGTTAACCCCTGTTGTAAGGGCAACACGTTCCTTTTTTTCTTTTTTGATAAAGTGTTGTAAAGATTCCTGAACTATTATTACTTCTTCAATCTTTTTTCTCCTCAAACATCTTTTACATAGCATGAAACTATATCTTTGCCACACCAGAAGGAGAAGGGAAGCTTTTGGAGTAAGGGACTGAGTAAGGAAAGAAACTGAGCGATAGAAGTATAGAACATATCTTCAACAAGACACTTGACTGAAATCATATTAGTAACGTCTCTTCCTAACTCATACAATTGAATGGAGCAACTGGGAATTAATTAGTATGAAAGAAGCTCTATAAACATATAGTCATTAATTAGTATAAAAGAAGCTCTGCATGAAAGGAACCAAATATAGAAGGAAAAATAAGAATAAGAAGGAAATATAACTGATGCCCAATGGGGGTAAAAGATCTAAGAGTAAAAAGATTTGGTGACAGCTGACAACCGAAGTTGGATTGACAGAAGATTAGTTATTGATTTTCCTTTGTTCTTTTCCCTCGTTGAGAAATGCTACGTTTTTGTTTTTCCCAGCTAAGATTACTTAACCCAATCTTTGATAGGTAAAAATAGAAGGTTGTATCGACATGGTCGCCAAGGGATGCCAACCCAGTATAAAGTTACAAGAGAGAAAGATTAGTTCCTACTTCCTAGTGCACAGATTGAATCTTAATTTAGTTTATTTAACTAGCACGATGTATATTTCCAAACAAGCAAAAAAATCTGATTTTCCACACTCTAACACAATACATGTAAAGAACAAATGAGAAAAATTGTAAACATGACCCAAATGACCTTAATGCTAAGAATTGTATGGCCCGTATCTGTCCACACAGTATCCTGTTCCTGTGTAGTCATCAGAAGCCAATCTAATTTTCGGAGCATTAACTATGGCATCAATCAAAATTAGAAAGAACCATCCATAACGCTCCGAACATTTCATAATCCTAAAGAGTTTTTTATTGTAGCTCACAAGAGAGTCTGAGAGGAAGAAATGTAAAATGATCTTGCAAGTACATTGGCAAAATTAAATTTTTCATTTTTCTATATCTTCTAATCCAACTAGGTCATGGGCAATATTCATCAAGCCACGTACAGAGTAAGCTAAACATAAATCTCACAATTTGATGATGAAAGTCAAAAATCAACTACCAAAAGGAGAATGAAATGATATCAAGAGAAGCCTTGAAGTAGGGAAAGATTATTTTACGAGTACATAGCATAAGCATGAGTTAATATGCCGTAGAATTAAAAAGATATTGCAATAATTTTCACATGCATTCTATTAGGAATAATCCTCTCACATATTTGGTCTCAAACACTATTCTACCAGTTCCCAACCTTGTTAACTGACCAACTTTCAACCCGTAAAGTTTGTGTCACCTGGTTAAGAGTAATTTATTCCAATACAAGCAAAGTGCGTACTCTATATTCCATCATGTACTACTATTAACCTTATCAACAAAAAATTCCATCATATACTTGTAACTTTTTTTGCCTTTAAGATTTTCTTGCCTTGTTACCCTGAGAAGTTGGCTCTCAAGGTCGGGGACAAGTCAAGCCGTCATTCTTTAACAACAGTATGGTTAACAAAGAATATAATCGTGAGGCCCTCAAGTCACAAAAGAACTATTGCAACTGGTGAGGCATCCCAATAATAAATCATACCATGAAGCGTTTTGAGGGTCTTTCTAAATTGATGACATCCTGCCAATCTATCCGCATAAACGACTAAAATCAAACAGAAAATGAGAAAGCAAATTGGATTATTGTTTAGTCACAGCCAGAAATATCAACCCAGCAGAAGAGAATTATATGTTTTCATACATGACATCCTATCAAGTGGATCGTATGTCTTCTTCATAATACATCCACTGGCAATTATAAAACTTCAAATATAAGCAGATACATAATTCAAGTGGCACATTTAAAAAATTAATAAATACAAACCTTGTTAAGAATAGAGATAAGGTCCCGTAGTTCACCAACATTAAGAACATTCAAAACCTCCTTTAAGTCATTAATTTGTAGTTTATCCATTGATTCGAATAAAGTAACACATTCTGCTTCTGCAAAATAACAAGGATATGTTAGAAGACGTTGCATTCAGCTTCCCTTAAAGCAAGACTATATAAAATTTACCACAACGTTATAAAATCTGTCTACCAGAGAGCCCCTTAACAGCTTCTTCATAATCACATATTTCGGCATATGATATGCTAGCCATCCGAAACCATGGGCCTAAGGTATTAAAAAAAAAAAGGAGCTTAATAAGATCAAGAAACTTCTTGAATATCTAGTAATGGACCATCATTTCAAGTATTCACAAAAAAAAACCTAAAAACACAATATTACAGACATTAGGCTGTACAAATTAAAGTGCTTGGAACCACTCTTCTAGTACAATTCTGAATAGCAGTTGAATTATCAGTCAAGCAGGGCAGCTGATGTAACATTAAGTAGAAGAAGCCTACTCATTCTTACCGTAATCAAATCTATTTACATTTTTGTGTGGATAAGCTAGTACCACGTTCACATTTGGAAAACAGCACACCTTAAGACAAGTCCAAGAATTGCAATAAGCGACAGTATCACACTTGTTACTCAGCTTTAAGCTAATCACCTAAAGGAGGTATTAGTTATCACT
Organism: Nicotiana sylvestris; assembly: GCF_000393655.2. Lineage (NCBI taxonomy): Eukaryota > Viridiplantae > Streptophyta > Magnoliopsida > Solanales > Solanaceae > Nicotiana > Nicotiana sylvestris. The sequence goes on from NC_091058.1 coordinate 2,558,786, forward strand.
GTAACCAGATGCTAAAAATGTTAAAATATTTTCAGCACAGCAGTATATGGTTGAATTGACCCTAGTATATAATACCAAAGCTGTACCTAACCACAATTTCATCAAGGGTGAAACTTCTGTGATACTTGAGGTTATTAAAAACAGCAGCAAAACGTGACAACTAATGTAGAAGCATTTTTTCAGTAATATAAAAGTAAAGACATTGGATCTCTGTAAACCGTTATCCTTGACTAGCTTAAAAATAAGAATTGATTCTCCCTCCCTTCAAAGATATGGCATACTTTTCTGAGAGATAACTTAACTATTCAGTACATGAAAAAATAAACTTGCAGGTAGAATTTATATAATATCCCACTTCTAATTCAAGAAAATTAACTCTCATGAGAGGGTTCAGATAGCTGAGGTGCACTGCGAGAAAAACACAGTTGAAATCTATAATTTCACAAACTAATCCAATCCAAATAGAGAAATTCAATGATAATATGTTTGATGAGTAAAAGCATTAAGCAATAATTTAGAGGATGAACCACATTAAATGTCAAAAGCTTGGTGACAATTAAGGAAAGCTCCTAAAAACCAATAATATATCCTTTTCATGCAGAATACTCCATATAGACCACAAGCCAAACTTTATTTGGAAATCAGCAATCTGTATCCACTAAGACTGACAACGCTAACTAATAGCACTACAGTATTGTCCTGCATCTTTACACGTGAGTGTATCCTGCTTATTTCAAGAATCAACTATGGGTCTGTAGTAGTCAGGAAAAGGTAGTGCCTGAGCAATAATGATATCATGAAAATAGCAACTAGCAGCATCAAAGGATGTGTCTATTGGTAGATGAAGCTAGGTTGAAGACTAAAGGACCAAGGTTCAAATTTTAGTAGCGGCAGATCACCCCCAACAACAGCCAACCTCCCCGTGACCAAAACCCAGCAAAGATCTCAGGCATCTAAGCCCTCACGCGCAACCGATAAACCATTTTTACCTACGAGATCTATGTCACGCGCCGGAGCGCGTGTGGCTTATCCCGGCCTCTTCTCAAATTTTTTTTCTTCAGACAACCTATTTCCCAGGATATTCCGAGCCTACCCATTCCAACCATTCTAAAATCCGAAGACGTTTTCTATCTTCCGGCAAAAAATAAACAGATTCCGGTGATCTTATCATTAATTCAGTACTCGAAAAATTTTCTTTCACTCCTACAACCTATTTTCAACAGCTGTAATTCCGATAACTAGACAAGGTGGGTTGCTCTGATGGTAAGCACCCTCCACTTCCAACCAAGAGGTTGTGAGTTCGAGTCACCCCAAGAGCAAAGGTGGAGAGTTCTTGGAGGGAAGGACGCCGGGGGTCTATTGGAAACAGCCTCTCTATCCCAGGATAGGGGTAAGGTCTGCGTACACACTACACTCCCCAGACCACACTAGTGGGATTATACTGGGTTGTTGTTATTGTTGTTGTTGCAATTCCGATAACTATCTCTAGATGACTGAAGATAAGATATACTTCACAATGGGTTATAAATCTTATGACATTAGCAAGAATGAAACCAGAGCTGGGACTTGGTTCGAGTGGACGGAACGTGGTAGAAATCTGATGTGGAGAACAAACTTCACCTGGAAGACGATGGCGTAGTTGTGCGGCACTTTCAAAGAAGCTTCAAAAGTGAGAGGAAACTTTGTCAAAAGATGGAAATTCCGTGATCACCTCTCAGAATTATTTTGTTCGAGAAACTATAACAAATACGGACGTAATATTACAATCATTAATGTTCAAGGAAGGAAGAGAGCAGTCATTATCCTCCCTGAAATGTCCTTCAATACAAGTTGGGTGGATATAGCAGTTAAGATTGAAAGATTCATTAATCAAAACACTCAGAAATCAGTGAGAAACCTTTCCAGAACTACAGAGGAAGGCCTACAATATTCTGACGCCATCAGAAGAAGTACATGGATTTTCAGGGAAATAAATGCAATCGTAGTTCAGGAAAAGCGAGGAGCTATATACATTTCAGGAGAGAGCAATCATTCGCAAAAATAAATTACTTAGCATGGGTATAGTTGGCAACATCCCTGAAGGAATTACTGACATCCCTACTCTATCAGAAATTCGTCGTTGGACTAGTAGTTCTTGGAAGTAAGCGCATGGAGTCAATATCTATGAGATGGGACAAAATCGGTTTCTATTTGAATTCTCCTCGAAGACAATTGCTGAGCACGTCCTAAAAGGTGAATGGTTCTGGAAAATGCACAAGGTCCATCTACAATGGTGGAATCCAACAGTGGGCTCCATCCCAAGTAATGAAAAATTAAACCATGTGTGGATACGGCTTGTTGGCCTGCCTATCCAGTTTTGGTCTCATAAAGTCTTCAAGGAAGTGGGTGATCATTGCGGTGGCTGGTTACAAACAGAAGAAGAGACAGAGCTCAGAAATCACTTAAAATGGGCAAGGATTAAGGTGAGAGGGGATGGGGAATCAGTACCGAAATCAGTGAAGGTGGGGTTCGAAGGGATAATTTATCAGATTCAGGTGTGGTGTGAGGCTCCAGTGAGAACTTTCGTTGGAGAAGGAGGGGGAGAAATGACTTCGAACAACAGGGTTGTAGAGGATGACTATGCGTCCAAAAGGGGAGCTCTAGCTAAAGATGTGATAGGGCACGTGGGTTTCTCTACAGCGGTAGAAATACAGGTTGTTCCTCAAATCGGAATTTTGGAATCCACACACAAGAGAAAAGCTCAAGAATTGGTCCCACTTCAGAAATAAACTCAGCCAAAAAGCTACTTGGGCCCAGATTTGTTGGCACAAAGCTTTTCAGATTCTATCACACATGAGGGCTTCCAAAATGAGCCTAGGCTTGATTCCTTTATGGAAGAGTTAATTGCGAACTCAGATGTTATGTTATAAATCTCATCAGAGACACAGAATGTAACAGATAACAGCGATCAAGAGAGAGAAAAAGATTCAGAAAAAGAAGGGGAGAAAGAAGAATCAAATTGTTCGCCCAATGAAGCAAGAGGAAAAGCTACAGAAAAAGAAGGGGATGAAAAAGAACAAAATATCAAGTCCAATGAAGAAAATTCCATGACAGTTTTTGAAGAATGTGATAATTCCCACGCAACTTCAGAAGGAGAGAACATGCAGACAAGTGAAGGAAGCAAAGAAATGGGTTGGGTAATTGAAGATGCACAACCTCTGAACTTACAATATGCAGAGCTAGAAAAGGATCCAGAATTCGAAGAATCACTATGGGTTCATCAAAATATAATCCGGCTTAGTAAAGAATTTGGAGTGGATTTCCGAGGATGTGAGAATAAGCTTTAGAGTTATTCATGAAGATTGATGAGAAGAGACAAGCAAACAAAGTACACTCAGACAGGCAAATGACAGAAACTACAAAAAGAAAAATTCCTAAGGAAGTAAAGAACCTTGATTTTGGGAGCAATTTCAAGAGCAATGGTACCAGAAGTAAGGGGGAAGTATTATTATTCATGATAAATGAAGGTGAATATTGTCTCATGGAATGTGAGGGGGCTAAATCGATACAGGAAAAGAGTGTTGATCAAAAGCTTGATTCACAGCTGGAAAGCAGATGTTTATTGCTTCCAAGAAACCAAGGTAGAAGGGGATATTAGGGAAATTATTAAAGAACTTTGGGCAAATAGCTGGGAAAAGTTTGCACAATTGGAAGCAAGTGGGACTAGAGGGGGAATTGTAATACTTTGGGATAGCATAATCTGGGAAGGGGAGGGCAGTAGTTCAGGTGCTTATTCAATTTCTTGTAAATTCTCTGGTAAATCGCAAGACTTTACTTGGCATTTATCTAGTGTGTATGCTCCAAACGATAGAAAAGAAAGAGAAAAAGTTTGGTGAGAGTTGGCTGGTGCCAGAGGCCTTTTTTCTGGGCCTTGGGTAGTTTGTGGGGATTTTAACACTGTAGGATTCCCATCAGAGAAG